>NC_139535.1:24166697-24753505 GCF_965153285.1 Podarcis tiliguerta | reverse complement strand
GATGCAAGATGACCTTAACAGATTGGAAAACCGGGCCCAACCTAACAAAATGAATTTCAATAGGGACAGATGTAAGGTTCGACACTTAGGCAGGAAAAACCAGCTGCATAGATACAAGATGGGGGGCGGGCACCTGGCTTGCATCCTAATGGACCACAAGCTTAACACAACTCAGCAGTGTGATGCAGCAGCAGCAAAAAAAAAGGGAATGTGATTCTAGGCTGCATCAACAGAAGTATAGTGCCCCAATAAAGGGAAGTAATAGTACTGTTCTAGTCTGCCTTAGTCAGACCACACCGATACTACCCTGTCCAGTCCTGGGCACCACATTTTAAGAAGGATATTGACAAGCTGGAATGTGTGCAGAGGAGGGCAACCAAGATGACCAAGGGTCTGGAAACTAAGCCATATGAGGAACTGTTGAAGGAGCTGGGTATGTTGGGTATGTTGGGTATGGAGACTGAGAGGAGATATGATAGCTATCTTCAAATATCTTAAGGGCTGTCGCATGGAAGATGGAGCAAGCTTGTTTTTTCCTGTTCTGGAGGGTAGGACTTGAACCAGTGGATTCAAGTTACAACAAAGGAGATTCTCACTAAACATCTGGAAGAACTTCCTAAACGCAAGAGCTGTCCAACAGTGGAATGGACTCCCTCTGGAGGTTGTGGACTCTCCTTCCTTGGAGGTCTTTAAGCAAAGGCTGGATGGCCATGTCTCTTGGAGGCTTTAGCTCAGATTCCCGTTGGACTAGATGACCCTTGGGTTTCCTTCCAAGTCTATAATTCTATGTTAAATATATTTAACAAAAATGAAAATAATATAAAAGTGCTTGGGAAGTTGTCATCTGGGCATGTTCTCTGTGGCTAAGGGATCGAAAGGTATTTGTGAATTTTGTAAGTACTGTCCAACTGAAACCATACCCGGACTTTCGCTCTAAGTTGGCCTGATTCTGGTGAGTTCCCACCCATGTTGGCCACACAGGTGAAACACCTGACCTTGCATTTGAACACCTGTAGGCAGGAAAGGATTCCAGGCAGGCCAATGTTTAGGCTGCAGGAGGGCAGATGGAGGGCTCCATTTATTCCCCAAGCCTAGGAGTGGATTGCTCCTGGGCAAACTGGCAAATAACTGGAAACAGTGGCTTGGCTTAGACAAGGCGAGGTGGGCTCAGCGTCCAACACTCTCGCCGTGGAGAGAGAACTGGGCAACTCCCATAACTTATGATGCACATGTTTTTTAAAAAAAGATCTTCTTCTTGGCCGTGCAAAAAGAGCAGGGGAAGTGAGACGGCGTATTGATTTGCAGAGAGCAGCCTGATTTGCATATAGATCTAAATCCCAGGCGCTGGCCGGCGGGCCATTCGCTGAACTGTCCAGATGTAGCGCCTTTGACTTGCTGACATCACCGCCTCATTAGCATGCAGGAGAGGCGAGCACTGCAACAGCGAAGCCTCCCAGCCCGGCGAGCCAGCGAATGCGCCGCGATGGGGCTGCGCGGAGCAAACTGAAGCTCTCTCCGGCTCCGAGAGGGAGGCGGGACTGCGGATTGGATGCAGGCTCCGCTGTCTCTCAGGGTCACTCAGTAAACCCGGAGTTGGGGCTCCGCTGGAGTCACTTGGCCGGCTGCAAGGGAGGAGATGGACTGACAGGGGGGAAGGAAGGGAAGGAAGGAAGGAAGGTGGGAGGAAGAGAAGGGGAGAGAAAGGGAGAGAATCCCTTGGCCAAGCTGGAATTCCGAGGAAGGCAACGTTAAGCTCTCCCAAGCCTATGCAAACGCACAGCAGATTTTTTCCTTGCAAGCCACCCTATGTTTTTATGTGCGTGCGTGTCTCCTGGAAGGATTTGACCAGAGAGAGAGAGAGAAGTCTGCTTGCTGCTGCTCATTTCAAGAAATCCTCCCACCACTAGCCTATCAACAGTGCTATTGGGTTTTTCTCCCCCACCCCGCTTTGCAAAAACAGAAAACAAGATACTTCACCATGCTGCAGTGTTCCCTGGGCTTTTGCAAGCAAACGTGCACCAAAGGAAAGTAAACTAAAAGCAAGACCCCGCCCCAGCGGTGGGGGCTGGAGGGGCTTGGTGGATTTAAAATTCAAAATTTAAAAAAAACAAAACTTGCCGAAATCTGGACTCGGAGGCGGCCGGAGCAGGTAAGCGATGATGCTTTGTGGTTTACGTCTCTGCAGGGTTTATAATGAACCGTATAGCTGTGGATGCGGCCAGTTGTAATGTAATTCTGAAACACACTTTAGCGGGATGGCTTTGCGCGTCCGTCTGCATCTCTCTGCCTTGGGAGTCAGGGCTGCTGCTCACTGAAATAGTTAATTGCTAGCCTGGACATTTAAAATCGCCAGGAAGTCAGAAGAAAAATACTTAAGCAACTTGATCTTCTTTTAAATAATTGCATGGGGGGGAGGGGAGTCTCCACCACCCCACCCCCTACAAACATCTGTCAGAGTTAATTTTACTTCATGGTCATTTGTGCCCCAGAGTGTTTAAGACCTTTAGGGATTTTGAAGCGAACTGTTGATGACTCAGACTTCTAGCAGATGATATTTTTAGCGTGACTGGTGTCTCTACCCCCCCCCCCGCTTTTTTATTTTCCTCCCCTTTTTGCAGTCCTTAGAAGATACACAAAAGGCCCTTGACACACAGAGTGTCATCTCACACCTTTGTTTTCTTTAGAAACAGCCGGATCCCTGTAATTGCTGAACCGAGATGGTTAGAGCCCGGCTTGGTTTTTCTTTCTGTCGCTTTTATTTTTCTGTGTTTCCTTAAAGCTTACTTTGAAAAGGCAGGGCACACAGGCCACATCAGCACAACCTGTGGCCATGGAGTTTTTTATCCGGTCGTTTGCCCTTTTCTACTTCCAGCGACTGGGATGTGCCAAGAAGGCAAGAAATAAAGCAAGACTCATTATTCCCACCAGTTAAGAGCCATCACTCCTTGTAGTTGTGTCTCACTTCCCCCCTTAACTTGTCCTGCTTCCCTTTAATCGGTGATTATTTCATCTTGCATGTCAAGTGCCTTTAAAAGAGACGTTTTCAGAGCCTTGTGCTATGATTTTGATGTGTGATCTGGATGCATCGTAAAGTCAAGGCTGGTTAGTTTTCAGTACTAGCCACAATACCTTCTTCTGGGGTTTTTGGCTTTCTCTTCTTGCAATGAGTTTTACTGTACCAAAGCAATACAACTCTGTTTCGTTTGCCAGTTATATTTACTTTTTAAATAAAATTTGGTTCCTTCTTGTCGGAACCCTAAGTGGTTTAGAGTACACACACACACACACACACACTTTTTCTCATTCTGATTACTTTCACAGATGGGTAAGTCCAGCTTGTCTCAAGGGATACTGAACTTTGAAATAATTACCATATTAAAAAGACTCTGAAGCCTTCTAATATCCCAAAGCATGTTAGAAACCCTTCCATTTTCTCCCTTGGTAACAGGAGAGCTCTGACATGTGGTCTTCTGCTTCTTTGCAAATGAAGACTGACCATGTCCTAATGGGCTTTGAATCAAGGCTGCCATGACTCCAGAATGTATGTAGGGATTCCTTGTAAAATAATTCCCCCCCCCCAAAAAAAAAAGAATTGCCGGAGCACAATGAAATGTATAAAACAGTATAATGAGCTTTGAGGAAGAGGAGTAATGGATGTTATCATTGCTCTGGGCTGGGAGAGAGGCTTGGTGTCAGCTCAGACCTCTTGCTTCCAGATAAGACTTTTGCACAATGTCCAGGTCTCATTCATAGCCTCATCACCCTTTTGCTCTCGGGCATCAGAATAAGTGTGACGGATGCACCCTTCCTGATATTTGGGGTTAGGACTCTTGTCATGACTGATCATTGGCCATACTAATAGGAGTTGCTGTTCAGAACATCTGGAGACCAGGAGGCTTGGGATAAGTGATGGAGAATCTGCGTTGCTATGAAGACTAGGGTTGCTGCTGTTATACAAGTGCAAGGGGGATATCACTTGTGCCATGTCCAGCGCACACTTGTACCCCTAGCCTCTGTTACACAGCACAGAAAACGAGGCTTAGAATAATAGAATCGTAGAAGTTGGAAGGGACCCCAAGGATCATCTAGTCCAACCCCCTGCAATGCAGGAATATGCAGCTCTGTCTCATACGGGGATCGAACCCACAACCTTGGCATTATGAGCCCCATGCTGTAACCCACTGAGCTGTTAGGAAGCTGCCTTCAACTAAGTCAGCACAATGGCCCAGCTAATTCAGTATCGTCTATGCAGATTGGCAGCAGCACTTCAGGGTTTCAGACAGGGGACATTCTGAGCCCTACCAGGAGATGTCAGGATTGAACCTAGGATCTTCTGCACCTCCCGCTCAGCTTATGTGCCCTTCCGCAGGTTTGCTCTGCAGCATGGGTTATCTTGCATGTGTTTTAATTATACAGTTCCCACTGGACTGCGCCAGCTTGAAAATGTAGTTTCCTGTGTTCAGCTAGACTGCATACAGCTATCTGCACAAAAAAAGGAAAAAGAAAAAAGAGTAGAGAGGCTACTCTGTTCAGAAATAAAGCCTGAATGTGAAAGATAGAATGCCTTCTTTCTGAGGCAGACTCCTCTGCTTATTTAAGTGGCTATAAAGGAATCCATTGAGATGGGATGACTGCATGCTATCTCGCTGAGCTGGAAAAGCAATTGAACAGCATAATTAAAAACCACACAAGATAACCCACGGAGCGGTGCAAGCCTTTAAAAGCACACTCATGCTATACAAACTGCTACGGAATTAAAAATCACAGGGTGTATTTAGAGATCTGTCATTCTCTAGCGTTTCTTTATTCCCCCCCCCCCAAAAAAAAGTGCACTTGAAATGATGGCATCTGCTGAATGCACACAGTGGTGTGTTTTGAGTTGCCATTAGGAATCTGACAGTTCCTGCTAAGTTTGCCGGCTGTTTAGGCTAGTGTGTTTGCTCTCTGCCATATGGGAAACCTTAATGGCACTTCCAAAAGTCGGGCATTTGATGATCATAAGGCCTGAAACACACACACACACACACACACAGAGAGAGAGAGAGAGAGAGAGAGAGAGATCTGTAATGCCCATGAAAACAGATTTTAGGCCAGGAGATGGATACTTTTTAAAGAGATTTGGGGATGTAAATTAAAATTTATTGTTTTCAAGCTGTCCAGGGCTGCTGCAGCTTGTTACAGAGCTCACAGCTACACATATCCCCAAGAACTGGAGTATTTGGGAAAGGGGAAATTTTGCAATGTTTATCACAGATCCTTTTCCTACCTGTGGAAAGCTGAGAACGGGTGAACAGATTGGGGTGGCATAGACTGAACCAAGAATGGGTGTTGTTTAGCACTTAAAGGACTTGGGGGGACAGGCTCATGGCACTAGTTTGCGTACGCTAATCATTATGGTATTGATGTACTTGAGCAAATTATGGTGACGGGTGGCAGTGTTGCGCTTTGCAGGAGCCCATCTGCACTAGGCATTTCAAGCAGCATCGTACAGCCAAAAGAATCGTGGGAGCTGGTGTTTCTTAAAGGTGTGCAGAAAGTTGCTAGGAGATCCCAGCTCCCCTCCCAGAGCTATAATTCACAGAGTTCTCGGGAGGAAAGGGTCTAACTATTAAACCACTTTGCGAATAGCAACTCTGTGAGGGAGATAGGGGCATAGCTGTCAACTTTTCCCTTTTCTTGTGAGGAATCCTATTCGGAATAAGGGAATTTCCCTTTAAAAAAGGGAAACATTGACAGCTATGGATAGGGGGTCTCCCCATAACTCTCAGTGGCCTTATCAAGCTACAGTTCTCAAGATTCTTTGGGGGAAGCTAAGGGGATTTTAAAGAGGCATGTCAGTGCTTTAAATATCTGGGGCAGATGGGGACTGGAGCTTGGTGCAAAAGGCTTAGCCCCCCACCCCCAGGCCTTCTGTAACCAACACCCTTGAGGTTGAATACCACTGTTGTTGTCGCCACCTGTAAGAGTTGCCCTGCACGTTACCATTAACCAAAATTTTTAAAAATTAGAATAGGTGTGGGGCAGAGTTGGACACCTCTGCTTTGCTCGCTTCTGCCATTGCAGCCTGAAGCCAGGAAATTGGATTGGCTTATACACCTGTGGCAAGGAAAAGATAAGTAGGATGGTCTTTCCTGTCAGTAGTTACTCGGCTGTGAATCTGGTAATTTTGTATTTCCAAATTTTCTTTCAAATGGCAACAGGGTAATTCCCCCACCCGCCCCTTTTCCAATTTCCGCTTGGAGGAGGTTCTGCTTTCTGATCCCTTTATCTTTTGGCTGAAGGCCAAGCACAGAGGGACAGAACCAGAAATGCTCCGGTTTTGTGAATATTATTTCCAGAAAGGCTTTCGGGGCCCTGCCATCACTTTGACCATAAAAGTAACTGGGAATTAAGTTCAGATAAATGCAAGGTTATGAGGAATGCGGCCGAAGGTGATTAAGAGGCCTGATCCTTATGGTCCCTCGTGTCTCTCTCATTCCTTGAAGTATTTGTTTACTTAAACATCTAGGTCTTATAGAGTCTGGGCAAAAAGCAGCGATTGCATGGCTGAAGGCGAATAAAAACACAACTAACAGAGAAAGCACTTCACTGCTTAAACGTAGCCCAAAGAGAGAGAAAATTCAAGAGCTAGTGTGTCATAGCAGATACTGTTGTTGTTGTTTCTGGATAAAACCAGATTCGAATCTTCACTCCTCCATGAAGCTCACTTGATTACATTGGGCCACTCACAATCTCTCAGCCTAGCCTGCCTCCAAGCCTCTCTAGCCTCCGTCCCTCAGGATTCTCCCTACACCCTTTACCAGCCCTGCTTCATGCCCTTCTTGAGTGTTTGGCCTGGCTGAAATATGCCCTTGAACTCTTGTATATTGGCTGCCTGCATGGAGGATCGACAAGGGTGTGTGGAAACCAGCCCGCTGTAGAAAGGCAAACTTGGCAGTTGTTGCTCCACCCACTTTTGCCTCAGGCCCCACCCACCATGGGCTTGTGCTCCCACCCCTGAAGGTTGCCCAGAAAGGATGAAAAAGTTCCCTCTGCCCTTTTTTCTATTGCCTGGCTAAGACATCCAACCCACTTGCTGCCAGACTAGCAACAGGGAGAGTCCATAGCTCAGTGGTAGAGCACATGGTTGTGTGTGCAGAAGGTTCCCTATTCAAGCCCAGGCATCTCCAGGGTGGAAATGGGCAAAACTCCAGTCTGAAAAAGTGGACAACTGCTGCCCAGTTCTCATCAACCTGGTGCTTTCTGGATCTTTTGGACCACAGTTCCCATCAGCCCCGACCAGCCTCAGAGTTTTAGTCCAACTGGCTTTGTCTGAAGAAGTGTGCAAGCCTACGAAAGCTCATACCAATAACAAACTTAGTGGCGCTGTGGGTTAAACCGCAGAGCCTAGGACTTGCTTATCAGAAGGTCGGCGGTTCAAATCCCCGCGACAGGGTCCCTGCTCCTGCCAACCTAGCAGTTCGAAAGCACGTCAAAGTGCAAGTAGATAAATAGGTACCGCTCCGGCAGGAAGGTAAACGGCGTTTCCGTGGGCTGCTCTGGTTCGCCAGAAGCGGCTTTGTCATGGTGGCCACGACCCGGAAGCTGTACGCCAGCTCCCTTGGCCAATAAAGCAAGATGAGTGTCGCAGCCCCAGAGTCAGTCACGACTGGACCTAATGGTCAGGGGTCCCTTTACCTTTACCTTAAGGTGCTGCTGGAAGGGATTTTTTTATTTTTTTTCGACTACGGCAGACCAACACAGCTACCTACCTATAACTGGCTTAGTCTGAGGCAGCTTTGAATGTCCTAGCAATCTGCCCACAGATTTCCTGTTGCTGGGAATTGTAGCTCTGTGAGGGAAATAGGGGTCTCCTAACAACATTCTGCACCCTGAGCAAACTACACTTCCCAGGATTCTTTGGGGGAAACCCTTGTCTGTTTAAAGTGACGTAATACTGCTTTATATGTATAGGGCAGGATAAAGGATTGGGAATGGAAGAGGGGAAGGCTGTTTTGCAATAGCCTTCAATCTTTACCAGATCAACTCCTGACTGTACTGAGGTTCTAGAGTCTTCCATTCCTGCCATATTCGACTCCCTGTCCCTTTCATTTTACTTTTGCATACATATGCTAGGGCTGGGGCAAAGAATCATCTTTAATGTTCTGTCAAGTTCAATCTCTCAATAGCCATTAAGCAGAGATGAGATGGGAGAGAGAAAGGAACTTGTGGTAATTTTCAGCCTACTGTACAATGCTTCCTTCCTCCTCTGCTCCTCCTTGGGAGTTGCAAAATTGTCAGCTGTTGAAATGCAGCCAACATTTGGCAGTTGTGCTAATATGTGGCTGTGTGATGACACCAAGAGGTCTGATGTGTCCAGGACTATTGCCCAACTTTTGTAATGAATGGACTGACTCACCTCCCTAGGTATCTCATTATAGTCTGAGGAAGCAGCTTCCCGAGAAACTGGAGCCTAACTTTAAGAGTTCCTCCTCTTTCAGGTCAGGCCTTTCATACTTGCCTAGACTTCCATTGTGCAACGGATCCCCTGTGTTTGATTATTGTCTCATTATTATTTTAAACCCACTGGCTTGTTAAGAGTGCAGATTGCTCTTCAAACCAATGCAGTTTTTGTGCATTGTTGATCAAGCCCTGTATAAGCGACCATCCTGGGAAACCGTAGAGTGATTTGTGCCTGTAGGAGAAGTATTGATATGAAATGACCCTGCCTAGCGGAGTTCCAAGTGAAATATTCTCTCTGGGGTTCTTATCTGATGCAGCTGTATCAATGTACGAAACAGTCAAATCGCAGCCCTGAAATTGATGGTGCGCTTATACAAAGGAACAATACCTTTAATAAGTGTGACGCTGAATCCATGGTAGGCTCTGGGGCTCTGGGAGGGAGGGGAGAGAGGCATCTGCAAAGGTCAACTTGCTCTCAGATCCTGCAACCTGATAAGGCATCCCAGTTTAACAGAATTCAAAACCCCCAGTATCAGTCCACATGGCTGTTGTTTTGGGAGTTCCTGGCACTTCGTTTTCACTGGGCTGGCTGCCACATCCCACAGACTTCCTGGCAGCTGAGCAGTACCCGTTCCTGACGCCTCAGACCCTTTCATTCATGGCCGTCCCTAAAGGAGTGACTTTGTTTGTACCGTTTTTTGACCGCAGCGTAGCGTTTGGCCTCAGCCTAGTTGGGATAAACCTTTTCAGCAACACAGGCCTGTTTTAGCTCACTCCTCCTGGCAGGTCCTGCTTATGAATCTTTCACAGTGTCTCTGCTGTAGACTGTTAAAAATTAACATCTTCATAAGCAACTGGCCACTTCCTTACAACCTTGGAGACCTCCCTAGATGCAACTGCTTTCTCCCAAGGGAAGAGCCATCAATGCAATCTGGTTAGTGAGATGTTTTGGGGTTGTTGTTTTTTAAATTAATATTGAGAAGCTGCAGGGCCAGCCCAGTACATTTTGCTGCCTGAGGCAAAGGGCAAAGTGGTGTCCCTTCCTGTTCCAGACTGGTGGCTGAATTTTGCTTCAACAACACCATCCTCCCATTCACCTGAGAGCAGAAGGCTATCTTGGTGGATGCAGGGCTGGCCACATGGCACACACGGCTTGGTCTACTCCCTGCCCTATAGCATTTCCCACCTGAGGTGGCTTTCTCACTCTGCCTCATGTTGAACCAACACTGACAAGCTGGATAACCCAAGTAGGGCCGGTGGTATAAGATGTGATTTCTGCAGATAGTCTTCTAGGGTTGGTTCATGTAGAGGTTTGGGTTTGCAATTAAGCTGGTTGGTTTGCAGTTTTGTCTGCCATTTTGGGGCTTGGAACTGCCCAATTTTAGAATACTAAAGACAACGCTGAAGATGTTAGGAGGAGCCACCAAGAATCTGAAGAGGCTTCTACATCATCCAGGTTCTGCTCTGTTGGTGGATGAAAATAAATGGGAAATTGGAGAAGGGGCATGAATAGAACAGGCTGCCATCATACCTCTTCTCTTGACTATTTTAGATGTGCATCTATCTTTTTATTTAAGGGAGTGGGATAAGGAACCTCTAAGCCCCTTCAGCCTCAGTCAGCATGGCCAAATGGTACAGATGGATGCTGGGAGTTGTTCAGCCAAGAATAAGGCTCCCCTTATTTAAAGACTCATACAGCAGCTCACAGGGATTCAAACAATGCAACCAGGCCATTAAAAAGCCATCAGCAACAGCCATCTAAAACAAAATCTTCTGAAACCAGAAGAGAAAACATCCAGTATTGTTCCTTCTTCATCAACATAAAAATATATTATGCAGGAGGATGTTGACTAATCTGTTCGAGAGAGTTGGCCAGACCTGTCTTCTAAGGACTTCGCTGTGGGGGGACACGGGTGGCGCTGTGGGTTAAACCACAGAGCCTAGGACTTGCTGATCAGAAGGTTGGCGGTTCAAATCCCTGCGATGGGGTGAGCTCCCGTTTCTCGGTCCCTGCTCCTGCCCACCTAGCAGCACGAAAGCACGGCGGGAAGGTAAACAGTGTTTCTGTGCACTGCTCTGGTTCACCAGAAGCGGCTTAGTCATGCTGGCCACATGACCCAGAAGCTGTACGCCGGCTCTCTTGGCCAATAAAGAGAGATGAGCGCCGCAACCCCAGAGTCGGTCACGACTGGACCTCATGGTCAGGGGTCCCTTTACCTTTACCTTTAAAGTGAGAGGCAGAGATGCTTCCACAAAATAAGTCACATTGATCAAGTCCTTCTCTGAAGATCTTGATGAAGGGAGAAACTTATTGAGGCATCCTTGGTCTACACTGTTTAGGGCAGAGGTGGGTAACCTGTGGCCCTCCATATGTTGAACTTCAGTTCATATTAGACACAGCCAGAATGGGCAGTGGTTGGAGATCATAGAATTGTAGAGTTGGAAGGGACCACAAGGGTCATCTAGTCCAGCTATTTTGTCCAACATGGGGCACGAACCTGCAACCCTGGGGACCTACAACCCTGAGGTGATGGGAGTCATAGTCCAACAAGATCTGGAGAGCACAATATTAGGGAAGGCTGCTTTAAGACTGCTTTTCTTGGCAGCCAGGGGCTTCCTAGAGTGGATAAAGCTTGTAATGGAAACAGGAAGTGAAGATTGAAATGGATTTCCAGTCAGGGAGGTATTCCACAGGCCTTCAAGGAGGATTTAGGTTGAGAACAGGATATGAGATGGCATCAGCGCTGCAGCCGGCTCACCACAGTGGAGGTTTTCACAGTGTTTGAGATCCTTCGGAGCCTGGAGATATTACAGATAGTAAATTTCTTTGAATGCTTAGAAGTGCTGCACCAGGGTGAAATCAGCCTGTATAAATCTGTAAATGCAGCCAAAGAACTTAGCTAGACAATGTTAGTGTTACGATACGGAGAAAAAGATATATTTAAATGGGGGGGAAATATTCCGTGAAAAAATATGAAAATGTGATTTCTGTTAACCTTTTCTTCCTTGTAAAAGCAAACTATAAAAAGAGAAGTGCTGTATCAGTGAATAATTACACACCCCTAAAATAATCAAGATCTTGCATCCTAATGTTTCACCTCAATTCAGGAAGTGACGAACCTCTTGAACATTCAGAGTGAACAGACTCGCAGGACTCACCTATACAGCTGCAAATAAAATGTTTTAAGTGTGTTGTAAAGTGCAGTATACAAATGTGACACTAGATGGAGATGGCGAGCCATGGCAAATTCAATATATTTTTCAAAATGTGTTTTTTTAAAAAAGCATTGTCACAGTGTTTTTTAATATGTGTGTGGATTCCACCTGTCCAGCCTTTCAGAGAAGTTTGTTCTGGTTGAGACTGAGCATTATTCTCAAAGTACTGAGTGCGTTACAAAGGATTTGTCCATTCTGTTGTTTTGTGATTACCTGCGCTCCCTGGGATGTGTGAGATGATAGAAGGCACCCTCAGTCATGCAGAAATCATAGGATTTGGAGAAAGAAAACTCTGTAATAATTATGGGAAGCTTGTTCCACTGTTACTGAGCTGCACTTGCAATTACCGTATTTTTCGCCCTATTGGACGCACCGGCCCATAGGACGCACCTAGTTTTCAGGGGGGGAAATCAGGGAAAAAAATACTATTTCCCCTCCGCAGCTCTGGGAGCAGCGGACAGGCTTCACGCAGCCTGTGCGCTACTCCAAGACCTTCTCCCTGCTTTTGTGGGAGGTGGGGGAATTCCCCCACCTCCCGCAAAAGCCCATAGGAGCCGTGCGCGACTCCTGCGGGCTTTTCGAGCAGGAGGGAGAAGGGACTGAAATCGCCAGTCAGTCCCTTCTCCCTCCTCGGGGAAAAGCCCCCAAGAGCAGCGCGCTCTTCAAAGGGTTCGTGGCTCCTGCTGCCTTTTCTACGAGGTGGGGGAATTCCCCCACCTCCTAGAAAAAGCAGCAGAAGCCAGGGAGCCCCTTTAAAGAGTGTGCGGCTTTTGCCTCCTTTTGCGGGAGGTGGGGGAATTCCCCCATCTCCCGCAAAAGCCCACAGGAGGGAGAAGGGACGGACTCAGCCAGCCAGTCCCTTCTCCCTCCTCGGGGAAAAGCCCCCAAGAGCGGCGCGCTCTTCAAAGGGTTCGTGGCTCCTGCTGCCTTTTCTACGAGGTGGGGGAATTCCCCCACCTCCTAGAAAAGGCAGCAGAAGCCAGAGAGCCCCTTTAAAGAGTGTGCGGCTTTTGCCTCCTTTTGCGGGAGGTGGGGGAATTCCCCCATCTCCCGCAAAAGCCCACAGGAGGGAGAAGGGACGGACTCAGCCAGCCAGTCCCTTCTCCCTCCTCGGGGAAAAGCCCCCAAGAGCAGCGCGCTCTTCAAAGGGTTCGTGGCTCCTGCTGCCTTTTCTACGAGGTGGGGGAATTCCCCCACCTCCTAGAAAAGGCAGCAGAAGCCAGGGAGCCCCTTTAAAGAGTGTGCGGCTTTTGCCTCCTTTTGCGGGAGGTGGGGGAATTCCCCCATCTCCCGCAAAAGCCCACAGGAGGGAGAAGGGACGGACTCAGCCAGCCAGTCCCTTCTCCCTCCTCGGGGAAAAGCCCCCAAGAGCAGCGCGCTCTTCAAAGGGTTCGTGGCTCCTGCTGCCTTTTCTACGAGGTGGGGGAATTCCCCCACCTCCTAGAAAAGGCAGCAGAAGCCAGGGAGCCCCTTTAAAGAGTGTGCGGCTTTTGCCTCCTTTTGCGGGAGGTGGGGGAATTCCCCCATCTCCCGCAAAAGCACACAGGAGGGAGAAGGGACGGACTCAGCCAGCCAGTCCCTTCTCCCTCCTCGGGGAAAAGCCCCCAAGAGCAGCGCGCTCTTCAAAGGGTTCGTGGCTCCTGCTGCCTTTTCTACGAGGTGGGGGAATTCCCCCACCTCCTAGAAAAGGCAGCAGAAGCCAGGGAGCCCCTTTAAAGAGTGTGCGGCTTTTGCCTCCTTTTGTGGGAGGTGGGGGAATTCCCCCATCTCCCGCAAAAGCCCACAGGAGGGAGAAGGGATGGACTCAGCCAGTCAGTCCCTTCTCCCTCCTCGGGGAAAAGCCCCCAAGAGCGGCACGCTCTTCAAAGGGTTCACAGCTCCTGCGGGCTTTTCTACGAGGTGGGGGAATTCCCCCACCTCCTAGAAAAGGCAGCAGAAGCCGCAGAGCCCCTGTAAAGAGCGTGCGGCTTTTGCCTGCTTTTGCGGGAGGTGGGGGAATTCCCCCATCTCCCGCAAAAGCCCACAGGAGGGTTGGAGAGTAGTGGGATGGCGTCGCACGCCTTCCCGCTGCCCCCCATCCTCTGGGGCTGGCCATGGGAGAAGCGCTGCTTCCCCCCCCACCCCCGCCAGCCTCAATGCCGGGATGGAGAGTAGCAGGAAGGCGTCGCGCGCCTTCCTGCTGCCCCCCATCCTCTGGGGCTGGTGAGGGGGAAGCGCTGCTTTTCCCCCGCCAGCCTCAATGCCGGGATGGAGAGTAGCAGGAAGGCGTCGCGCGCCTTCCTGCTGCCCCCCATCCTCTGGGGCTGGTGAGGGGGAAGCGCTGCTTTTCCCCCGCCAGCCTCAATGCCGGGATGGAGAGTAGCAGGAAGGCGTCGCGCGCCTTCCTGCTGCCCCCCATCCTCTGGGGCTGGTGAGGGGAGAAGCGCTGCTTTTCCCCCCGCCAGCCTCAATGCCGGGATGGAGAGTAGCAGGAAGGCGTCGCGCGCCTTCCTGCTGCCCCCCATCCTCTGGGGCTGGTGAGGGGGAAGCGCTGCTTTTCCCCCCGCCAGCCTCAATGCCGGGATGGAGAGTAGCAGGAAGGCGTCGCGCGCCTTCCTGCTGCCCCCCATCCTCTGGGGCTGGTGAGGGGGAAGCGCTGCTTTTCCCCCCGCCAGCCTCAATGCCGGGATGGAGAGTAGCAGGAAGGCGTCGCGCGCCTTCCTGCTGCCCCCCATCCTCTGGGGCTGGTGAGGGGGAAGCGCTGCTTTTCCCCCGCCAGCCTCAATGCCGGGATGGAGAGTAGCAGGAAGGCGTCGCGCGCCTTCCTGCTGCCCCCCATCCTCTGGGGCTGGTGAGGGGAGAAGCGCTGCTTTTCCCCCCGCCAGCCTCAATGCCGGGATGGAGAGTAGCAGGAAGGCGTCGCGCGCCTTCCTGCTGCCCCCCATCCTCTGGGGCTGGTGAGGGGGAAGCGCTGCTTTTCCCCCCGCCAGCCTCAATGCCGGGATGGAGAGTAGCAGGAAGGCGTCGCGCGCCTTCCTGCTGCCCCCCATCCTCTGGGGCTGGTGAGGGGGAAGCGCTGCTTTTCCCCCCGCCAGCCTCAATGCCGGGATGGAGAGTAGCAGGAAGGCGTCGCGCGCCTTCCTGCTGCCCCCCATCCTCTGGGGCTGGTGAGGGGGAAGCGCTGCTTTTCCCCCGCCAGCCTCAATGCCGGGATGGAGAGTAGCAGGAAGGCGTCGCGCGCCTTCCTGCTGCCCCCCATCCTCTGGGGCTGGTGAGGGGGAAGCGCTGCTTTTCCCCCCGCCAGCCTCAATGCCGGGATGGAGAGTAGCGGGAAGGCGTCGCGAGCCTTCCTGCTGCCCCCCATCCTCTGGGGCTGGTGAGGGGGGAAGCGCTGCTTTTCCCCCCGCCAGCCTCAATGCCGGGATGGAGAGTAGCGGGAAGGCGTCGCGCGCCTTCCTGCTGCCCCCCATCCTCTGGGGCTGGTGAGGGGGAAGCGCTGCTTTTCCCCCCGCCAGCCTCAATGCCGGGATGGAGAGTAGCAGGAAGGCGTCGCGCGACTTCCTGCTGCCCCCCATCCTCTGGGGCTGGTGAGGGGGAAGCGCTGCTTTTCCCCCCGCCAGCCTCAATGCCGGGATGGAGAGTAGCAGGAAGGCGTCGCGCGCCTTCCTGCTGCCCCCCATCCTCTGGGGCTGGTGAGGGGGAAGCGCTGCTTTCCCCCACCGCCAGCCTCAAAGAGCAGACTCTCCTGGCTTCAGCGGAAGCAACGCAAAGCCTCCGGAGCGCAGGCTTCGGAGGCTTCGCGTTGCTATCGCTGAAGCCAATGAGCCTGCATTCGCCCCATAAGACGCACACACATTTCCCCTTCATTTTTGGAGGAGAAAAAGTGCGTCTTATAGGGCGAAAAATACGGTATGCCTTGAAGTGTGTGTGTCTCTTCCAGTATGCTTCCAAACTCACCGGAGAGAATTAAGGGAGGTATTTTACCAATTTTCAAGGTGCCCCCCCCCCCACCGCAAAAAAAATAATGTTGAAGGGGGAACACTGTATGTTTACTATATGTGTATTTTGTATGATAAGGTGTGGTGGCTTCCCATAACCCCTTTCCTTATACAAGGGATTGGGAGTGATGCTGCTGCGCCAGACAGGAAGACCAAGAGCTTTTTAGGTGGCTGGCTGCCAGAAGGACTTTTGCTCTTCCTGCCTAACTAAGCTACGATGCCCCTCCTGGACAAGCAATTGGGGAAACAGGAAGACGCCCGCTATACTTCATAAGCCAGATGTAAAAACCAGGGTCCTTTCCTGCACCAATACTTTATCATTATTGTTGTTGTTGTTACTTAATTAAATTTCTATACCGCTTTTCATCCAAGGATTACAGTTTACAATATGAAAACACCAAAATACATAACATAGTAAAGAAAGAAAGAAATACCCTTTCCCCCATTTTAAAAGACCATAGATTGTTTAATTAGCCAATTAATGTTCAGTGTTTTATTATGTTTTTATATATGTTGGAAGCTGCCCAGATTGGCTGGGGGAACCCAGTCAGATGGGCAGGGTACAAATAAAACAACAACAACAACAACTGTTTACTTGGACCCAACAATAACAACAACTATTATTATTATTATTATTATTATTTATTATTATTTACTTGGACCCCACAAATTACCCATTTTGAGAGGGCCACATTCAGTGCCTTCTTGCCCCAGTTGTTGAAATTATCTACAATATTTGGTGAAAAGAGGCACATCTTTGTGTGTGTGTGTGTGTGTGTGCGCGCGTGCGTGTGCATATGTATGTATGTACATAAACCTATGCAATCCAGGATTATGGCAATATTTATTGGATTCGGACTCTGTTGTAAGATGTATTTTGAAATACAACAGAACGTTGGAAGGGAATGCTAAAAGCATTGCATGCTGATATGTGTGCCCACGCAAGCAGCCCTTTTGCTCGGCCCTAGCAGGATGCTATCACTTGCCTCTCCTGGCTCTCTTTTGCTTGCTGCTCATCAGATTTCAGGGAGGGCTCTTGCTTGTGTTGTGAGTTAGAAGATTCTATTTGCTCTGCCCTGCAATTTCAGCCTGATGGCATTTCTGCCTGATGCAATTTTATCGCGTTCACTCCCCCACTGGTAATAGAGAAAAGATAAGCTGTGCTAAGAGACGTCCTCATGGCTTCTTTTCTATAGAATGAGAAATACTAACGCATGGATTGCCTTGAGAGTAAACCTTTGCCTGTGCTTTGTACCACTATCATTATTTCAAGGATCAGCTTCGCCTAGCATTTTTTAAAAAAATAATAAAGGGGAGGAAGAGAGAAAGAAAGTTGAATGAATTAAGATTAATGTATCAGAATGTATCCACCAGGTGGCAGTCTGCTGCCCCACACCCCTTTTTCCTATATGGAAAAGAATTTATGGGAATATAAGGATTTGCTGACTGCATTTACTTCTAGGTCAGCTGCACATTGCTTCCAAAGGTATATAAATGTATACTTCATTGCCTAGTGTGCATTACTATTCAGGCTATGCTAGTTGTTGTTGTTTAGTCATTCAGTCGTGTCCGACTCTTTGTGACCCCATGGACCAGAGCACGCCAGGCACTCCTGTCTTCCACTGCCTCCCACAGTTTGGTCAAACTCATGCTGGTAGCTTTGGGAACACTGTCCAACCATCTCGTCCTCTGCCGTTCCCTTCTCCTTGTGCCCTCCATCTTTCCCAACATCAGGGTCTTTTCCAGGGAGTCTTCTCTTCTCATGAGGTGGCCAAAGTCTTGGCGCCTCAGCTTCACGATCTGTCCTTCCAGTGAGCACTCAGGGCTGATTTCCTTAAGAATAGATGTGTTTGATCTTCTTGCAGTCCATGGGACTCTCAAGAGTCTCCTCCAGCACCACAATTCAAAAGCGTCAATTCTTCGGCGATCAGCCTTCTTTATGGTCCAGCTCTCACTTCCATACATCACTACTGGGAAAACCATAGCTTTTACTATACGGACCTTTGTTGGCAAGGTGATGTCTCTACTTTTTAAAATGCTGTCTAGGTTTGTCATTGCTTTCCTCCCAAGAAGCAGGCGTCTCTTAATTTCGTGGCTGCTGTCACCATCTGCTGTGATCATGGAGCCCAAGAAAGTAAAATCTCTCACTGCCTCCATTTCCTCCCCTTTTATTTGCCAGGAGGTGATGGGACCAGTGGCCATGATCTTCATTTTTTTGATGTTGAGCTGCAGGCTATGCTAAGTGTTTATCTAAAAGGGTGGCACCTTGGGTTAAACCACAGAGCCTAGGGCTTGCCGATCAGAAGGTCAGCGGTTCGAATCCCCGCGACGGGGTGAGCTCCCGTTGCTCGGTCCCAGCTCCTGCCAACCTAGCAGTTCAAAAGCACATCAAAGTGCAAGTAGATAAATAGGTACCGCTCCGGCGGGAAGGTAAACGGCGTTTCCGTGTGCTGCTCTGGTTCACCAGAAGCAGCTTAGTCATGTTGGCCACATGACCCAGAAGCTGTACGCCGGCTCCCTCGGCCAATAGAGCGAGATGAGTGCCACAACCCCAGAGTCGGCAACGACTAGACCTAATGGTCAGGGGTCCCTTTACCTTTACTTAAGTGTTTATCTGGTTTTATTTTCCGGTGGAAAGCAATGCTCTTTGGGTGGGATGTTATTGGAAGAAATACCGTATTTCTCCAAAACCTCCCCAATAGACCTAACAGCCACTTTTATACATTCCTATTCTCTGCTATTCTTTCCCTTATTTGCTCCTGCTGTGGCACCATTCATCTAAGGACCTGGGAAATCCAAGCCAATCAGGGATTTCATAGTGAATGTAGTGGCACAATGCAGCCAATAGGATTGGGCTACATGATGAAGCAAACAGAGTGAGGGCACTGCTTCCTGAAGAAGGAAACACATACACACACCATTTGTTTTATTTTTGAGGGGGAGGTATATGTGCAGATTTCAGTGCTTAAAAAATGTTCATGTCCTCCCTGACAGCTCAACTCTGCCTAGTATTTATTTACTTAACATTCTGTAGGTAAAGGTAAAGGGACCCCTGACCTTTAGGTCCAGTCGCAGACGACTGTGGGGTTGCGGCGCTCATCTCACTTTATTGGCCAAGGGAGCCAGCATACAGCTTTGGGGTCATGTGGCCAGCATGACTAAGCCGCTTCTGGCGAACCAGAGCAGCACACGGAAACGCCGTTTACCTTCCCGCCGGAGCGGTACCTATTTATCTACTTGCACTTTGATGTGCTTTTGAACTGCTAGGTTGGCAGGAGCTGGGACCGACCAACGGGAGCTCACCCCGTCACGGGGATTTGAACCACCGACCTTCTGATTGGCAAGTCCTAGGCTCTGTGGTTTAGACCACAGTGCCACCCGTGTCCCAGTAACATAGTTTAGCTAACCTAAAAACCAGGCAGTTTGTGTTGTTAACAGCGGTGGCTGGTCCATTAGGGCAAATGGGGCACTGCCCCACCAACCTCAGCCGACCCCCACCTGCCTTCTACCTTTCTTATAGCTGGTCCAGGGGGTGACCTTGGATGTCACCTTCCTCCTCTTTACTCTCAGTGCTTCGATTGTGGAACTCGGCAAGCAGACAGACTGGGGAGAAACCAGCATGAGTTGACTCCATTTACTTGTGGAGTGTCTGCTTGAGGTCCCAATGAGCACTTAACCGGCTGCTGTTAAGGAAGCCAAACATCCCTTTCTGTCCTCCTTTCCAATTCCTGCAGCAAATTATGTCGTGCAACGTGAAATTCTAGTCTCAGAGCCAAGATACAGGAACATGAGGACCATCTGCTGCAGCTCTTGCTGGACTTTGCCCCAAGTGAGGGAATGCTTGTTTCAGTGCTACTCCATGTTAAAAACAAATAAATACATGAATCTGTGCACATCGGGGAAAGGCTTTCTGTAATGCTGGTTTTATTTATGTAGGTTTTTTAAATAAAATAAAATGTGGGTCGATTTCAGACATCGACTTTTCCAGCTGAAGTATGAAGTGCTGTGCACAATAGCTTAAACATGTGCCTCTTCTCGTTCTGTAGTTTGACTTTTATTGATAACGGGGAAAATAGATGCGAGTATGACTGTGTATAGCTCAGGGAAGCTTCCGTTCTCTAGTGTAGCACACGGGTGCTGCTGCACGTTTTCGGTAATAGCAGTAGTAGAAGAAGAAATAATTATCATTGGTTTGTAATCAATGATAAAAGCTTGTGATTTGTTTGTGTTGTGTGAACACCGGCTCTCCCAGGGCAGGTATCTACAAATTAACACACCAGCCCATTCCCTCCTTTGAGCTCTCATTTATGTTTTGGTTTGGAGAAGGTGAGGGGAAGCTGGAGTCTGATCTCCCCTGTATCCCAGCACTCATGAGAGAAATCTCTCCCTCAGGAAGGGGTCAGGTCTTTGGTCTATCTAGTTCTGGATTGTCCATGTTGACTGGCAGCTGCTCTCCAAGGTTTCAGACAGGGTCTCTCTTACCCTGCCTTTCAGATGCCAGGAACTGAACCTTCTGCAGGCAAAACGGATGCCCTGCCACCCTCAAGGTGTGTGAGAGGATATTCATGAAAACACTACTTATTTAACTACAGTGGTACCTCGGGTTACATACGCTTCAGGTTACAGACTCCACTAACCCAGAAATATTACCTCGGGTTAAGAACTTTGCTTCAGGATGAGAACAGAAATTGTGCTCCGGCAGCAGCAGGAGGCCCCATTAGCTAAAGAACAGTTTCAGGTTAAGAACGGACCTCTAGAACGAATTAAGTTCTTAACCCTAGGTACCACTGTACTGAAAACACTCCCAAAAATGGTAACAGAGGATAGCTGGTACAACAAGTCAATGTTTGTGGGCTTCTGAGCTTTAACCTACTCCAGTGGTTTTCAACCAGTGTACCATGGCACCCTGGGGTACCTTGAATAGTGGTCAGGGGTGCCACGGGCAACACTGACCTCTGACCCTCTTTCTTTCCTTCCTTCCCTCCTCTGATTCCTTCTCGCATCTCTGCCTCCCAAAGATTTGCACAGCTGTTTGTTGCAGCAGCCCTGGCTACAAGCTCCCCAGGCGAATGGTGCCTCTGCGGGTGCTGGTTGCCAGATGCTGAGGTGGCCTTGGAGTATGCAAGCAAGCAAGCAGGTGAGGGAGCCCAGCCAGCCAGTCCGCCAGCCCTTGCTGTTGGGAATGGACAAGCCCCAGGTCCCTGTGGGGCAGTGTGAGGAGGCACCTCTCTTTGGGGCAGGGGGGCAGCTCAGAGACCAGGGGCGGCAGCGGCAGCTGCCTGGAGGACCCCCAAGGAGTGGGGAGAGAAGGCTGAGGGAACACTCTACAAAGGAGGGTGTTCGAAAAAGGGTGAGAGGCTGCCAGCTGTGCAGGCAAGGGGTGACATAACTGGGCTACTGAGCCCCACAGGGGAGCCGCAGAAAAAATGTAATAGGTCAAGGGAGCCATGGACACAAAAGAGGTTGAAAACCTCTGACCTACTCCATTTCTCCCCTCTGTGAGGAGAGCACAGGAGAATCTCAGGAGTGAGGATACAAGCCCAGGGTTTGCTCTAAGTGATCTTGGAGGCAAAGCTTAATCCAAACAGTTGTGCTTTATAACCGCGCTGGGATTTGAACTTGAATCTTCTCGTTGTAAGTATCCAACCTTAAGCTTGCTTTCTTGGAAGAGAGTCTTGCTGATTTCAGTGGAACTGATTTCCAAGTAATTGCGCTGTAAAGTCTTCGCCAAACGCTCTGTTCGCGACACCAGCCCTGGCATCAGCTCTTGGAGAATTCATTAGGAGCGATTTTGGCTAGAAAGTTAAGGCCAAATTAGATTAAATTAAAATCCTATTGGTGGGAGGAGGAGGAGGAGGAGGAAGACGAGCAGCAGCAGCAGCAGCAGCAGCTGGGGAGGTTGGCTCTACTGACAAGCCAGGAGGAGATTGCAAGCAAGCTCCACAATGTTAAAATTTGGCACGGCCAAAGAAGTGATTCATTGTCACTTAGCAGTTTTGCTTCAGGAAACTCATCATTTTCGCCCACCAGGGGGAAGTTTAATTGGCACACTGCTGCTCCCCAGTTATAAGACGTTTGGGGGAAGTGTCCTTCAGATCTCCTCTAAATCCTGGAGTATCTCCTTTGCACTTCCCTCTTCTTTTTAACCTAAGCCCTGAACGACCCTTATTTCTAATATTTTTGGGGAGATGTAGCCTTCTATTTTCCTATTCAGGTTTCCAATTCAGTTGGGTTTTTGGAATCAAAGCCCGTTCTTCTCATTACTGAGCATCTGTGTGTACATATGCACAGCCTCGGATTTATGGATGCCTCAGGAAAACCAGGCTGTTCCTTTCTGTGAATCATAAGATAGCAGAATTGGAAGGCCATCTAGTCCAGCTCTCTGCAATTCACAGACAGGATATCCTTTACCTAAATCATCGGTGACGGCTGCCTGTCCGGCCTTTTCTTGCAAACTCCCCAAAGACGGAGAATTCACAACTCGTTTTGAGGTACTGGTTCCTTTCATGCTCATCTGCTTTTATGGTTAGCAAGCTTCTTCCTTTTTCATATACAACCCTCAGCCTTGAATCTGCTCTTTATTTATTTAAGTTTGTTGACTCAGATCCTGTTTGGGTGTGTGATATTTCACCTTTGGGGGCTGTGCCTACATGAAGATCAAGGACAGGTATTGATCTTGTAGTCTCCTTCCTCCTCACCCACTCCCCCAATGTTCACCATTGTTTATTTGCTCAAAACCTGCCTGTCCTCAAAGAAAAGCTAAAGGTGTCTATCGACAGAAAAATAAAACCATGAATCAATAATTTAAAACACTGCGGTATAACACTAAAGCATTGAAACTTTGATCTTGGATTTCCCTGACCATGAAAGCACCCAGTTCAGCTGTTTGCTCATATGAATAAGTAGAGGGGAAGCAATGGGGGGGGGGGGAGAGAGAACCCATTCCCAAAATCTCCTAGGGTGCCTCCTGTTTTGAAGGGCTTTCCAGCCTAAAGATGAAGAACCGTCAGAAAGGAGGCAAGGGTCCTTGAAGTTGAAACACACAAGGACTAGTGCAGAGGTTGCTGATGTCAAAGTGCTTTCAGCAGCTGCTTCTAATTCTGGTTGCACAGGCATGCTTGTGATTCATACTTCCATTACAGAAAGCTCTTTTTTATTCTTTATCAGTTGTCTCTAGCAATCACCTGAACACCCACCCACTTGCTCACAAGCTGCATCCCAGTTCTCCTTGCAACTCAGTAGCGTCACCAACACCAGCTCATCCAGCTGCTTCCCCCAAGATTCAGGTTGCTTCCAGAGCAAAGCTTTGCATATACTGTATCGCGAATGGCAAGGATAACATGCTCATTTTTGTGAACACACCAAGTGTTCATCTGTTCTATTCGTTTGGGGCCACAAGTTCCATTTTAGCAGGTTCCATGCATGCATGATGGCGGACAAAGGACTGCGAAAGCAGATGCAAGAAGGAATAGGTCCTTGGAACGGAAAGCACGATCCTGACTCGCCAGCCACTATTGCTCCACGCAATAGTGACATCAGTGGCTGGCAGCTAGGGAGGCTGCCCTACAGGTAGCTTCCTACCTTAGGGTGTTGCAGCCTTAGGCAAGAAGAGAAGCAGAATTGAACAGGGGAAGGGGACCCAGCGCCTCAACCACACAGCCCACATTGCATAACCCTAGGTGTGCCGCACACTAAAAATTTCCAAATTGCCTGCTGAGTTAATGTTTCTGAGAGCAGAACGTGGGCTAACGTGTTGCAGCCTGAACAGATTGTGCAAATTAAATTTCCATAAGTATCATTATTTTTTGCATCATTTAGTTTGCTTCTGCTAGCCATCAGGAAAAGCTGCACTGATGGTGGAAACATACCCAGATATTGATCACTCAAGGCTTTTCTATGCCCCCTATTGGCTTCTAAGCTTTTAACCTGTATAATTATCACCTTTTCCATGAGTGCCAGAAACTTGACATCTTTTTACAAGTGGAAGTCGAAATTCTCCAAATGATGCGTTTGCAGGGAGCAGAAGCAATACAATGCAGTACAGGCAGCCTTAGCAGTATGTTACGTGCTAGCTTCCTGACCTCACTTGTTGAGATACTAAAATATGTTTACGTGGCTGAGATGGATGTGGGGTTAGTGACATCTGGTACCAATAAAGCCCTCCTCCCATATTAAAGTGTTCCAGCTCTATTAGGATTACATAAGTGCCTATCACTGAACATTTCTTCAGGAATTGGTTGCCTGTTCTTGACTGGGCTTGCTTGAGCTCTCACTACCTCTTTGTGGCTAGTGAGTGCAAGTTACGTCTTCCTTTGCCATTTCAGAGCCAGTATTGAATTCTGCTGCACTGATTGAATCACTGGTGCGCACACCTAGTGATATAATGTGCCGGTAGAATGCTAAGATGCAAAAGTAGACTGTACCACTTGAAACTGCAGTTGGGGGTGCTGTTTTTAGATGCTCCACCTTATAAAAAAATATCAAAAGCCTCCTGACAAGTAAATAACTACGGTCCTTTCCTTGATGCGATGTGGTTTTATTCAGTGAGCTTTCTTTTTTGTTTTTTGCATAATTTTTATCCGTTTTCAATTACATTAGCCCAATAAAAGCCTCATTGTCACAATACCAAATTATAATACAATTAATAATGCAAATTGTTCAGATGCCAAATTATATTATTTTGCTGGCCCCCCGCGTGCTAGAATTGATGATTTGATCATTTGCTTTAACTCTGCATTCCAAAAACTTATAAATTCCAATTACACACCAGTCAGAATAACAAACTCTTATACCGCAGCTGCAATTTTAACGACTTCCATTCACGTTAACACATCAAATAATTTACAGTCCTACAGGTGAAGCCTTCAAACTCATATTCCGTGAGCTTTCAATACCAGGGGACGATCAAATGTGATCTTCTCACTTGCAGTCTGAATTAGCAACTTCAGAGCACCTTACCACCGCACCTCATTCTGCCTTGGTACCATTTCTGGAAACTAGTGTGGAATCCATGGAGGCTAGGTTGGAGCAGGCTGGTTAGTGCTGCTGCAATGCAATGATTCAAGATCACCTTCACAGATTGGAGAATCGGGCCAAAACTTACACAATGAATTTCAGTAGGGACAAATGTAAGGTTCTGCACTTAGGCAGATAGAACAAGCTGCACAAATATGAGGTGGAGGGCACCTGCCCTGCCAGCAGTGCTTGTGAAAAGGATCTAGGAATAGTAGTAGACCACAAGCTTAACACGAGCCAACAGTGTGGTACAGCAGCAAAAAGCAACAACAAAAGCAAATGCTATTCTTGGCTGCATCAACAGAAGTATAGTGTCCAGATTAAGGAAGATATAGTCCCACTCTATTCTGCCTTCGTCAGACCACACCTGGAACACTGTGTCCAGATCTGGGTGCCACAATTTAAGAAGGTTATTGATAAGCTGGAAGGTGTGCAGTCAAGATGATAAAGGGTTTGGAAACCAAGCCTTATGAGGAATGGTTGAAGGAGCAGGGTATGTTTAGCCCGGAAAAAAGGAGACTCAGAGGAATTATGATAGCCGTCTTCAAGTATCTCAAGGGCTGTCACATGGAAAATGGAGCAAGCTTGTTTTCTCCTGCTCCACAGGCTGGGGCCCAAACCAATGGAGTCAAGTTACAAGAAAGGAGATTCTGACTAAACATCAGGAAGAACCTTCTGACAGTGAAATGGTCTCCCTCGAGAAGTGGCGGACTCTCCTTCCTTGGAGGTTTTTAAGCAGAGGTTGGATGGCCACCTATAATATATGAACTAGTTGAGCTTTCTGCATTGCAGGGGGCTGGCCTAGATGGCCCTTGGGTCTCTTTCAACTCTACAGATCTACGATTCTGTGATTCTAAATGCTGCCTGTAGTAGGTTCTACTCTGGAGCTCTCAGCTTGCTAATCTCATTGTGGACTAGCTCTCTTGGCTCACTGGAAACTCTGGGTCGGCCTTAGGTCGACCATAGCATTGGTAATAGTGGGGTATTAATGTGGCTTGCTCGTTCTGATATGTTTTGCTGCTGGTTAAAGAACCTTTCCCAGAACCGCAGGTCCTGCTGGGTCTTGTGTCACAACCTAAGCATATGTAAAAGAGTCGGTAGTCAACATGCTTAAATAATGACAACATTGCATTTGCTCCTTAACACAAGGTGGCCTGAAATGCCTCTCCACTGCTTTTTCCTCCCCAAAATGTTTTTTTACATTACCAGTTTTTAACATAGTCCATAGCTGATCTGTCTGTGGGAAACGGATGCAAAACTAACTTAACTTACCGGATATGATTTCTGCATCAACACCCATTTTTTTCTGCCTGCGCTGTACTGTTTTCTCATTGTGTTCTTTCATTTGATATTTGCATTTAATTGTTGTTGTTTTTTGATTTTTGCACATTTTTCTCAGCGTCTTTGTGGAATGAAGAGCAGGCTACAGATATCCAAAAATAAACAATAACATACATAAAAACTAGGGCGAGATCCCTTTTGAGATTTATTTGCATTAAATCTTGGGTATCTAGTTGTTTGGATTCAGCAAAATTTGGGCTTTCTAACTTGGGCTTGTGAAGAGCGCTAGAGTGCTCAGTTTTTTTCAGAGGTCATTAAGATAATCTACTGAACAGCTGTACACAGTACATCAAAGCCAAGTGCTTTGGACAAAAGCTTAGTCCTTTTCAAAGTGTTCAGTACACCTCTATCTAACATGTACTTGGGTCATTTTGTCCTAATGCTGCTATAGATTTTTTGGGGCGGGGCTATACCCCAGAAATTATTAACTGGTAGGATTTTGATTATTTGGGAAGTGAAGGGAAAAATAGAAGCTGCAGAAGACTTTCTGAGCTGGCCTATGCAAAATGACCTGGCCACGCTGGGGCCATTAAGAAACAATACAAGGCCATTGACAATGCAAGAGAACTGTCTTTCCCCCACTTGCCATGAGGTGTGAACATAGACTGGGGGTTTGGAAGGTTGCCAGCATAACTGGATGTAAGGTGACAGAAAAAGAGAGTCCTGAGCAAGGGTTGCTGGGAAGAAGAAGAAGGAAGGAAGACTGGGATCCATCTTGGGCAGGTTGGCCGCAGGCTGGCTGGGAGAGATGCCTTGGCTGCATTGATGTGAGGTACAAGTCCCTCTTGAAATAACCATGCTGTGAGATCTGTACTCCCTCCATGCAGACTGTAAATAGGTGAATGAACAGTATTTCTTAAATCTATGGCATTCTCTGCCGTGTCTCAATTCTCCAAAAGAACACAGACCCTGGGTGAGTGTCTGGAACCCCATGGATTCTTGCCACTGCTTGGCAGAGAGAGGGGGAAGCACCCAACTTTTGTAACAATATTATTTATGGAACCCTAATGAATATTAAACATGTTGCAAATGTGTATGGGGGGAAAGCTGGACCTAAAATTTGGTCTTGTTCAGTGCTTGCAGGACTGGCGAGTCTATGGTGAAGCTACATGGAACCTACTCTTTAGTTCCTCTGCTACTATGCAACTGTGCTACAGAATCATGAATCATAGAATCATAGAGTTGGAAGAGACCACAAGGGCCATTGAGTCCAACCCCCTGCCATGAAAATGTATATGAAAATGTATATGGATTGGCTGAAGAATTATATTTTCAGGACTCCCTTTCTCCCTCCTTCCATTTCTCATGCGCGCGCGCACACACACACACACACACACACACACAGCAATGTCCTGTGTAAGTGAACGAAATAAGCATCTGATTGACAAGAAGTGTTTATTTCTCCAAGGTCCCTTTGCTGAAAAAACGCTCCTTCTGAGCTAGGTGAGCCCTCAAGCCCGTGGTAGACAGCATACAGAATAAACGATCCTCAGGCTCCCACAGCCTTTGGTGAGAAATGTGCACTCAAGAATTCCATCCCATAACAAAGCCAAAGGGAATTCTTGGAAATGAACCATTCTGTTTTACAGAGAGAGAGAGAGACGCTGAGAAAGCAGCTTGGCTTTCTAGTTGTTACAGAAAATATGGATACTGTTTTCACTAACAACCCTGGAGTTCTCTGCCGTTGGGGAAGGCAGGGAGAGCTGTGCTTTAAAAAAAAAAAAAGTGCTGCACAGATAAAAGGCCTATTAATCAAAGAGCAAATATTGTTCTAAGCCGTGCTTGAGTCTGGGCTTATCAAATTAATGGGCTCCCCCACCGCCACCCCTCTTATATTTTTGTAAGAGCATGCATCTCTCTCTCCCCCCCACCTGCTCTGTGCTGTTTTTCTTTATATGGTAACGCGCTTGACATGCTAGCCAAGAATCGTGAGTTTTTCCAGACATGTACATTCTTCCTTCATGTGTTCCATTGGCTAAGCCCTATCTCTGCTGCATAGCATAACAGTAAGTGCACTGTCAGCTCCGCGCTCTCTCTCTCTCTCTCTCTCTCTCTCTCTCTCTCGTGCTTTCCATTAGGAGGACGGAAGGACGGTTATGAACAATATTCTGTGTCATGGGCATTCATGAATCCAGGGGTACAGTTCTAGTTTTGTTTATGGCAGAGATCTCAATCCAGCCAACTAGTTTTGAAAATGTGGCCTTCACCTCTTCAGGCTTTTGTTTTGTTTTTCATTTAATAAAAACCACAGCTCTTTTACTTCGTAGGTGAGCAAGCATTTGAACCCAGGCCTTTGCCAGCCAATGTCAAATTCACTGTCCGCTAGTTACACCTTTTTTTTGCTCGCATTCCAGTGCGGGATTTTTCTACACAGCGAGAGAGGGATAAAAACAGTAGGAGTTTAAGCAGATTAAGGAAGCCCTCATCTCTCATCGCCTCAGGAGCAGGTGAGAAGTTAATAAGGTTATTCTGAAATCACCTTTGGGCAGCAGGGCTTGGCTGGCTTATGACTAAACCGTTGGAGGAGTAGGCCTACCTCAGATTAATCCCGTGGAGTCTCACTTTCAACAGGGGGAGGCTGCCTGACGGTTAGATAAATCTCCTTGACCAGATGTTTTGAGGAGGTCAGGTTCCCCTCCCTGTCAACCCACTTTGAAGCAGCTTCAGTTCTCCTGTGGGTTTGGATGCACCAGTTAAACAGGGCTCAGAGCAAACCAGCCTTCTGCTTTGTAAATTTTGGAACTGAAGGTGGGGAGGGAAATGCCCCGCTGCTTTACAATGTCTCTACCGACGGTGAAGAGGTTTTACATCTGCATTTGCCCTGCTGTCTCCTTGCCTCCGCTCCCTCTCTGTAATAAAGTTGTGATTATGACAATAGTGGCCCAATTTGCAGGCTGTCAACAAGGACCGCACCTTGCAGGACTGAAGAAAGGAAACCATATGGCTGGTTTCAGGTCTTTATGTCTGAAACTGGGCACAAGGTTCAAGAGAGATAGTATACTTTCCACTCCTCTGCCTAACAGTCTCCCTGCCTGAGCAGCAGTGGTATCTGTGGTGATGTTGGAGACCTCAAGGACATCTGCCTCACCATCAACAGTGGCTCAGGATTTCTATGGCTGACAAGACAAGCCTTGAAGTTCTCCAGAAGTTCTCCACAGTTCTGTGGAAAAGCATAGAAACACATACATGTATAAATAATACTGGGGCATAAGAGAAAAGAGAAGAGAAATGATTACAAGGGGAGTAGATTTTACAAAGTTCGCTCCTGAGACAGACTTAGCAGGAGCAATGACAGCAGCTCCAGTGTTTAGCTCCAGGGCCCATGAGAAAGACTCCATGGGACTCCCTTCCTCAGTGAGCCTACCTCCTCTCTGTAACAGGTCTGGGGGCTCTTGTCAATGGGTCCTGCACTCAGCCCTCTCAGCAGATGCCTGACCATGCTGGTCATTAACGTCAGGCCTGGACAGGGGGCAAGAGAAGCTGAGATATTATTATCTCGCACAGGTAACACCTTATGGAGAGGTGTGTTCATTGGCCAATTCTTTTTTGTTCCATCCCATGGAGTGTTCTGTCAACAAGCAACTTCTTACCTGCCTCTTTCTGCATTTTGCTGATGCCATGGAAATTGCTGCAGCATCGCACCAAGGTAGCAGAAGAAGGTGTGGATCACGCACAGGAGATTTCTCTGCACACCAGCGTTGCCTCTCCTGCAAGCTGGAGCAGTAGCAGCAGTTCTCCAAAACGGCCAAGGTCACTCAAGTTACCCCGGCAGCCTGGAAAGTAGTTGAAGTAAAGAACATGATAACAGCCTGTTGGATGGGGCCAATGGGCCATCGTCCTGTTGTCACAGCAGCCATCCAGATGTCTATGGGAAGCCCCACAGCAGGACGTGAGTGGGACAGCGGTCTCCCCACTTGCAGCTACTGTAATCTAAGGAAAGGCCCAGAGATCGCTGCAATATTTCCTGGTTATGATGTGGGTGGCATTTGCTGAACACAATACATCCACTTACCTTGCATCCCTATCCAGCTTGGCTTTTCTCTGGGAAAAGAGAAGTTTGCTGTTTGTTTTCTTTTCCACTTTGCCTCCTGGTACCGCAGTTTATTTTATGACTTCCCTAAGCTTTAAATATTTCTGCTGCTCGCTGACATATTCTGCAGGGATCCATGTGATTAATAATCCTGGGAATGACGGTTAGTGAAATAGCACTAAGTTCCATGAGAATACCCATTTTTCAAACACTAAGCCTCTGATCCTCTAACCACCAACTTTCTTGAATAGTTGGCACTGGATATGATGGGGCTGCTCCAGAGCCGGTGCTGGCTTGAAGGATGATGAATGCATGCGGAGCTTAATAAATTGCCCGGCATGTTGAGTTGCTCAACATTATATATCATAAATAGAGATGGAGATGGCTGCTGAATCCATTGCTGTAGCGAAAAGTATAGGGCCTTCATACAGTAGCTGATTAATTAAAGTATTCATATGAAATTGTGCTCTGATTGTTTTTTGAGGGTAACAGCCAGAGGCTGCGCCGAGGCGCTTTGACTAGCTAGATGCAAACCAGACACCCAGCTTGTATTTGCATCTGTGCGTATTTCAAATCTGATGAAAAGCAGGAAATGGAAAAACTTGGCAACTCTCCCTGGTTTGGCTTAGCAGAGCCTTTTGGCTTGGTGCATATTTGCGCTCCGTGGGCTGCAGGGAAGTTTAGGTTCATGTGCATCGGGGGTTAGTTTCTTCTGGGGCCATGCGAAGCGATGGGTAAAATGAATTAAGAAACTTTGCTGGGCGTGTTCACAGGAGAAGCAAAAGGTATGCAGCCTTCTGGAGGGGGGCGGTGCTCTCCTGGTGCCTTAGAAGCCCCCACTCCATTCCAATCCTAAATGTACAAAGTGGTCAAGGGAAGTCTACACATGCTCAGAAACCCTCTCATGCAAAAATACGCTCTGTTGCTCTGGTGTAGAAGTGGCTGTGGAACAGTAGTTGTTGTTAGCCGCTCTGAGCCCAGCTTCAGCTGGGGAGGGCGGGATATAAATATAAATATAAATATATTATTTATTATTATTATAGTTTCTAGGGCTATATGTTTAATTGGGTGATCGATGAGATTAACATCGCAATCTTTTACACACTTCCCTGTGTGTAATCTCCGCTAAACTCTGTAGGGCTTACTTCAGGGGATAGATGCCCTGCTATAGTTTTAAAACTGACTATAATTGTGCCCCAATTAACTCGGACTTCATCTTTTAAAAAATTGTTTTCATTAGAGGCACTTTTCTTTCACATTAAGTTGAGAATGCTCCTTTATAATCTAAGGCAGAGATGGGACAACATGTAGGTTTCCCACCTTGATCTAAAGTGATAAGAGTTTTCTTTTTTAAAAAATTCAGAACCATTGTTTTTTGTCATTTAGTCTGACTCTTCATGGGGCTTGAATAACTCAGGGAAGCTACGAGTTATGCTGTGCAGGGCCACCCAAGATGGACAGGTCATAGTTTTGACTAAACGTGATCCACCTGGAGCAGGAACCGGCAAGCCACTTGACAGTATGCTTGTCAAGAAAACTCCATGGACAAAAACTATTGTTTTACTCATGTGCAAATTTAACAAATACATGAAAATTGACATCTTTTATTGCATGATGGGCAGCCTTAGTTTTTTGTCCTATTATGTTGTGCCTTTAGAGAACAGGTCTGCAAAGCATTGCAGAAGAAGGTGTGAGATTCTCCTCCAGAATATTCTAAGGGGGATTAACTGCAAGAATTTAAAGAGGTGCATATTGATCTTCCAAAGGTCTATCCTTCTGCTGGGTCACTATCATAGAATCGTAGAGATGGAAGGGTCCCAAGGGTCATCTAGTCCAACCCTCTGCAATGTAGCAACCTCAACTTTGCCCAGTCCCAGGTTCAATCGAAGCTTTGTTTGTGTCAGAGATTGGCCCTAGCATTTATTGACAGTGCACAAGCTCAAATGTGTTAGCGCATGAAGCCGCAAGCAGACTGAAGTGGTTCTGAGTGGATGCCGACCACATTTCCTTTGTTGCCAAGTAACACAGCCTTGTATTTACAGTGGTACCTCGGGTTACATACGCTTCAGGTTACATATGCTTCAGGTTACAGACTCCGCTAACCCAGAAATAGTACCTCGGGTTAAGAACTTTGCTTCAGGATGAGAACAGAAATTGTGCTCTGGCGGTGCGGCAGCAGCAGGAGGCCCCATTAGCTAAAGTAGTGCTTCAGGTTAAGAACAGTTTCAGGTTAAGAACGGACCTCTGGAACGAATTAAGTACCGTATTTTTCGCTCTATAAGACGCACCAGACCACAAGACGCACCTAGTTTTTGGAGGAGGAAAACAAGAAAAAATATATTCTGGATCTCAGAAGGCAGAACAGCAAGAGGGATCGCTGCGCAGTGAAAGCAGCAATCCCTCTTGCTGTTCTGGCTTCTGGGATAGCTGCGCAGCCTGCATTCGCTCCATAAGACGCACACACATTTCCCCTTACTTTTTAGGAGGGAAAAAGTGAGTCTTATAGAGCAAAAAATACGGTACTTAACCCGAGGTACCACTGTATCTGAAACCCAGGAGAGAGACTGCCAGTCAGAGTAGATAATACTGAGGTACATGGACCCATGGTTTGTCTCAGCATAAGGCAGCTTCCTTGGTTCCTGTGAGTAGCCATATCTGTCAGCCAAATGGGCTTCTGGAAGGATGTACATATGTTTGTGTGTTGGTGAAACGGCAGAAGTGTGACAGAGACAGTCAGCTCAATGAGCCATGCAGACAAGCGCCGAAAGGAAATCCTTGTTATCCCAGGGAAATGTTTTTCTTCTGCTTGAAGCACCTTAGCTGGTGATGGAGATCAACAGCCTCCCATATGCCGAGAGTATTTGCTGACTCCGAGCTCTGGCCCCTCTCCTTTCAAAGCGGACTTCACGGCGATCTTATATCAAGGCAGCAGTTGCCAGCGTGTGACTTCCATCGCTCCACCCGCCCCCCTCCTCATTTGACACCACCATATTTATGATCTCCTGTCATTGTAATGGAATTTGCCATGCTAAGCTTTTCTGTTTACACTGACGTTTAGCATACTGTATGTGTTAGTTCTTTGGCTTGCGGATTTGGACATGCTGATGATCTGGCGCTGTGCGTGTATTTATGGGTGCTGTCAAAGGAGAGGAAAGTGAAGAGGTGTATCCCAGATCATCTGTCAAATGTGTTTGACCCTTAAATCCCCCAAGGCTGGCTCAGCGTGGGTGGTCCAGTGTTCATTGTTTTCCCACCCACACCCTCCACACCCACACCCCAAAATGAAGGAATGACGTAGGGATTTAAAACTGCTTTGGGGTGCATTGGCATTTTGTCAAGGACAGGTTGCTGTTCGCATTTGGAGAGCGTCCTTCACTCATCTTGTTCAAGCTTATTATAGACAGCTGCTTTATCCAGGCCCCGGGGGTGGTGGGGGGTAGGGAAAACAAACAAAAAACTGGATAGGAGTAATTAAGACTACATCTCACAGAATCCATGGCTTTAGGCTAGGCAAAATGAGCTTGCACCAGGGTTATCCAACTTCTGTTGATGGGCATAAATCCTTACAGCAGAGGCTGACCTTTCGTCTCTTTGCTTTTTCCTCCCCTTCCAGGAAGATTTGCCGGCACTGCAAGTGTCCCCAGGCAGAGCACTTTGAAACAGTGATGCCTTTGGAAATGGAGAAGACCGTGACCAAGCTGATGTTTGACTTCCAGCGGAATTCGACTTCGGATGATGACTCAGGTTGTGCCTTGGAAGAATATGCTTGGGTTCCTCCAGGGCTGAAGCCGGAACAGGTACACTTCATTGCTGCTTGTGGCTGAAAGTGCATGGTGCATGCAAGTGATAAGGTCCTGCCAGGCATAATGCTTTTACCTGTGACTATCTAAAAAGAAACGAGGTGGAGGGCGCTGTCAGTGGAAGCCCTTGAAATCCCTTCATTGCAACCATCTTGCAAATGCTCTGGGCAGGCAAGAATATATTCCTCATAAAAAGGTAAAGGGACCTCTGACCATTAAGTCCAGTCACAGACGACTCTAGTGTTGCAGCGCTCATCTCGCTTTACTGGCCGAGGGAGCTGGCGTACAGCTTCCGGGTCATGTGGCCAGCATGACTAAGCCGCTTCTGGCAAACCAGAGCAGTGCACGGAAACACCGTTTACCTTCCCGCTGGAGTGGTACCTATTTATCTACTTGCATTTTGATGTGCTTTTGAACTGCTAGGTTGGCAGGAGATATTTCTCATACGCATAGCCAAAACACTGGCACCATCTCCCACAATGGCATCACCCTTTCTTGGTGATTTGTTGGTGATTCACTTCTTGCTGTGGGGCCATTTCCTCGCCAGAGTGGTGCATGCTCTAGTTATCTCCCGCTTGGACTACTGCAATGCGCTCTACGTGGGGCTACCTTTGAAAGTGACCCGGAAATTGCAGTTAATCCAGAATGTGGCAGCTAGACTGGTGACTGTGCCGCCGGGACCACATAACACTGGTCCTGAGAGATCTGCATTGGCTCCCAGTATGTTTCCAAGCACAATTCAAAGTGTTGGTGCTGACCTTTAAAGCCCTAAACGGCCTTGGTCCTGTATACCTGAAGGAGCGTCTCCACCCCCATCGTTCAGCCCGGACCCTGAGATCCAGCGTCGAGGGCCTTCTGGTGGTTCCCTCATTGCGAGAAGTGATGTTACAGAGAACCAGACAGAGGCCCTTCTCGGTAGTGGTGCCCACCCTGTGGAACACCCTCCCTTCAGATGTGAAGGAAATAAGCAGCTATCCTATCTTCCCATCTGAAGGCAGCCCTGTTTTTAATATTTAATGCTGTATTGTTTTTAACACTCGATTGGGAGCCGCCCAGAGTGGCTGGAGAAACTCAGCCAGATGGGCGGGGTATAAATAATAAATTATTATTATTATATTATATTCCTTAGTGCTGATGGTTACAGCTGTGTGTACGAAGACACTCTTTCATCTATGGGAGGTCCTTGGTCATATGAACACTATTTTTTATAGAGTTATAAAACAATGACAGTTTTGCTAGTCATCAAGGCACTTAGAACAGCTGTAGCGCAGGTGAAGCTGACCTGGACTTTGGCTTAGTGGGTTGAGCACATGGTAGTCATTTCGACAGAGCTTCCTAGATGAGCTTGTTTGTTATACTCGATTGGTTGCAGCTGAACCAGGCTTGTTTCAGGAAACAGCACAGTTATGACTGAACGGCCTCCTGAACCACCTGTGGTGACCTCAGATGGAGAAGTGAAGGAGAAGGTTTGGATTGATTAATAGAATTTTTAGAATTCACAGGCAGCCCGTTCAACCTAAGGGACTCTGAAGGAGGCTGACATTTAAGACCATGCAAAATATATCCATAAAACAGCACTCCAGGTAAAGTCACTAGCAGCGGAGCTAAGAAGAAAGCAAATGCTGAGCCAGTATAGGATAGCGCAGGAGTAGATAACATGGTGTCCTCCACGTTTTACAGACTGCAGCTCCTATAAGCTCCAGCAAGCATGGCCATCAGCTCCAGCAAGAGATTGTGGGAACTGTAAGCCAACAAGATCTGGAGGGCAACATATTGGCTCCCCCAGGGGCAGGGGATAGAGCGCTGGGCTTAGGCTGAAAAGATCCGGATTCAAATATCCTTTCAGCCACTTGGTTTCCTTAGACCAGTCTCACCCACTTAGCCAATTGAACGAGGAAGCATGTATGCCCACTGTTTAGCCCATTGGAGATAGTAAGCTAGGAAGCAACTTCAGAGCCTCTGCCAAAGTGCCTGGCTAACTGTGAGTGAGGCTACTTGGGAGGAAGGGGAGGTCCACCTTTGTGGACCAGGACCTAACCAAGAGCCTCCAGCTGCTGCTCCTCCTATACAGGCACCCAGTCTGAGCTGCTTCGTTCCTGAATCCGCAGCTCTCCTTCAAGCTGCAGCCTGCCTGACCTGGGAAAATGGACAAAGGCTCAAATTAAGCACTCCACATTGACACTCCAAAGAGGGTCAAGGTCAGGGTCAACCCTGATTGCTAGCGTATGGTTCATTACGCCAGCTCCTCAGGCAGGATTGCGAAAAGGCTACCATTACTCTCTTGCAGTAGGATGCTGTTAAGAAGCTGAGCAGGTCTTTCGTTGTGGTAGTGCAGGGCACACATGCAGCCATGTGCACCAGGAAGATAATAGCAATGGTATAACCCTGTCAGAAGATGATTAATTCTACAGCGCATGGCATTTGAAGGGAAAGGAAGTGTCTGGTGCTCTTGCGATTTGAGAGAGCATGTCTCCCGTACCCCTGAAAAATCAAACTACTTCTTCTTGTGCTGTTTCAGATTTGCTGGAAAAAGTGTTCCAGTGCCTAAAGCGAGCCTTTTCTTTTGCCAGTCAGGGACATTAATAAGACGGATGTACCAAGGCACGCTGCCAGTGTAAAACATTTACATGTTTCTATTACTTACACTTTGCTTGATTCATTCAGCCTTTCCCATGATCATTTTACACTTGAGACCCGGAGCTTAATTTGCCAAGGACGTTGCAAATGTGGCTAGCTCGGATAATTGCTATGGTAATCGTTTTCAAATCATCCAGAGGAGGCCTTCCTTCTCATTGCTATAATGTGTTCTTTGAACTTGAATCTGATGCTTTCCTCTTGGCTTGGTTCAAAAACCGTCCTGCAGTCCCTGAAATGTTTTGGCGCTCCCTTTCCTGTAGGTTGTAAATATTATCTGATTGGAGGAGTTCAAGCTTTTCTTTTTCTTTCCCTCTCTTCCCCCGCTTTTCCTGCAAACTCTATAGTGTTGTGCTGTGAAGATCTTGGCTCCTTAACGTTACAGTTATCCTAAGCTGGATCTTATAAATTCAAAGGTAGTGAGGACCTCTGCCAATCTTAACAAATTATATATGTTTTTCTCTGTGCCTGCTGAATGACTGGGGAAAGGGGGCTACAATTTAGAGGGGATGCAATTTAGAAGAGTGCACATCCTTGCTGCTTTCCCTCAAGTATTGCCTTCTCAGAAGGTGTCCGCCTCCAGCCCGAGCCTTCAAACGCTTTTAACTCTCCTTTAGTGAAATCCTCAGTGCGAATGTCTTGACATTAGAGTCTTTAAAAGGGGGGAAATGGAAGAAGAACGCAGCAGCAAATGGGCTGGCAGCGCTTCTGTCCTTGGTGTGTCTTAGTAATTTGAAGGCCCAGGACTTTGGCGTAGTCTGTGAATTGAAGGCATGAGAACAGCAAATGAAGCTGCATTATAGCTGCTTAGCAACACACTCTCTGCCTGTAGGTGCTTAGCAACAGGTGATCTTTCATTCCTGGTGTGCAGGCACTAGATTCCTACATATGATCAGGATTTAATGGTCTAGATGAGGAGTTGGGTAGCGTAGGGCACTGTTTCCACCTTCTGCAAGGTCTGGAGAGGCTCTTGCAAGTGATGCACTTAGGACCAAAGTGTGTCAAAACCTGAAACTATAGGGTTTTTGCAGAACAACATGTAGGAAGACCATTTGGGCACCTTTGGGAGGAAGGGTGGGATATATATTCTAGTAATAAGTAGTAGTAGTAGTCCTAAGGACGCGGGTGGCGCTGTGGTCTAAACCACAGAGCCTAGGGCTTGCTGATCAGAAGGTCGGCAGTTCAAATCCCTGCAACGGGGTGAGCTCCCATTGCTCAGTCCCTGCTCCTGCCAACCTAGCAGTTTGAAAGCAGGTCAGTGCAAGTAGATAAATAGGTACCACTTCAGCGGGAAGGTAAATGGCGTTTCCGTGCACTGCTCTGGTTCACCAGAAGCTGCTTAGTCATGCTGGCCACATGACCTGGTAGCTGTATGCAACCCCAAAGTCGTTTGCGACTGGACTTAATGGTCAGGGTCCTTTTACCTTTACCTTTAGTAGTCTTCCACAGTCCCCTGAGACAGACAGATGCCAACAAGCAACATGTATTTCCCTCTCCATTTGCTAGCTGGACTGGTTTCTGGACTTGGCTGTAGGCTGGATGAGGGCCAATAAACAGACACTCAAATGGAGGCGCTGTTTGTGGGTGGTTCTGGAGTCCAGATGATTGGCCTGTTTTGGATGGGGTCATCCAAAGAGCAGGAAGAGCAGATTCATAACCTAGGGATGCTCCCGGATCCATCTTTGCCTCCAGAGGCCCAGGTAACCATTTCTCTACTGGGATAGGCTGACCACTGTTGTCTATGTGCTGATAATCTCCAGTCTGGATTACTACAAGGTGCTGTATGTGGGGCTGCCCTTGAGGCTGCCCTGGATTGCAGTGGCTTGACTGCCAACATGTTGCCCCATTGTGGGAAGAATTGCACTGGCTGCCAATTAGCTATGGAGCTAAGTTCAAGGTGCCTGTTTTGGTATATAAAGCCGTACAGATTGAGACCAGAATACAGTGGTACTTTGGTTTTCAAACATCTTTGTTGACAAACATTTCAGTTTACAAACACCGTAAACCTGGAAGTAAATGCTTCGGTTTTCGAACAGGCCTTGGAAGTCGAACATGCCACGTGGCTTCTGCTGAGTGCAGGATCCTGAGGCCTAGCTGTTGGCTGTTGAGTCCTGAGCACCCGCACAACATGGAGGTGATATTTGGGCATATTTGGTTCCTGTGTACAGTCAGTCTGTGCTTATCTCATCTCAGAAGCACTCGTACAACCAGTTTGGGCCTTGGTTTTCGAACGTTTCAGAACCTGAACGTTCTTCTGGAATGGATTCCATTCTTTTGGAACGGATTACCACTGTACCTGAAAAATCACCTCACCCCTTATGTGCTCTGCAAGTGAGGGCCTCCTGTAGATGCCATCTTGCGATGAGGACTGTTGCACACGATGTAGGAATTGGGCCTTTTGTATTGTGGCACCTATATGTTGGAATTCCCTCCCCTTGAATATTAGACAGATGCTGTCTCTGTTGTCTTACCAGCATCTGCCACATCCATATTAGAACTGTTCTTAAGATAGAGCCCCCCTGGATTAGGGCAATGGCCCACATAGACCAGCATGTTCTCACACGTGCCGTCTGGATGCCTGTAGGAAACTCACAAGCAACACCTGAGTGCAAGAGCACTCTCCCCTCCTGCAGTTTCTGGCAACCAGTGTTCAGAAGCATTCTTGGCCACCAAACCAAGGCAAACATAGCCACCACCATGGCTTAGTAGCTATCAGTGGCCTTATCCCCCACGAAGCTGCCTAATCCACCTTTTAAACCATCCAATTCATTTTACTGTCTTAGGCTGCTTTGGGCTGACTCGCTGAATCATCACTTTGTCATGGGGATGGGGATGTGGTAATGGGAGGGATATACATTTAATAAATAAATAACAGATGCCAGGTTACGTTACGTTTTCATTCTGCCGCAATATTACATTGGAAGTAGTTCTGTGAGGTAGTTTGATAGCTAGCACTCTTGCTAACTTTAATCAGAGCTAGAGATCTGAAGCCAACTATTTGTTCTTCCCTAGACCCAGGACACGTTAGCCCTGCTTGGCACCCCATCGTTTTTGACTGGGTGTAAATGTGTCCTTCAACTCTGATAATGCCTCTTGGGTGTCCAGATGGAGAGGCCTGGGCAACTGTGTTCTGCAACCCACTCAATTTGCTCAGGCTGAGCAATTTTCAGGCTCCTTTCCAGTGCACCTTTCTGTATCTTTTTTTTATTTCCAACCGCACACAACTTCTCTGTCTTATTCGTCGTGTGAAATTCACCGAATCCGTGTCTCTTGTTGACTCTTCCACACAGCGGTTAGATTGTCCGTGAATATATATCCCATAACGTCACAGCCACTGGCTAAGGGAAACTTAATGGGCAAAGAGCGACACATTTTTAATACTGGTTTAATTTCGACTGCAGAACTAGACGGCGAGAGGGATTTCACAGCTTATAAAGACGCAAGAGATAAGACAGAATTTTGATTTCCTCCTAGAGGAAACTGCATGAATAGAACCAGATCTCCAGCTGATGTAAATAAGCCTAGTTTGATGCTTCGGTGGAGCTGCATTGATTTATTCCAGCTGAACATCTGGTTCATAATTTATGGCCAAGCACTACAGACTTCTTCGTTGCTGTGCTGTTAAATTTCATAGGGTTCTTGAGAATTCACAGTACGCTGGGTGTGCGTGGTGGAACCTTCATGGTCTGAGCTGGAGGAACCCTGGTTATCTGGCTTCCACGCTTTCTCCCTTGCCTGTCCCAAGAAGAAATACAAATTTATTCAGTACTGTATTTCTCTTGGATTGATTTAAATGGCAGTAGAAACCAGCTCACACAGGAACCAGGACCATTGGTGCATCTATCTCAGTATTGTGTACACCAGCCACATTCCTTCCAGGTATTTTGGGATACAATTCCCATCATCCCTGAGCATCAGCCACGTTGGCTGGGGCTGACCAGAGTTGTAATCCAGAATATCTGGAGAGCAGCAGGCTGGAGAAGGCTAGTCTATGCTGACTGGCATTAGCACTCTTCAACACAACTCTCCAACAAACAAAGAGCTGGGGAAGGTCTCTTGCCAACCTTCTGCCGCCTAGTATAGGGTCTCTGCTAATGGCACATATCCCCACCTTCATTTGCTTAGCGACTGGGCCATTCTCAGCAATTGCATCCCTGTTGCATCAGAAGTCATGGGATTTGGTTAAATTCTAACCTAGTTCTAGGAATTTAGGGGAGTCTTGCCCTCCAATAAACATACAACAATATCAAGACTTCCCTGAATATTGAAGCATAGCACATCAAGGAGGATAAGTTAACCTTTCTCCCTGATATCTAGTGTCTTGTGTGCAGGGGTTTTCCTACACGGAGGAGCACTTCAAAAATGGACAGACATAATATTGGACAGTTGAATTGTTGTTGGTTAGTCGTTTAGTTGTGTCCGACTCTTTGTTTATTGTTGTTGTTTAGTTGTGTCTGACTCTTCGTGACCCCATGGACCAGAGCATGCCAGGCAAACTCATGCTGGTAGCTTCAAGAACACTGTCCAACCATCTCGTCCTCTGTCATCCCCTTCTTGTGCCCTCCATCTTTCCCAACATCAGGGTCTTTTCCAGGGAGTCTTCTCTTCTCATGAGGTGGCCAAAGTATTGGAACCTCAGCTTCAGGATCTATCCTTCCAGTGAGCACTAAGGGCTGATTTCCTTAAGAATGGAGAGGTTTGATCTTGCAGTCCATGGGACTCCAAGAGTCTCCTCCAGCAGCATAATTCAAAAGCATCAATTCAAAAGCGATCAGTCTTCTTTATGGTCCAGCTCTCACTTCCATACATCACTACTGGGAAGACCATAGCTTTAACTATACGGACCTTTGTTGACAAGGTGATGTCTCTGCTTTTTAAGAATAGGTTTAAGAATTGAAGAATAGGATTTGTATTTGTATTTTCAGGTTTTGTTCAATGGCTGCTTCTCATGCAGAGGGCATAAATCCATGCTTGGCACAAAGTAAACAGGCTGGAGAAGGAATTTAGTCTTATTATGCCAATTCATCAAATGGGTAGGAAAGCTGACCTCCCCACCCCTCAAATTACAGACTACATTCAAATTAAGGATTCCTAAAACTGCATGCAGTTTTAAACTTTTCATGTGCCAAGGGTGGCCATTTGATGGACCCAGCAATTAAAACATTTGCAAGCAAATTGTGGAGCCTGAACATTTCGAATGCGATTGAAGTTAATACAGAAATAGTTCTTCAGAACCATAGTGTGTCTTCTAGAAAATCCAGGATAAAATGTTATAACTTGGGTTTCCCCATGGAGATGCTAGAGGATGCTTTTCCAAAAATACCTGTATAAGCAGACAACTTCACAAGGTTAGAATAAATAAGATGCAATTTATTTTTACAATCTGTGGGTTAAAAAAAATAAATTTGGATTACCCGCCCCCCTAAAGAAAGTTTGACAAGGATGAAAATTTAACGATACAGATTCCCGAAAGGATATGATATCTGTTTCCAGCACTCAGATCTTCTTATGGTATTGTTGACCATACTCAAAAATACAATTTCTTATATTTTATTATCTGTCAGCCCTTAGTGAGTTTGGGCCTCAATATCTTTCATGCTGGGTAATGGATTCAGTTTTAAGAGGTACTGAGCATAGGCTTTGATCTATTTCCTTGTATAACACTGGCACTACAGGTTATTTTAAGAAACACAGATATAAGTGAAATGTAATGGGGAGATCTAACTGAAAATTTAAGGATCAATGTTTAGGGGAAAACATTTTTAATTATTATCCACGCCTGCAGCAAGGCATTAAGTTGAAAGCCTAGTCATTCCGCAAGGTGTTCCCACTCTTGATTCCCCAGTGCCATTAGATAAAACGGTTATTGATACAGATGACTTCTTCAATTCAGCGCTCACTTATGCACATGCAAGTTTTATTGGCAATAGTGCAACAGTCCTCAACCAGTTGGGGGGGTAAGCCAGGAAGTTTGTCATGCTTAAATCACATTGAAATAAATGGGATGTTATAGTTTAAGACTTACTCGGGTCCCATGAATTCCAAGAGGACTAAAGCAGCTTTAAGTATCTCATTATGTGGAATTGAGCAGTATTGATTTCAGTGGAATTTACTTCTCAATGCCATGCATGGGTCTGCGCTGCCAAATCTCTTACCTATATGCAGGATCAAAGTGTTAATTCGGCCTTTGCCAACCTGGAGCTGATGGGAGCTGTATTCCAAAACATCTGGAGGACACCAGTTTGGCAAAGGCTGAGCTAACATAGCATTTTTAGCCACCAGATATCTTGTCCTTTGCTTCATAGTTTGGGGCTAAACATCAAATGAAAGGTTGGTTTCCAGCACCAGAGGCAAAGGATTATATGCACACCTTCTTGTTCCTTAATTATAATATGGATTAATGTGGTTTTCAAACAGCAACAAACGTACAGAGGTTCTGTTTGAGGGATGTTTATAGTGATAAAATCAGTTGTTTATACTGATTACATCTGCCTGTGTGATCCCTTTTCTGCCAGTCACTTTCCTGGAAATCCTGTTTAGACAGCCTGGCTGTTTGTGATCAATCACCTATGCTATTTTCTCTTTTGTTTATTGTAAATAGTGATTTAGATAGTGAGCCCCCTGAGCAGTGATGTACTGGTTTTCCTAAACTTTTCCTCAAAGTTTTAGTGCATCTTTTGTGCTCCACGCAATTAAGCACTATAAAACAGGAGAGAGCCATTCTTCATTGGGCAAACACGCTTCCTTATCCAATCATTCATTTCTTCAATGTTAGAATCACAGCTAAGCCCCATATGCCATTTTGAAGCAGAAACTGAGACATTGATGAATAACTTTGACAACATGGGAGTGTCTTTATTTAGTGTTTTTTTATTTAAAAACCCAACAACCACCCATGTGCAACAAGACATTTTTGTACTGTTTTGCTTGGATTCAACAAATGCTTGGATATGAGAACAAATGAAGCCAATTCCGCAAGCTAGCTAGATGCACATTAAAAAAAAACCTTTATCTAATGGCACAGAGGAATCTAGCATGGGAATATCTTGTGGAATTCTATTGTCTGGGCTCAACTGTACAGGTAGGAAGAGAACCACAAACAGAACCACTGTACTAAAGTATCTCCACTACCCCTCACACACAAGTAATCTAGGAAGATTTGATTTGATTTATTTCTGTGCTGCTTTTCATCCAAACAAATCCCAAAGCAGCTTACAAACAATAAATAGCAATGACATGATAGGTAAAGGGTAAAGGGGACCACTAACCATTAGGTCCAGTCATGACCGGCTCTGGGGTTGCGGCGCTCATCTCGCTTTATTGGCCAAGGGAGCCGGCGTACAGCTTCTGGGTCATGTGGCCAGCATGACTAAGCCACTTCTGGCGAACCAGAGCAGCGCACGGAAACGCCGTTTACCTTCCCGCCGGAGCGGTACCTATTTATCTACTTGCACTTTTTGACGTGCTTTCGAACTGCTAGGTCGGCAGGAGCAGGGACTGAGCAACAGGAGCTCATCCTGTTGCGGGGATTCAAACCGCCGACCTTCTGATCGGCAAGTCCTAGGCTCTGTGGTTTAACCCACAGCGCCACCCGCGTCCCATAATGACATTATAGAACATTACAAATACAGCACAAATCATATAGAATAATTAACTAATCATCCGTGAAACAATTACAATCTATAAAACACTGTTAACAAAGCAGCAATGGGAAAATAAGCTAAACATCACAGTTAAAGCAAAGTCATATTCCATGATTAATGAATCAATACAGCATTTATAATCTATAAGACAATATTAACAGCATAAACAACCAAAAGGTAAACTAAGTGCCGTTAAGTTCATACACCCTCATAACTCATAAAATTCACTCTGTTCAGCTCATTAAAATACACATCCACATAATATACCTGTGTCAACTCCCTCCTGAAGGTCTTTAAAACTGGAGGTGGGCAGCACAGGTGGAACCAACCCCTGCCTGATGCCCAAAAGAGTCTCTCTCCTCATAGTTCTTCCTCTGGAAAGAGCTCTCCTATGAAGGCTCCTGTGGCTGGAGGTGGGGCAAGGCAGGTGGGAAAAGCTATTACCTGCTGGCCAACACAGAATCTCTCTCCCCTCACCATGGGTACCATTTTCAGTGATATCAAAAGCCACTGAAATATCACATGAGAGTAACAGAGTTGTACTCCCCTTGTACTTCTTCCAATACAGGTGAGTCAATCGTGAAGCAGAACCTCAACTGAAGCGGCTCCCCTGTTACGGTGATGATCGCTTTCTCTCAAACCTAATTTGTTTTAGGCGTCAATTATAATCCAGATGAACGGTTGCTGACAGCCCTCTCAATTTGCGCCTCATGCAGAGAACATATAGTTCTGTCTATAGACCCTTCAAAATTTTCACAAGAATGACAACCTTCTTTAGCTGTGTTATTGTTCCTGTATGTCAAGGTTTTTGAGAAAACAGACAAACACAATGCTTTCTTTAAGAAATAAAATAATAGCCCACTGTAAACATACAAAGCACCATGTAAAAACACCCACCCACCCCAAAACCCTCAATTTATTTCGTTTCAACAGGGAATATGAATGCTCTTTCAGCATAGGAAAATAGGTGGGACCATCAAGGCTGCCATGTCTGAGGCCTAAGGGAGATCTAACTAGAAGGCTTAAAGAGGAGGCAAGCTCAGCCTCAAATGCCTTTTAAAGCATCTGCTGTTGCTGCTTTCTCTCCTAAATCAGGGTTTCTTTCTACGCTCTCACACAGAGGGGTCATGAGACAGAGCCACAAGTGGCTTTCACACACGCACCCAGCCGAAACAGTCACACATCTCATTATATAAACAGCTAGGCATGCCGACATAACAAATTCATTTCAGAGCAAAGTGGGTCAGTCGGCAAGGGTAAGAATTCAACAACCGCAGATGTGTTTGTGAAACAGAGGGGCCGGTGCTTTAGGAACAAAATTCTTAGGAAGGTCTGCCTAAAGCCATTCCTTTTGTTTCTCCCATCCCAAGCACAGAGAAGTTTGCAGTGTTTTCAGTGCAATATAGAGTTTGGACCGCACACGACTTCACAAGGTCACTAGCTGGAATACAACCACAGTTAACGTGTGTGTATTATGTGCACATGCCTATTAATAGGACTGTTCATAGGTACTGCCATTTGCAATTGGATTTCTGCTGTGATTCAGAGAAAATAGGATCTGAGTTGGCTGGGTGAGGGGGGGGGGAACCCATTTTTCTGCCCACTTGTCTTTGCTGCTTCTACCTGTTGCCGCCCCTCTTCTTTTGTTGCCTACCGGCTTGCAGGTATTATAGCCATGTTTTTGCTCTCTTAAAAGAGTCTTTGAAAAGAGGCCCCATGGAACATGTGTACTCTGTGTCCATGGAGCCTCTTTTAAAGGACTCACCCTGTATAAGTGTGCACATTCACTAATGGCAACTGTGCATGTAAACAGATAGAGTGACAATGATGCAACCGATAGGCAGGATAAGAGCTGTGCATGAAACACATGCTCAGCAGAAGGCGGCCAGTTAGGCACTGCAAAAGGGGGAGGGCGCATCATCAAAAAAAGAGGTCATTGATTTGTGTAAAATTTGTATGTGGGAATTTATGTGTATAGATGCAAATTTAGAAATAATTACTAAAATGCATTCGTTTCTTGAAAAGCATTTCTAAGCCTTTTAATATGTTTAAATACAGTGGTATCTCGGGTTAAGAACTTGATTCGTTGTGGAGGTCCGTTCTTAACTTGAAACTGTTCTTAACCTGAGGTACCACTTTAGCTAATGGGGCCTCCCGCTGCCACCGCGCCACTGCCGCACAATTTCTATTCTCATCCTGAAGCAAAGTTCCTAACCCAAGGTACTATTTCTGGGTTAGCGGAGTCTGTAACCTGAAACGTCTGTAACCTGAAGTGTCTTTAACCCGAGGTACCACTGTAGGTAAAAACATCAAAACAAGAAACTATGTCACTGGATGACACTGATTATCTGTATTTAAATGGAAATACAACACATCCCACTATAGTAGGAAAGACAACAGGTGACTTGTTTGCTGCCCGGCTGCTAACTGCTGCTTCATTGCCTCAGCTGCTCTTCTTTCTTAATGGTTCTTTATTTGGAAGCCAGATTTGTATTGAGCTGCCCTCAGATAGAGGACTGTCCACTGGTGGCCCTTTGAAAAAAGTAGGACGCATGGCCACCATAATTCAACACTGTAAATATGGTGGAAACAGGCAGACTGAGGGATCAGCAGAACTGTGGAATGAGTGGTTCTGAAGATCCAAACCTACCAGATCTGGGACTAAAGGTACCATGTGAAAGAAAGCCCTGTTCTTCAAAGTCTCCATTGCACAATTTATTGGAATCACTTACTGTGTGAATCATGATGGTTTGGATCATTCCAGCCATTGCTCAGAAACTTAGAAGTAAGTTAAAGCATCGTTTATAAAATCTCCAAGTAGTTCATAATATACATAAGAATGATAGAAGCCAACCAGTGCTAATACTTAAAACATTCAGATAAGCAGAGACATAATTGCAACAGCTACAGCAGCCAGACTCAAGGGGGGAAACCCCTCATATCAGCCACCAGGAAACATCATGTTAAATAGAGAGGTTTTTAGCTGTCTATGAAAACATCCCACCATCGGTGCTTGCCTGCTCTCCATAGGGAGCTCATTCCCCTCCTCCGTGTGACCCATAAATTATTGTGAGAATCTTGAAAATCCTTTTTTTAATGTTTAGGAAAGGGTCAGGCCAAGTGTGGAAATTCTCCAGAACTCAGATTAGATGAGATAAACCTGAGAATGGCTATAGTGTGTCTGAAGGACTTGGAACCGTGGAAGCTTATCATTAAAGCCCCTGTGTTTAAAACTGCAGGATCCCTCTGTTGAGGGCCTGACTCATCGTTTCGAACATTTGCAGTTGGCATCATCCAGCCCTGGCTGGAAATCTTAACTGTCAAGTGAGACGTTGTCACGCTTAACTGGCGTACCAGCTATTATTTCCTGAGGACATGAAATGCTGCAGAATTAAAACATTTAAAGGGGCCTGGTTTATGTAGCACCACATCAAAACAAAATGCATCTGTCAAATGTAGCCCGCCCTCTAATATATGCATGCAAATACTATGCAACATTGGTTAAGCTTGTTTGTTTTTTAATAATAAAAAACAAAAGTAAGTCCCAGTGAATTCAGTGAGACTTCCTTCCTAGAAAGTACAAGAATGCTGTCTTAAGATACAGCATTATTACTGCACTAAAACCAAACCACTCTACCTGCAGAGGGTCATGGTGGCAAACAAACTAGCATGATGGTGATAGTAATGTTAATAAGTTGACTCTGGCCAAATTGAAAGTGTAGAAAATGTGCTTCTCCAGTGCTTGTTTCATAGAGATTTATGCTCTGACCTTAGTTTGCCTATACTTCAGAAATATACTGGGAGTTTTGAACAGTGTCTTGCCACTCTGCTGCTCCTAGATAAGATAAAAGTCCCCTGGATGGTTAAGTCCAGTCAAAGGCGACTCTGGGGTTGCAGCGCTCATCTCGCTTTCAGGCCGAGGGAGCCAGCGTTTGTCCACAGACAGCTTCCCGGGTCCTGTGGCCAGCATGACGAAACCACTTCTGGCACAATGGAACACCATGACGGAAACCAGAGTGCATGGAAACACCATTTACTTTCCTGCCACAGCAGTACCTATTGATCTACTTGCATTGGCATGCTTTAGAACTGCTAGGTTGGCAGGAGTTGGGACAGAGCAATGGGTGCTCACCCCGTCACGAGGATTCAAACCGCCGACCTTCTGATTGGCAAGCCCAAGAGGCTCAGTGGTTTAGACCACAGCTCCACCCACATCCCTAGATAAGAATCCCTGTATAAGATAACAAGTGGCCAAATATTTTGCAGCAACAATCAAAAACAACATATAATGACTAGCTCTGAGGAGGAGTATAATATATCAACAGATGGTCATCCTTAGGTCACAAGGGTTCCCTTCTGACAGATCAATGACCAAGTGGAACTACTTTTTAATATATATGAGATTTTACACTATTTTATTTTTTTCGGAGCTTTTCAGTTTTGTAACTGGTGTTTTTGTCTTGATACTGGTCACTGACCGTAATAAAAAGACTATACCAAGTCCTCACCACCAGACACTAAACCATTCAATAGCACACTGATAAAATACCACAAGGAGCCATCTAGTGGCTCATGCTCCCTTTTAAACAAATAAATCTTCTCCCAACTTCCTGTAAAACCTGAACAAGCTGATCGTATGAGTTTTCCACTAGGTAGGACTTGTTCAGAATGGGCACCACCATGGGGGACACTCTGAGAGCCAGTGTGGTGTAGTGGTTAAGAGCGGTAGTCTCGTAATCTGGGGAACCGGGTTCGCGTCTCCGCTCCTCCACATGCAGCTGCTAGATGACCTTGGGCCAGTCACACTTCTTTGAAGTCTCTCAGCCCCACTCACCTCACAGAGTGTTTGTTGTGGGGGAGGAAGGGAAAGGAGAATGTTAGCCGCTTTGAGACTCCTGAAGGGGAGTGAAAGGCGGGATATCAAATCCAAACTCTTCTTCTTCTTCTGTTCTTCTTCACCAGCCACCTCTCCTCAGATGACAAAGGGATGAGGGAGAACTTCCAACCATGATTTCAAAGCCTAGAGGTGTATAGGATGGAATGCTCCTTCATTTCAAGATAGTGTCATGTCTTTAGTAACTGGGACAAAACTCTATTAGTGTATTAAAGCTCAAAACCAGCTTTTTGAATTGGGGTTGGAAACTAAGCAACTAATAAATCTATATGCATATCATAGAGAGCAGGTGTGCATTAGAACTTGCAGGGTCACACTGTCACCATACGTTCTCCACTCTCAATTTTCTTCTTCTGGTGTACACTGAGAAATTTCTGGCATTTTGGACGCTTGCTATACTCCTCCTTTGAATGTAATGTAAAAGATAAATCATAGGCTAATGGTTGCACTTCACAAATGCTTGTCTGTTAATGTTTGTTGTTTAAAAGTGTTGCAAGACGATGTTGCCCTGAAGCTGGCTCCTAGAAGCACGTTTTGCCATCTCAGGGAGTTTTTAATGTCTTGATTATCGGTACATTATCTCCCCATGGGTGTAATCTGTCAGGAATATAAATCCATAGAAGGTGCTGCAGAAAGATTTAGATCTGGCCAATAATAATAAAAAAATGACTCACATTTTCTCCAGCCATTTTGTGCGTCTTGTTTTAAAATTACACTGTTGTTCAAAATTATATGAGGTACAATTAAAATTTCAGCAAACGCCAGGCTTGGCAATTGCACACTTTCTTCTATAGTCCTGAGGGCTCTTTCCCCGCCTTCGGTACTGTAAAAGAAAGCTGAAATTCTCATGAGTCTGCATATTTTTCCAGCATCCATTAAAAAACCATACTGGTGAGGAGGTCATGGCATGCACTTGTCCTTTTTGGATCTTTAACTCATTGGCTTTTGATGAGCATTAAAAAAAAAAATTAATCTGCCAGGTAGGCCACACTTTGACTTATATACCTTGCTCCCATAGCTTGCCCCCATTTGTGCACATACCTTGGAAGTCGAACAGAATCCGTTCCGGAAGTCCATTCGACTTCCAAAACGTTCGGAATCCAAAGTGCGGCTTCTGATTGGCTGCAGGAAGGTCCTGCAGCCAATCGGAAGCTGCGGAAGCCCCTTTGGACGTTTGGCTTCCAAAAATAGTTCACAAACCGGAACAGTCACTTCCAGGTTTGTTGCGTTTGGGAGCCAAAACGTTCGAGAACTAAGCTGTTTGACTTCCAAGGTACGACTGTATTTACAAAGTTTAAGGTGGGACACATCCTCAAAAAAATTCTTCTGAATCTCAGTGTGTTCCATGGGGATTACTCCCCGGTAAGTGTACATGGGTTTGCATTCATTCCTTAACATAAATAGCAACACCCTAGAGGTCCCGGGCCCTAAAGAAGTCAGATTAGCCTCAACCAGGGCCAGGGCCTTTTCAGCACTGGCTCCAGCCTGTTGGAACGCTCTGTCTCATGAGACCAGGGCCCTGCGGGATCTGATTTCTTTCCGCAGGGCCTGCAAGACAGAGCTGTTCCGCCTGGCCTTTGGTTTTGACTCAGTCCGACCCTTATGTTTCCCACCCTTTATGTGATCTATGGGCTACTTTTAAAATGAGGCTGCGTTTTAAATTGCATTTTAACCTGTATTTTAAATTGTCCCCCCCCCCCCCATTATGTTTTTACTGTAACTTTTACTGGTGTTAGCCACCCTGAGCCCGGCTCTGGCCAGGGAGGATGGGGCATAAATAAAAAATTTTATTATTATTATTATTATTATTATTATTATTATTATTATTATTTAATTTGAACGCTTAATGCCCATCACATTCTGAAGGGATGTACTTCTTTCTCCCTCTGTATGTATGCTTAGAGGTGAAATGAAAACAATGATTCTTGTTTATTAGGGTAATTGCTCTAGTAATTGAGGTAACTGAGTGGCATCAATCTCTGCAGCAGCCAAATAGTCTATCCATGCTATTAAACAAACTGATTCTGCATTCTCCCATTATATATATGTATAATATTTCAACAACAACAATAATAAACATGCTTTTAGGAGCCAGTCCTGGACCCATGTGGCAACTCCCAATCTCTTAGGGGTTGTCATTAGTCCTCTGTCTCTTGCCCTTAGTACCAGACAGGAGAGTGGCATAATAGTGTCACATACGCAACCATTCATGTGAGCAATTAGGGATAATTGGACTTGTGTCCTGTCTAGATTTGGATAATGTGTGTCAATTACTGGCCCATCTAGATGTGTCACTAAAGAGCAATGATTTTATTGCTGTAATTGAAATCATTGAGGGTGTCTTTTCTTTGCTGGGTCTGGGAGCAGGTTTCAGGTTCATTGCATTCTGTCCTGGGTTCCAAGCTCCCAGCAAACTCTACTTCTCCCTTTGTTTGGAGAAACAGGGAAATGGGAGTCACGCATTTCCATATTTATTTATGCAATTATATCATTTACATTCCTCGAGGCTGTCTTTGGCAGCTTGCTGGGGAGGCAGGAAAGTAAAGGCAGCGCCGCTTCATGGGTGAGCGAACAGAGGCGTCACATTCTTTACCCAGGGCAGAAACCTACATAGCTGCAAAATGGCCAACCCTCCGGAAACTTAGCATGTCGGGGGGGGGGGGACCCTCCTTTAGTTGTGAGAAAGCTCTGAACAAATTCAGTTCTTTTTTAAAAAAATATTTTATTTATAGGTTTTCCGTTATACACTCATATCATTTTCTGTTTTTATACAGTAATTCTTTTCGGCATCCCACCCAACATTCCATGGCGGTTCTTTATACATCTTAATTATACAGTGATACCTCGGGTTAAGGGACATGGGTAGTGCTGTGGGTTAAACCACAGAGCCTAGGGCCTGCCGATCAGAAGGTCGGCGGTTTGAATCCCCGCAACGGGGTGAGCTCCTGTTGCTCGGTCCCTGCTCCTGCCAACCTAGCTGTTTGAAAACACGTCAAAGTGCAAGTAGATAAATAGGTACCGCTCCGGCGGGAAGGTAAATGGCATTTCCGTGCGCTGCTCTGGTTCGCCAGAAGCGGCTTAGTCATGCTGGCCACATGACCCGGAAGCTGTATGCTGACTCCCTCGGCCAATAAAGCAAGATGAGCGCCGCAGCCCCAGAGTCGGTCACGATTGGACCTAATGGTCAGGGGTCCCTTTACCTTTACCTTTACCTCAGGTTAAGGGACGCGGGTGGCGCTGTGGGTTAAATGAATACTCTCCCAGAATACTGACCCCCAGATTCTTTTAACGGAATACCCTTAAAGGGGAGGGGTAGGTGATGGCCACAACCTCCCCTCCCATAAACCAAGCTTTTCCAATGCCTAACCACCAAACCCTACAAAGTTGTGACGATTTGAAACCAAAATTGGATGCCTGCATAAGCAAACTGTTCAGCTGGAGCAGATTGAGAGAAAATACTTTCAAAATGCTGAAGCATGTTTAAAGACAGTTTTCATCTAAACAATACGCCCTTGCATTTTTGCAAACAGGACTTGCCAAAGGGTGGAAAAGGGGGGGGGGGAGAAAGGGAAAGGCTGTGAATTTTCGTGACATACTAGGTCAAGGTAGTTGAGTGTCCATTTATTGAATTTACTTACAATTTGGTGCCGGCAGATGCCTTTTGTCAGAGAAATAACTGAATCCCTAGAGTGCCTGCAGGCTTTAAAGAGATACCTCCCAGGATTTTTAGTCATCCCTAAGGAATATGCATAGCTATGACTTTAAAAACTGAGGTACTTTGAAATTCGAGGGGAGGAGAAAAAGAACAGAGAGAAATAGTAAATGAGGCTGATGAGGAACTTGAATGTATTGTGGGCTAATGCAATTATTTCCCTCGATTCCTTTGAATAAAGTTGGCTGAACTTGAAAGAGAATCTTCCTCCTGTTTCATTTTACAAGGCTTCCCCTCCACCACCACTTTTTCTTTCTTTATGCTTGAAGGAACTGTTAATTTCCAACATACTTATTACCTTCTTGCCGGCAATGTCTCTGTGTTACGTCACGTTATTTCAACTGCCCTTCTTTATAGAAAAAAGTGAGAAATTCATATTTGGAAAAAGATTGAGAGATCAATAATATTTGGGGCAGAGGAGCGGAGCTTGCTTTGCCATGTGTGACTGGCCTATGAAATGCGTTGTTTGTGAAATATTCTCCCAAGATCTTATTTGCTGCAAGACTAGACCTGCTTTAGCAATTCTCTTTATTTTTGCCAACGTTCACATCATGTCGCTGTACCTAACTCTAGGTATTTGCACCTGATGATGACCATTGTGGATTACATCACAGAGGCACTTTTAAATACAATGGCCAGCTTTAATGGATTATGGAAGGGTCTTAGTTCATGGGTAGAGTGCATGCAAAAGATTCCAACTTTAACCCCTGGCACCTCAAGTTCAAGGGGTCAGATAGCAGGTGATGAAAAGACCCTGGACAGGTGATGCTAGTAAGAGTAGGGAATCCAGAACTAGATGGGTACATTGTGACTGTGTTCACACGTCACTCTAAGCCATGGTTTAGAGCATGGGTAGGCAAACTAGGGGACACAGGTGGCGCTGTGGCTTAGTCATGCTGGCCACATGACCCGGCCAATAAAGCGAGATGAGTGCCGCAACCCCAAAGTCGACCGCGACTGGACATAATGGTCAGGGGTCTTTTTACCTTTAACTAGGCAAACTAAGGCCCGGGGGCTGGATCTGGCCCAATCACCTTCTAAATCCGGCCCGTGGACGGTCCGGGAATTAGTGGGTTTTTTACATGAAAAGAATGTGTCCTTTTATTTAAAATGCATCTCTGGGTTATTTGTGGGGCCTGCCTGGTGTTTTTACATGAGTAGAACGTGTCCTTTTATTTAAAATGCATCTCTGGGTTATTCGTGGGGTATAGGAATTCGTTCATGATTTTTTTTTCAAAATCTAGTCCGGCCCCCCACAAGGTCTGAGGGACAGTGGACCGGCCCCCTGCTGAAAAAGTTTGCTGACCCCTGCTCTAAGCCATGGGTTAGAATGAGGTGCACTGAAGTGTATGTAACCCGAGGTACCACTGTACTGTTTTGGAAGAGGGGTTTTCTTAGGAACTGCAGCTGGGAGAGAAAGGGTTAATTTCCTCATCTACTCCTGCTCTGATCCCATTAGTTATCAGCTGCTCCCCCCTCCCACAGCTGATGCAATTTGCATATTTATTTATTTTTTAAAAAACCTGCTTGTTACATACAGAAAGACAAATTTAACATTGTGGGTACTTTGGCCCTGAGGAACCATTTATTTCCCAGGCTTGCTTTCTCTGCTCCCCCACAATTCCATCTTGTCAGCCTTCTGTGTTTTCAAACGGAATTGCTGTCAGATGTTGAAATCCTCCTTCCAGAAACTTGAATGAATTTCAGACTGAGCAGAATGGGAGCATCAGGCAAATCTATCTTCCTTCTGAGTCCCCTCTAGACACATCCCACTAGGCTGCCGCCTTCCTTGTAAGCAGTTGCTGTGACGCAGCCTACCGCATTGTGCCAACGTAGCATCCTATCCAGCAAGCGTGTTTTGTAATGAGACACTGATACTAAGTGTGTCCTATAATAGGAACCAGTGGCGTAGCGTGGGGGGTGCAGGGGGGGCCGGCCGCACCGGCCGCAAAATCTGGGGGTTAGGGTTAGGGGGCGCAAATCCACGGCTTAGGGGGCGCAAATTACTTGCCTTGCCCCGGGTGCTGACAACCCACGCTACGCCACTGATAGGAACGCTATGTAAAGGCACAGAAAGTCTTGTTCTCCAGTCCTGAGTATTTTCTCCCCCTTCACTGATTTCAACAGTGCTTTCTTCCAATTGCATTTAGGAATAGAACCTGAGCATTTATTTACGCAAACCCTGGTTTTTCAGGCCCTAGTCTGACACTCTAACCGCTGCACCAGACTGCCTATCTACTGCCTCTCAGTAAGGTTTATGATAGGTTTATAATCAAGGCTGCCTTTGTGGCCTTGGGTACCTGCACCAATAACTGTAGAAGGAAGATTTCTCCCTGTTGGTTCTCCTGGACCTCATATTTGTTTTTGATACCTCGAGTCATGGTACCCCTTCCGGGCTGGCTGGCTGGCTGGATTGGGGTTGAGAACCCCTATTCTGTTTTCGGGTATAGTCTAGCCTAGAGGGCAGGTACCAGAAGAATCTAGTTCTCAGGGACAACTATTTATCTTGTTGGTCTTTGGCTGTAAACAGAACAAATTAAAAGCCTGCTTGAATTAATCAGTACATTTTGCTCTATTCAGCCTGGAGCTGTTTGGCCAGTTTTAATTTATTTAAAAGATTATTCTGTACATGCTTTTCTTTATAATCCATTGTTAAGACAAGCAGATGGTAAAGAAGGGAGATGGAAAGGGTTAGCGGGCATTACTATCCTGACAGAAGCATACACCATCAAGGATTTAAAAGCATTTTGGAAGTGGAAGTGCAGTGGGGAGGTGGTGAAATGCGCCCATACTTTCTAGGTGATGATACTGAATGCCGAAGGTGACGTATCACCTGTGGGAGCAATTGAGGCGGATGTGCTCTGGGATTCTCTCTTGGCTGGCGCCCAGTTTTACAGCCCAAGGAGAACATGCATTGATTTTGAAGGATGGTAAAAGCGGAAGCTTCTGAAAATCTACTTAATGATGGCATTGCCTGCAGAGCAAGGAGTTGAAATCACCTGGGCAGAATCCGAAGGAGTCAGTGCTTTCTTTGGGGTTTCCCTGAATGGAGTCTTTCTTGGATCTGACCCAAATCTCCTTAACAGTCCCTGGTTCGTTTCAGGTGACGAGGTGCAGGTCAGGGCCTGCTGTCTCAGTTTTGGGTTGGTTTTAGTTTCCCAAAGTCATTTGCCCATCCCTGCAGAGCTATTTCTTTAATCTGATGGGAGATAGCTCCGACAGACCTCCTGACATGAAATGGAAGACTTCCCAGAGGAAATGCTTGAAAGCGTTGTGCTCTGGTTTTTCCTGTGCCACGGCCAGAAAACAAATATCTACGCACACGATAACCTGATTGCTATTTAGACTTGTTATCTCCTCCTGTCTGTGCTCTGGGTCTTTACAGCTTATTACCTTGGGGACAAGCGTGACATAATTTGGCAGCCAGTCAAGAATAAATTACTTGTGGATTCACACAGTTTCAAGGGCGTCCTGGGCACAGATACTCAATAGCAGAAAATCAGCCGTGCTGTATCTACAGAGCACAGAGGCAGTTAGCTATCGGCAGGGCATTTGATTGTTAAATGCAGACATTCAGAAATCAACTGATGATTGTGGTGGAGAAAAGGAGTAATCGGAGACCTGGCTTGAGATTTCAACCACCCAAGTTACAGGCTGCTCAGGCGAGCTTTGTTTCGGTTAGTCTTCCTTAACTTGGTTGTATCTCCTTCCTTCGCGTTCAGCTTAATGAACTGCATGTTCAGGGACCAGGTGAAGGATGCGCTATAAATGCAAAGTAAGTGATGCTGAGATTTTATTTGTAACCATTTAGTTGGTGGCTTTTAAGACTTCTGGCTGGAGATTCCTTGGCTGAACAAATTGGTTGCTCATAATATAGAGTGGGGTCATAGTCGTGGATTTGTTGCGTAAACTTTCTCTGTAGTTCAGGGCTTCATTCAAAGCATCTCTTTCTGTGATGCATGCAAATGATGCAATGGGGTTGGGCATGCAAAATAAACACCGCAGCTTCAATGTGAGTGTATTATGTGGCTGTTTTCAGGCTGGCGTAGATAATAGAGAGTTTTTCCTGTAGTATGAGCTGTCTCTCCTTCCTGTTACTGTGTAGGGGTGATAGTTCTGAGAAACCTAATTTCTACTTTCCCCCGGGTAAAATCTAAGATGGTAGGGACAGAGCACGTTACAGCCTCATCCCATTCCCATACACATTTACTTAGAACTTCTTAGTGCAAGAATTGTTGTGATCCCATACATACCATTCACATCCCTGTAAGGTTTGCTTTGATTAATTTACTTAAATTATATCCCACTGCACACTCAAAAACAAAAAAGGCCCTCAACAGGCAACAACAGTTAAAAAGCAATAAGATGTCTTCTATATAAAAGAAGAAGAAGAAGAAGAGTTTGGATTTGATATCCCGCCTTTCACTCCCTTTAAGGAGTCTCCAAGCGGCTAACATTCTCCTTTCCCTTCCTCCCCCACAACAAACACTCTGTGAGGTGAGTGGGGCTGAGAGACTTCAGAGAAGTGTGACTGGCCCAAGGTCACCCAGCAGCTGCATGTGGAGGAGCAGGGACACGAACCCGGTTCCCCAGATTACGAGACTACCGCTCTTAACCACTACACCACACTGGCTCTCTGCCAATTAAAAGTTGTTGTTCTTTAAATCCCAACATAAATAACAATTACAAGTTCATAGCAGAGGATTGCAATAAAGCATCATTTAAGACTGGAATAAAATTGGCATTTATAAATGTTTGCTGGAGCAGCATTACCTCCTAAAACCCAAGCAAACCCTTCTAGGGAGGGAATATTGCACCAATGGCCCCTCCATCGAAATGCCATGTCTCTCATCTCCACTGGCTTCACATCACCCAGTGCTGGCATTTAGAGAGCAGGCCTTCTTCTGTTGGCTTTATGAGCAAAGGGAGGATCATAGGACAATGAAGCGTTTTCTGAGGTGCTTTGGGCTAAAACATTCCTGGTGCAGGCATGGAGACTCTCAATGTGGCAATGATGAGCCCCTTGCTAGGAGGGACCATAGCTTCGTGGTAGAGACCGTGGTTTGCATGCAGACAGTCCCAGGTGTTTTCTCTGGCATACCCAGTTAATTAAAGGAACATACAGCAAATGATGTGAAAAATCACTGTCTGACACCCCAAAGAGCTGCTCCCCATTGGAGTCGGCACAGTTGAAGAGGCTGTACAAATCACACCATTCCTCCAGCGTTGTCATGGGACGTGATGGTGGTGCTTGTGTTTCTGAGGATACAATACAGTTGTACCTCGGGTTAAGTACTTAATTCGTTCCGGAGGTCCGTTCTTAACCTGAAACTGCTCTTAACCTGAAGCACCACTTTAGCTGATGGGGCCTCCTGTTGCCGCCAGAGCATGATTTCTATTCTCCTCCTGAAGCAAAGTTCTTGACCTGAGGTACTATTTCTGGGTTAGCAGAGCCTGTAACCTGAAGTGTATGTAACCTGAAGCGTATGTAACCTGAGGTACCACTGTACCTCCAAAATGGTGTCACATTCTTGCCACACACACACAACGGCAGGGAAGATGTCCTAGCAGCCAGTTGTTATGTTTCAGAAGGGGCAACCTGGTACAGAAACTTTGAGGCAAGCCATTGGGTTGCTTGAGTGACAGGATTTCCCATTGAACGTCAGCTGGGCTCCTCTGAGTGCGGCATGATCCGGAAAAGAAGGTGGAGAGCAATCCCCAGCTTCCACGTTCTGAACCGTGTTCCCTCAGATCAAGTAGACGGGGCTGTTTGTACTCGGCGTTACTTGCCGCTCGCTGTTTCCACCTTACAAGCCTTGTGTTGGAATGATCACAGAGCGTGATGCTGGGCTGTAGCTGGTCTCCGGGAAGAACTAGGCTGCTTTGTTAGGGCCCATAGCTGCAGCGGAAGTGTGTGCCCATCATCAACCCACGTACGAGAAATGGGATCTCTTGGGACCCGGCCTTGTTGCACTGCACCTTGTGCTGCACTCTTCATGTTTGTTTTTAATTACACACTCTGAGACTTAAAGGGAGAACCCAGCCTTCCGACAGATTTTATCTGCTGATTATTTTCACAAATTGTTACAGAAAAGGCCTTGGGGGCTGGAGTGTAGGTGGAGGCTCAGTTACCCAGTCATAGATTGGATGCCAAGGGGGAGCGTCTTAACCTACGCTCACAAAGGCAGGTGCTGACAGATCCTCCTAGCCAAGGGAAACATGCTTACATTCTGGAGAGTGACAGAGAAAACGGTAAAGTACGACCTTGGCGGGTTAGCTTTAGACCGAAAACAGACTGCTCTCCCCTCGCCCTCCGCCCTCGCTCTTGCTTTGACCCTCTTCCAAACAAATTTTGGTTTCTGTCAGATAAAGAGCATTTGCCTTTGTCCTAAGGAAAGTTTGCTTTTCTGTTTTGTTTTGGTTTTTTTAAAAAAATAGCTGCACGTCTTTGGTAATCTCGAGTGCCGCTGCTCAGAGCGCTTGATTTCTCTGTGTCTTGTCAGTCGAAAGCAAAACAAAAACGAAGCCAAGACATTGTACTGCAGTCCCCCTTTTTCTAACATTTAGGTTCATCAGTACTACAGCTGCCTCCCAGAAGACAAAGTGCCCTACGTGAACAGCCCAGGGGAGAAAGCCCGTATCAAACAGCTCCTTCACCAGCTGCCGCCACACGACAATGAGGTGAGTCATTTAGAAATAATTGGGGAAACATTGGCTTAGTGCACACCGCAGGGGACTGGACCATCTTTCTGATGTCGCTGTTGCGTGCAGCAATTAGCCAGTTAACCAAGGCTCTGGCAAAGGATTTGTTAAAGGATTGTTTTGCAAAAGCTCTCTGGGTTCTTAAAAATGTTTTCCTCACTTTGCCCCCTCCCCACCACTCTCAGTGCTGGCTGATGAATTACTTGGCAGAGACCCTGCCCTCTGTACTTGTTCTCAGTTGAATAGAAATGGAAACAGTCCTCATATTTTATCTGGAAATGCATATTTATGCAAAGCCTATTTAGAGTCTAGATGTCCTATTACTTACGTTTATCTCTTCAATATTTATTGCTGAGAATCGCAGTTTCCAACTTTTATTTTCCTGGAAAAGACATATTTTGTGGTGAGAGATGTTGATAGTTTTTTATACATAAAAATAATGAAAGCTTTTGGGCTCAGACTCACAGAAAAACTGGCCTGGCTCTCAGTGTAAATGACATACTCTTAAATTGTAACTATAGGTACAATAAACATTTTGTCTCTGTGTGGAATTGTTGCTGCTGTGGGTTAAAATATTACTAGATAAAAGAGCATATATTTCTCATGCGGTTGCTAAAATATTAAGTTTTCTGCTTTTGTATTGAATTGAAGAACTGAAACATACAGGCTTTTTATTGCATCTGGCTGTGAGGTTATATATGACAGCAAAAAGTAAAATTTTAAATGTTGTCTTTGGGACACATTAAAATGGGTTCCTTGCACCACATCTGCAACTTGCCACTGTGAGGAGCCACTTGCTCAGCCTTTGTCAACCTGGTTCCCCCTAGAAGATTTGGGCTTCATCTCTCACCATCCCTATCCATTGATCATGCTGGCTGGGGCTGATGGGAGTTGTAGTCCGAAAAAATTACCCAGAGGGCACCAGGTTGTTAACCACTGACTTACTAAGCTACATAAGGCATGAAATGCATATTTGCATCTAACATAACAGGGTTTTTTTTAAAAAAATGCAAATGCACCAGTGGGGAATTTAACCCTTTCCTCCTCTCCTGCTTTCCTGAAAAAATAGTTCTACTTCTGCATTTCATGTTGTGCCCCTCTTAGGGATTGATTCCCCCCCCCCCTTTGGATTCCACAGCAAGCAACTGCTGCCCTGGCCACAACATTTGCTGCTTCGCAGAAGAGTATTTAAAACTCACAGCTCTTCCTCTCCACTGGAAAAGAACATGGGGAGCTGTGTTCAGCATATTTTCAGTTAACTAAAGCCATAGAACGGGACCTTACATCCATACCAAAAACTTCCAAAGCCAGACAAAAAAACCCAAACTGCTTCCTGATACTTTGACACCCCAGAAGTCTCTACTCACTTTGCTCCAGTTGAGCATTGTTTTGAAGACTGACTTAGCTTCTCCTTGTTAAGAATACCAGCAGCACCTTAAGTGGTTTTCAGATGATTACTAAATCGCATGCAAGAGAATGGACACCCATAGAGAAAGCTCAGTCCCCAAACTGGCCTTCTCCAACCTGGTGCCCTTCCATCAGCACCAGCTAGGTGGTGGTTAGAGATAAGAGTTGAAATTCAAACAGCTGGAGGGCACAAAGTTGGAGCAGGCTTCTTTAAATCTTTGGACTCACAGCTGTCCATGGAGGCGCAGGTTAATTCTGTGTCCAGGGCAGGTGTCTACCAGTTCCATCTGCTATGCAGGCTGAGACCCTACCTGCCCACAGACTGTCTTGCCAGAGTGGTGCATGCTCTAGTTATCTCCCGCTTGGACTACTGCAATGCGCTCTATGTGGGGCTACCTTTGAAGGTGACTTGGAAACTGCAATTAATCCAGAATGCGGTGACTGGGATTGGCCACTGAGACCATATAACACCTGTCCTGAAAGATATTCATTGGCTCCCAGTATGTTTCTGAGCACAATTCAAAGTGTTGGTGCTGACTTTTAAAGCCCTAAACGGCTTCGGTCCCGTATACCTGAAGGAGCATCTCCACCCCCATCGTTCTGCCCGGACACTGAGGTCCAGCGCCGAGGGCCTTCTGGCGGTTCCCTCACTGCGAGAAGTGAGGTTACAGGGAACCAGACAGAGGGCCTTCTCAGTAGTGGCGCCTGCCCTGTGGAATGCCCTCCCAGCAGATGTCAAGTTAATAAGCAACTATTTTACTTTTAAAAGACAACTGAAGGTGGCCCTGTTTAGGGAACTTTTTAATGTTTGATGCTGTACCGCCTCTCCCCATATGATCTGACATGGACTCTGTGATCATCATCTGAGAACTTTCTTCATGTGGCTCCTCCACAAGAGGCCCAGAGGGTAGCAACACGAGGCTGGGCCTTTTCTGTGATGGCTCCCTGTTTCTCGAATGCTCTCCCCAGGAAGGCTTGCCTGGCACCTTTGTTACATACCTTTAGGTACCATACTTTCCTCTATAACCAGGCCTTTGGCTGGTTAAACATTCTATGGCCTTTTAAATGTATTTGTGGGAGGGGAGTTATTGATTTGATTTTGTTTGTTTTTTTGTTATGTATTTGGTGTTTGTTTTTATGTTGTAAACCACCCTGTGATCTTTGGATGAAGGGCAGTACACAAATTCACTAAATAATAATAATAACAATGAGTAGGCCACAATGTAACACTTTTGTTGTGTGGTGAGACATAGTTTTTCTTGTCAGGGGGTAATTTTAGGTCCTGAAGAAATTGGAAATGGAGTAGGGAGATGATTTCTCTCAAAACCCAATCCTCACTCAGCTTGACTAAATGAAAACTACCTGTGATCCAAAGGACCAATTATTCCATTGTTGTATATATATATATAATTATTTTTTGCATATTACAGCATTGCAAATCCGGATTGTGTTAATGCCTGTGTTTGCAAATGGACTTGATTCATGGTACTCTTCTTGAACTTCCCATAACTTTGTCAGTGTGTTGGGTTGCCCTGGCTGTGTTATAGTTAGCTGCTAGTGTTCGCTAGTACCATGAGCATGTGAGGTTAAAAAAATCAAAAAAACAAACTTCTGGTAGCCTATCAAATGTACTATGCTGTGAAGCTGAGACATGTTTGTTTTCGTTTCAAAAGCTGTTAACAGAATTGTAAAATCCTGCTGTTGGAAGAGACTCAAAAGACATTAAATACCTCCCTTAAAGTAAGATCCTCCAACTATAGAATTGGAGTCTAGACTAAGGCCCAGGGATGGAGACTGAAGTTCAAGCAAAGATGTTCCAAGGCGATAAGTACTCTTGGAATTGAGTTTCAACTCATCAGTAGTCTTAAAAGTTGCCAACTACAAATGAGTCCAGAGACAGACGGGTCTCCCAATATAGAAAGGGGCGGCTGTAAAATTAGGCAGGGTGTGAAGAAAGCAGATAGAGAGAAGCTTTACTCCCTCATCCAAAAGTGACTGGCTGGAGCCTCAAGGAGAACAATACAATCCATACTTCATTCATGGAATTCACTGCTGCAAGATGTCACAATGGCCACCAGCTGAAGATGGCTTCAGATAAATTGATAACAGGATGTTGATCAATGACTACTGATCACAAGGGTTATATGCAGCTTCTAGGTTGGAGCAATAGCAGTTGAGGGCTGTTGACTTCATGTACTTTTTGTGGTATTTATACAATTCTAAAATGAATGCCTTGCAGTGCTGCAAATGTGTGCTCAATCCCAGTTCCCGGTCGTGCTTGAGAACAGTTCTCTCCAAGCTGGTGACCCCCAGGGCAGTGCCGGCTGGGGCTGATAGGAGTTTTGCTCCAAAACATCTGTAGGGCGCCAGGTTGGCCTTCATCCCAATCTTACTCTGGTGTTAGAAGTGATTTTCCAGCTGTTTTAATGTGGCTTGAAAATCTTATTCTGTGACCCACCTCGTAGGCCTTTTTTGGTCAAAGAAGGATGAAATAAATACAGTCGTACCTTGGAAGCCGAACGGAATCCGTTCTGGAAGTCCGTTCAACTTCCAAAACACTCGGCTTCAAAGGCGCGACTTCCGATTGGCTGCAGGAGCTTCCTGCAGCCAATCGGCAGCCGTGAAAGCCCTTCTGGACGTTCGGGTTCCCAAAGAACGTTCACAAACTGCAACACTCACTTCCGGGTTTGTGGCGTTCAGGAGCCAAAACGTTTGACTGCTAAGGCGTTCGTCAACCAAGTTACAACTGTAATCATCTTGCATATTTTTACCCTGGTATAAGGTTTTGTCTTTTTAAAGAAGTGTGGTATGCCCCTTATTGCTGTTTTAGCATAGAGCAGGGAATGCTTTTTAAAACTCTGTTCCAAAGAGCTTACTTTCTAGATATAAACAAACTCCCTGGTTAGGGGGCATGGCTGGGTTTTCCCCTTCCCTTTGACTAATTCTGCCCTTTAATTATTCTTTATTTTCATATCTTTGCTTTGTGTGAGTCTACAGGCTACTCTTAACCTACACTCATGTTTGGAGCATCACTTTAGCTGGTCCATAATATTTAACTGGGGAAATAATTTATTCCTGCTCTGAAATAAGGTGATCATTTAAGGAGAGAGCCCTGTTTGATGATATATTTTTTATAATGCCATTATTATATTGTCAGGTTTATATTTTATCCCTTTCCTAAAATGGGATTTGCCTTTTTCAGGACTGGCATATCCTGGATCAAAGTTTCATTCAGCTATTCACTATGCCCCCAAGATTTACTTGTTTGTTTATTTAAAAGCATTTATATACCACTTCATATTTCAAAAAACTAACTGATCCAGTTCCTGGCCAGTCACTGCCATCTCAGGCTGCCCAAAGTTAGGACTTTTTGACTCAATGTGCTGAGTTTATATTGAGTTGTATTTGACATATTCATGCCACCTTGGACAGATATTTTTGGAGCTCTTCACAATCTCTTCCTCTTATCTCATGTTCAGGGGTTTTTGATGAGGGACATTTATCAAAAGCTTTTTGAAACCCCAAGAGCACAATGCGTCCACAATCCAGAGCATGATGCAATCCAGTGCCTGACCCAAGCCTCCTTTACTGAGCTTCTGCAAGAGAGAGAAAAGTTCATACCATCTAATGTCCAGAGGAGAGATGAAAGAGAAAGCATTTCTAGAACACAGTGGCCCATAACAACGCAAGAATTTCCAAATTCTCTAGAAAGAAAAATGCTTAATTCCTTTGGGAGATGGATACTTACAGAATATCTGTATTCCTTTTGTGCAGAGATTTGCTTCTGTAGAAGTTCTGTAGAACTCAGAAGCACTTGATTGAACAAAAAAGAATAAGCCCTTTAAAATAAGTCCTTTAAAATCTTTCTATCTCTTCACGGGAATCAGTTAAGAGATCCATCCCCACAATTGTTCTTGGGACAGCTTGCCAGAATTTTGCACTGTTTAGGAAATGACTTTTTTATCTCCAGTCTGAATTTAGAAATGCTCTCTTCCCGTTAGTGTATTAATCTTTAACCGTATTAATGTCTTTCGTATTTTTCTAGAAGAAAAGTCCTGGCTGGAGCAGATGTAGCTCTCTTTCTACACCTGCTTATAATTTTTAACAGCTAATTTACAGGTCTGGCATAACTAGTGCAGCAAATTAGCTCCTCCTACCTCACCTATGGGACGCGGATGGCACTGTGGGTTAAGCCACAGAGCCTAGGACTTGCTGATCAGAAGGTCAGTGGTTCGAATCCCTGCAACGAGGTGAGCTCCCGTTGCTTGGTCCCTGCTTCTGCCAACCTAGCAGTTCGAAAGCACGTCAAAGTGAAAGTAGATAAATAGGTACCACTCCGGCGAGAAGGTAAATGGTGTTTCCATGCGCTGCTCTGGTTCGCCAGAAGAGGCTTAGTCATGCTGGCCACATGACCCGGAAGCTGTACGCCGGCTCCCTCGGCCAATAAAGCAAGATGAGCGCCGCAACCCCAGTCACAACTGGACCTAATGGTCATGGGTCCCTTTAACTTTTACCTCACCTATAATCTTTTGATTGTCCCCTCTGGCTTCTTTAATCCAGATAGAATACAGGAATACAAAAATTGAGAAGCAGGATCAGAGACTTCTGTAAGAACAGAAAGCATATGACAGGAATAGAGATCCAGCAGGCTTTGGAAAACACAGCTTACTCTTGGGTTCATATATACAAGTCTTACATTTTATCTCCCAAACAAACATCGCAACCCAGTCTTTAACTCCCCTGGAAAATATAATTTATTTTGCTGATCCATTGGGCAAGGGTATCATTTCTTTAATTTACAGCTCATTAACCAATTTTTCTTACAAACCTTTAAATGCTCTCAATCTCCACTGGGAGAGAGATTTGAATGATACTCTAAACGAGCCTTCCTGGAACAGAATCTGGCAGAAATTCCCTTTTCAATTTTATTCAGCTAAACTTAGGGGAAACGCACAAGAGCTAACTCATAGATGGTATTTGCATCCTGTACTACTCAATAAAATCAATTGCACTCTCCCAACAACTGGCTGGAGAAACTTAAAATGTAATTTCATTTTTCCACATGTGGTGGACTTGTCAAAACTTTGTATATTTTGGGATAACTTTTTTTGTGAAATGAGTATGAAAACTAAACAACAGGTACAGTGGTGCCCCGCAAGACGAATGCCTCGCAAGACGGAAAACCCGCTAGATGAAAGGGTTTTCCGTTTTGGAGGTGCTTCGCAGGACGAATTTGCTATGGGCTTGCTTCGCAAGATGAAAATGTCTTGCCATTCCTGGGGGTTTTTTCCGCTCCCTACCCCCTTTTTCTAAGGCACTAAGCTGCTAATAGCCTTTTAGCAGCTAATCCGCTAATCCCTTAAGCTTTTAATAGCCGCTAATAGCCGCTAAACCGCTAATAGCGCTAATCCGCTAATGGGCTTGCTTCGCAAGACGAAAAAACCGCTAGACGAAGAGACTCACGGAATGGATTCTTTTCGTCTTGCGAGGCACCACTGTACATCTCAACCTCAGTGTTGCTTTATTATCTATATTTGAAGGAGATTATGAAGAATTATCATGTAAAAAGCTTATATTACAATTAATAACAGCTGCTTGCTTGATGTTGCCAGTAACTTGAGAACCCTAAATGTTATCTGAAATGTGGCTGAATCAAATCTGGGACGTGGCACTGTTGGACAAACTGACTGGAAAACCAGGTGAACAAGGAATAAACAAATCAAGAGATGCTTTCCAAAACACATGCTTCGACTTTATTTCGTATGTTTGTACCAAAGAGCATGGCTATCGACCACCAGTGACTCGCAGCAAGCTATGGACAGATGCACATCTTTTAGCATATTGGGCCATGAGTCAACAGTGTGATGCAGCAGCAAACGAAGCAATGCTATTCTAGGCTGCATCAACAAAAGTATAGTGTCCAGATTGAGGGAAGTTATAGTACCGCTCTATTCTGCCTTGGTCAGACCACACCTGGAATACTGTGTCCAGTTCTGGGCACCAGAAGGATGTTGACAAGCTGGAACTTGTGCAAGATGATCCAGGGTCTGGAAACCAAGCCATATGAGGAACGGTTGAAGGAGATGGGTATGTTTAGCCTGGAAAAGAGGAGACTTGAGAGGAGATATGATAACCATCGTCAAATATCTTGAGGGCTGTCACATGGAAGATGGAGCAAGCTTGTTTTCTCCTGCTTTGGAGGGCAGGACTCAAGACAACAATGGCTTTAAGTTACAAGAAAGGTGATTCCAACTAAACACCAGAAAGAACTTTCTGACAGGGGAATGGGCTCCCTCAGGAGGTGGTGGACTCTCCTTCCTTGGAGGTTTTTAGCAGAGGTTGGACAGCCATCTGTCATGGATGCTTTAGTTGATATTCCTGCATCGCAGGGGGTTGGACTAGATCAGGCTTCCTCAACCTCGGCCCTCCAGATGTTTTTGGCCTACAACTCCCATGATCCCTAGCCAGCAGGACCAGTGGTCAGGGATGATGGGAATTGTAGTCTCAAAACATCTGGAGGGCCAAGGTTGAAGAAGCCTGGACTAGATGACCCTTGGGTTCCTTCCTGCTCTTATGATTCTAGTAGGATGACTTTCAAACTATAGTTTTTCTATGTAATATGAATCTGTTCTTTCATGCGGGGTGTGGGGAGAGTTTATTGAATGTTGTTTTGCATAATACCTGTAAAAGATAAATACACCTTTTTTTAAAGTGCAGGGTGCGGCATTGCCAAATTGCAAAATGCAGCCAAGTATATATATAACCCTCTGGAAGGCTTACAAGCCAAGGGCATGAGGACAACAGCAATCCTGTGTATCTGGAGTTCAGAGGTCCATTGCCCCCTGAAGATGAATGTTTCATGTAGCATCTTTAGTTGACAGGAATGGCTTCCCTGAGTGAAGCTGGTGTTGGGTAGGTAGACAGAGCTTTGGGTGGGTGGATCCAAAGGGAGGTATGGCGGGAGTGACTTTTCTGTGGTTCTCCATTCCATTCCATTCCTAAATAGCTCAGTTGGTTAGAGCACGGTGCTGATAACACCAAGGTTGCAGGTTCGAACCCTGTATGGGACAGCTGCATATTCCTGCATTGCAGGGGGTTGGACTAGATGAACCTCAGCATTCTGTGACCACTGAGCATGCTCAGTCCTAATAGTGTTGGGTTTGAGTTTGCCTACCAACCTTAGGGTTTCCTCCCTTTCTTGAGTTTAACTTTGTACTTCTGCAAATGCTGGCGTTCCCCAAGCCTCCTGACCCCTCCCTCTTTCCTGCAGGCATTGTCAATTTTGACTCCTTAAGGGTTTGCCCCTTGGAGAATGAGTTTGCTGTTAGTTATATATGATTATAAATCACACTGTTACTTTTGTTCAGGCAGGGCCTTCAGGCTCTTACATCACTTGTGCCAGAATTCTGCACCTGAAGCATGATCCTGTTTTTTTTATTTTAGATTATTTTAAAATGCGTTACTCAAGAAGGTGTTTTCAAAAGCATCGTGCAGTCTGGGACCACTCTAGTTAAAATTCAAAAACAAAACAGAATGGGAGGTGAAAACCCAAGGGCGCTCAGATGATCTTTTACATATGGCCTGTTGGCACTTCAAAATTGCAGCCCATTGAATTATTTTCCAAGGGCTGAAAAAGGGTTTGTCTGTGTGTCTCCCTTTCAATGACTTGGGTTTCGCCCTGAGAAATTGTAGTGTGCATTTTAAACATTTGAAGGCAAGGCGGCCAGTGGAGGGGAGGCCTTTTAATCATCCTGACAACATCTTGTTGGTCTTGGCTTAAGCCTGAGCCCAGTTTCAGTGAACAAGCAAGCAAATAGTTATGGACCTGCCATAAGCTGCGCCGTCAAGAGCTTGCTAAGCTCTTTTGAGTGCCACTGAAGTACCTTTTTAAAAGAGCCTTGTCTACTGAATCAGGAAGTAATTTATCCCTTCACAGCCTTGAGTTCAGCAGCAAGTGAATTAGCGATACTCTGTTGACTTACAGAAACCAGACCAGTATGGAGGAGAAGACCAAGATGGCGGTCCCTTTTAGATACAGTGCAATCGCATCATATGCTGAAGTTATACATGCCCAGGATAACATGCATATGTGAAAATCACACATAGCCAACATTTCCTTATTTTCTGGCCTGCTACTTGTTGGCAAATGGGGGAGACCTTCTGCAGTGTCTCTACGGCCTTTCCCCGTTCCTCCATGTGTGAGTAGTTGAGTGACTGGGGGAGGAAGAGAGATGGAGGTGGAAGGGAGACAGGTAGAGACAGATGCAGGCAGAAGAAAAAGGCTGAAATTGATTCGGAATGGCACTGAAGCCAAACATGTATAGTTTAATTTCTGCAAGTTAAATGTCTGTGTGATGCGACTTGGCTGTACCAGTGGTGAGAGGAAAGGGGCTAGAAAGCCACAGCCCAAGGAAGTCTTCTTAATTTTCCTTGGATTTCACAGTTTTCCAGTGCGTTAATCTCTGGACTGGCCTTGTCCCTTGAGTAGTGTCCTAGCATTGTGATTATTCCCTTATACATCCTTAACCCAAGACCTATCAACTTTTCAGGGTCAACCACCATGTTTTTATGACACATTGGTCTTCCTCGAGTTATAAGCAGCCATTGTTTTTTAATAATGTGCATGTGTGCATATTGGGAGTATCCTTAATAAACTGGATAGCAGCAGTCAAAGGGGTAAGTATAGAAAGCAGCAGAGACCATTGTGGTTTGAGGAGAGGAAAAAGAGAAATGGGCTTGCGAGAGTCTGATCTGGGCTGAAAGCCCATCTGTTGAGGGGGGGAATGTCTGTATGCAGGTGGCAGGTTCCTCCCACATTGCTTGGAGAGAGAAAAAAGGGGTTGGAGGAGAAGCCAAGGTTTGCAACTTCCAGTCTAACACAGATCATTGCTGATTAATCTCTAGGTACGATATTGCAACTCACTGGATGAAGAAGAGAAGAGAGAACTCAAACTCTTCAGCAATCAGAGGAAAAGGGAGAACCTGGGCAGAGGCAATGTTCGACCCTTTCCAGTCACCATGACTGGCGCCATTTGTGAGCAGGTAGGTCTATCTTCACAACATGTCTTTGGCCAGATGAAGCTTGGATTCACAGAGCAGTTTCCCCACGTTGTGGCATTATGTTCCTGTGGCACACATACAGCACAAGCTTGCAAACTCTGTTTCTTGCAGAGGGTTATTGGGTTGTTTAAGTTTTAGGATTATGTATTTTGTGTTTTTATACTGTGATTTTATCTTGTGAACCGCCTGGGACCTGCAGGTATAGGGCAGTATACAAATTTAACAACTAATAAGGCTTTTTGTCGCAATGTTTAGCTTTGGGTTATGAGAGGTCATAACAAGAGACGCTGGCAAGTCAGGAGACAAATTTGTTCTTTGCTTTGACCTTACAAAGGAAGTTTAGTATGAATTCTTATTAATCAAACTATTCTCAGGGTCAGAGAATTTCCTTGTGTGGATTTCTTGGGGGGGGAGGGTTCCCCCTACATAATCCCTAGGGGAAATTGCACCTAGGCCGTGCATTGCTAGACCATGAAACCATAAGCAAAACAAACTTGCTCACAGCCAGAATTGAGGGAACCTAGAAAAGCAGGTCTTCCCTCATGTCTGAAATACTTTGGACAAAACCTCCACCTGGTTCTCCCTTGCAGACATGAAGAAGACTGGGGAAAAATGGCAGTATGTTATTATTTTGCATGTTGAAATTTCTGAAAGATTCTTTAAAAATCAGAACACACTCCCAGTGTTTCTCCCCATATTTTTTTCAATATGGGAAGCCCTCCCAACATGTTGATCACACGAAAGGGAACCCAGATACAAGTGGAAGGAAGTGCGCTATCCTGTGAAGTTCCTATGCGTTATCAAAGCAGCCCAGCTCTCTTGCCTCCCTCTCTCTGTGATGGAAAGCAGAACAGGCAAAAAGAGAAGCAGAATCTGGTGCTATGGCTGTTGTTTGCTTGCTCCAAGCCCCATCCATATATGGACGGGGTTTGGAGCATATAAGCAGCAACCATTGCATTGTGATTGGGAGCTGTGATGGCGCTCATGCGCGCATGTAGAGTGCATAATTTCATTTTCATTTGAACCCCAGTTTGACAAAGGACCTGGGTTGGTTGTGAATAACCAGAGGAGCGACATGCATGACGTATCATTTTGTAGAACCTCGTATTCTTTCCAATGCTGCCATGAGACCTGGCTGCCCTCAGCTGTTTCCCCCTCAAGTGTCGTAAGAGCACGTTCCTCCTTAATGTCTTCGCAGTGTGGAGGCCAAATCAATGGAGGAGACATAGCCGTCTTTGCATCGAGGGCAGGTCATGGAGTTTGCTGGCACCCGCCATGCTTTATATGCAGCGTCTGCAACGAGCTGCTGGTAGATCTCATCTATTTCTATCAAGATGGGAAGATTTATTGTGGCCGGCACCACGCGGAATGCCTCAAGCCTCGGTGTGCGGCGTGTGATGAGGTAAGGCCAGCCAAACATCTCTCCTCCCGTTAATCATGATGAATGGTTGCAAGTTTCCAAAGTCCTCTTTGCCAGCCTATCTTTGCATCTACATCTTGCGGCTCTACAAGCAAGGAAAGATGTGAAATATCTCCAGACTGGTTCACATGGTAGCCTCTGTGGCAGCTTCTCTTTGCAATGGCCAGCACAAGCATGCGTGAATGTAGATGCCCACACCTAGCCCAATGCCTCTGCCAAGCCCAGAACTGCTGGCCATTCATCCACATTTTATCCTTTTGCAGGGTGGGGAGGAAATCTGCACTTGCCTTCATCGAAACAGATTTGCACTGTGTACAACGGTGTACATGATAAATTGTGTGTGCTTTCTCCTCCACCCCTTTAATGCCCAGTCTGCAGCTGAGAGGTGGAAGAGAGGCAGCCTCTTGCAATAGGCCAAGGACAGGATCGTAGTGAAATCAAACTGTCAAACTTCATGGCAGCTTTAGGGTTTTGAACACGGCTTGTTGATTTCGAAACACAGTACAGTATTAATCATGCAACGCTGTGCCTCATTAGTTTGCTGAAATCAGAAGATTCTCCAGCTCCCTGGTAGTCAAGGTATCGGAGCCCAAACCACGGTCTAGATTTTGTGAAATCGGGCTCATTTGCCCTTGTTGCATGTACAGAAGAGATATAAATATAAATGTAAGAGAGTAATAATAAAAAAACTAACTTGATGCTTCCCACTTCCTGGCCCCCATTTACTGAAAATGGAATAGGAGTCATCTTACTCTTTTCCACACAAGCCCCTGAACCATGTACGTCCCATTTTCTCAACAACCATTTTGATTTATTTGCTGCAATAGAAAATTAGGATTCAAAAAAAGGCATAGACGTAAGAGTCTTGAAGCAGCGAAGCCATTAAAAAACAAACTTGAATCACAGGACAAGTTAATATTTATTTACTTGTCTATCGGTCTCCTCATGCGTTGAGTGTCTAGGCAAATGGCCTCTGCGACAGGTCGCAAGATAAATGAGCGAAGCTTTGCTTTCTAGGCCCTAACATGTTAGCTTGATTTCCCACTACAGATTATCTTTGCTGACGAATGCACGGAGGCTGAGGGAAGGCACTGGCACATGAAGCACTTTTGCTGTTTTGAATGTGAAACAGTGCTGGGCGGGCAGCGGTACATCATGAAGGAAGGACGGCCATATTGCTGCAACTGTTTCGAATCCTTATACGCGGAGTATTGCGATACCTGCGCCCAGCACATTGGTAAGGGAGCCATTTCAAAATCTCTATCCCTCGCTGCCAAATTTGGGGGTGGGGGTGGGTCGGGAGTGGGAACGATAGCCGGGCAACCTTTGATGTGGGTTTGTAGACATTATTTCTTTCGTTTTTGTTTTTTAAGGCACGAACACGATATGGCGTGTCGATACACCCGTTGCGTTATTGTTTTAAGGTGAAGCGCGCCCCTAGGCGAGCAGTTGAAATGGCTTTGTTTTGGAAGTACATGACAGGCCCTGGCATCTGTTTCTGTCAGCCGTCCAACAAACCACTTGGCAGGTGTAGGCGTCTAGCTTTGAGCCCGGAGTCTGCAAGGCAGTGTTACTGCTGGCGGGGAAGAAAAGGAAAATCTCTAGTGCCAATGCCAGCTCCGGATGGGGCTCCTGATTTCATCAGTTAAAAGAAGTAGTCCTCAGCCCTGGAAAAAAAAGAGAGGGAAGATCAAGGAATATCTATGTGGGGTTTTTGTTGTTGTTGTTGTTACTATTATTATTATTATTATTATTATTATTAAAAAACACTTTACTTTTCTATGCTAAGGAAGGAGACATTGTGCCAGTGAGGCATGGTAGCAAGCAACTCCGCTCTCAAAAGTGCTTTTAACGAGATTGCACAGCTATTCAGAAAAACAGCTCTGAAGCTCTCTCAGGATCCCTGGAGTAATTTTATACGTTTGAATATGTTGGGAAATCTCACTCAGAAGGCTTTAAAAAACAACAACCCATAGGGCCATGTTCTAAAATATTACGACGTAATATCTCCCGTCAAGCTCAATTAAAGAAGCGAAGGCGTCTGAAAGTGCTAAAATCCAGCCCTCCACAGTCTTAAATCCAGGTCATGAAAGCCAAATGAAGAATACTAGCTGAGGGCTTATCAACACTTAGCTGTTGCCCAGCTCTTCCCAGGCACAGGCACAGATCTGCACTGTCCTGGTCTGTTTCTGACTGCTCTTTTTTTTGGGGGGGGGGAGCATGTGTGAGCGGCTTTATTTGAAGTGGAAACTCTTGGTTGCTGGAGAGCCTTGTCTTTTAGTTGCATGGAATGCATGGCATTCAGTTAGCGCTGCAGGTGGTAACCATGCAAACAGGTGTGAGCAAAGGGGGGAAGATTGTGGCCGCTGATGTAACAAAGCCAGTGGAATCTGGCAAGTACAGGTAGTGTTGTGGTGCTTTTCTCCTTCTGTAGCTGTTTTAAGGGAGACTCATGTGGGCGGATTTCTCATGAGTAGAAAGTCACAGGTGGACCAAAGCTGGTTATTTAAAAAAAAATATGTATTTTTAAAAATCCATCATACCAAGTCATAGAAATCAAAACCCATCCAAAAGAGTAACCAAATATGATTCCAACATAAAACATAAAACCTTTAATGATGATGATGATTTTATTTGTTCCCCACCCATCTGCCTGGTTTGCCCCAGCCGCTCTGGGCGGCTTCCAAGATATATAAAAACATAATAAAACATTACGTATTAAAAAGCTTTCCTATACAAGGCTGCCTTCGTATGTCTTCTAAAGGTTATCTCCTTGACATCTGATTCAAAACAAATAATAGATAATTCCCCCACTAATACATTTCAATTCTTTTTAGCATTGTGTCTTAATGGCTGTAACTTGCCCTGGGACTTTAGGGTGAAGGGTGGGTTCTTAACAACAACAACAACAACAACAACAACAGCTATACAAAATCCAAAGTATCAGAAATGAGAACAATCTCCTTTATAATTCTATAATTAAGATGACACATGAACAGTTGGCTTGCCATCAGTGTCCCTGAGCAGTTCCAAAATTAAATTCCCTTTCTCAGGAATATGAGCACACACTGTAGTTTAAAAAAACACCACCACCAAGCAAAACTCATTTTAAATGGGGAGACCCATCTGTAGCTAATGTTCTTCTTTTGAAGCTTATATATCCTGGAATTTAAGAGAGGACAAGTCTTAACACGAAGACAGTATCTGAACTGGCACATTACCTATTCTTAATTTCCTGTTTTTTTCCATACAGTTCCTTGAATCAGTTTTTCAGTGCATTAACAAACATTTTAACAAGAATGTATCTCAGATGCTTATTTGGATTTCATTCCAAATTAAAATTATCCTTGGCTTGGTCTTCTGAGAACTCAAGGAAAGTACTGAACCAATATTCTGTAAAGGACAGTATTATTATTAGTATTATTATTACAGTGGTACCTCAGGTTACAAACACCTCGGGTTACAAACACTTCGGCTTACAGACTCCGCTAACCCAGAAGTAGTACCTCGGGTTAAAAACTTTACCTCAGGTTGAGAACAGAAATCGTGCGGCGGCAGTGGGAGGCCCCATTAGCTAAAGTCGTACTTCAGGTTAAGAATGGTTTCAGGTCAAGAACGGACCTCCGGAATGAATTAAGTTTGTAACCAGAGGTACCACTATATTATTAATTTATATCCTGCGTTTTCCATTGATGAGACTCAAGGCAGCTTGCAGATATAAACAAGAACACCTAAAAACATAGAAAAATCAATAACCATAGAATTAAAACTACATACATATATAAAATCTGGGGTTTTTTAACGACGGTAATTAATTAGTGGAACAACTAAAAGAAAGATACTATTAAAATTACAAGTTTTTTTTTTTTTAAAGTATTGATTGGGTGCTGAAAACTTAATAAAGAAGGTGGCAGGCAGACTTCTCCAGGGAGGATGTTCCATAAATGAGGCATCTCCACTGAAATTACCCTCTCCCCAGTTGCTACCTGCCTCACTTTTGTTTGGGTTTATTATTTGTTGACCTCATATGGGGTCAACAAGCGCCAGCTCTTTGCAAAGAGCTTCAAGGGAAGTAATAGTGCCACTGTATTCTGCTCTGGTCAGACCTCACCTGGAGTACTGTGTCCAGTTCTGGGCACCACAGTTCAAGAAGGACACTGACAAACTGGAACGTGTACAGAGGAGGGCAACCAAAATGGTCAAAGGCCTGGAAAAGATGCCTTATGAGGAACGGCTAAGGGAGCTGGGCATGTTTAGCCTGGAGAAGAGGAGGTTAAGGGGTGATACGATAGCCATGTTCAAATATATAAAAGGATGTCACATAGAGGAGGGAGAAAGGTTGTTTTCTGCTGCTCCAGAGAAGCGGACACGGAGCAATGGATCCAAACTACAAGAAAGAAGATTCCACCTAAACATTAGGAAGAACTTCCTGACAGTAAGAGCTGTTCGACAGTGGAATTTGCTGCCAAGGAGTGTGGTGGAGTCTCCTTCTTTGGAGGTCTTTAAGCAGAAGCTTGACAGCCATATGTCAGGAGTGCTCTGATGGTGTTTCCTGCTTGGCAGGGGGTTGGACTCGATGGCCCTTGTGGTCTCTTCCAACTCTATGATTCTATGATTCTAAGGCAGTTTTTAGGAGCAAATGGGATATTTTCACATCAGAATTCTGTTACTCAAACCATTACACTGCACTTGCTCTCCTACAAAGAGAGCTCAGTGAGCGCCGCATTCCCTTGTTTTGAGAGGTTAGGGCACGCTATGCTACACTGCGTCATACTTTAAAGAAAAATTCTACATTTTACTTAATTGCAGAAGGGGCTTCTTTTAGTCAGATGTACTGACTCCGTGACTACGGAGATGCATGAATATGATCAGTAACGTTCTGTTCTCGAAAGGCGTTCTTAGTTCCAAAAGCTACTTTGCTGTATGTAGGTAGGTGTTACTAAGGTAACAGCTTGTCACCTCCCCCAGTGTATCCTTTGATGAACTCGGCTGCAAAATAAAGGTAGGTATAGGGATCCAAATTATCAAATAGATGCAAAGCTGGCATGTTGTAGGCTTGCTGCAGGCAATCTGCAGCAACTGTTGGGGGATTTTAAAGATACTCAACTTAATTTTTTAAGATAATCAAATTATTGCACAAGGAACTTGCCGCTTTTTTTCTTGTAGTGGCACGATTGCTCATATCAAAAAATTGGAAAGGACATCTACATGTCATACAATGGAAACAGGAAGTGTGGTCCATTGCTTTATCTGAGAAACTAACCAAAGGAGAACATGCCCTGAATGATGCAACTGATAGGGATGACTTTGCTCAAATATGGCTTTACATCCCTTTACATAGTATTCCAACAACCCCCTTGATGTCTGGCCCCTACCATTATGCATATAGATTTATGGGGAAATCTGCTGTATTAGTCTTCTGTTCTGGGAAAGGGGCAGGAGGAGGAAAACCAATTGTTTTGGTAATGTTATGTTTATATCTTAATAATAATATTAATAAGGGGGAAAGCAATTATGTAGGGATACATTCGAATGTATTATGGAGCCTTCCCCTCCAAATGTTTCTGGATTATAGCTCCCATTGTCACTGCCTTTGGGGCACATTGGCTGGGAACGATGGGACATCAAGAGAGCACATGTTGACCTCTCCTGGTGTAGAACTTCCATCTCTTAGCCTCAGTGAGCTTCTCATGTGCATTGGCTCCCAGAGAAGAGACAACCCAGTGGAACTGATCCCTGTATCTTCTGCCTTTTGTGTGATAACCAGCCCCCTTAAAAAAATTCAGCAGACAGCCTTGTACATTGTTAGGAAGAGTGAAAATGGATCTAGCGCTCTCCATCCCACCTATCAGATTTGACAGACATTTCGCTGGTGGGTTGTAAGTTAAAGATGATAATCTTTCCGTAAAGGCTGCGGGGAGGACTGCGGCGAATTACTCGCTTAGAATGTGAGCCCCATTCTTCCCAGGAAATTCAAACCTCAGTAAACTGCATTTCACTTAAGTAGATTTGCAAGTTCGGGTGCAGGAATGTTCTGTTTCCGTTTTCCAAGTGTGAGTAATTTTCTTTGTAAGGTGTATGTTATTATTTATGTACTTAAGAATCTCAGTTCTTTGCTTCTCTTGATTCAGCTTTTTAAATATGTTGCTACCTGCCCTCAGCCTTTGGGATGATGCAGGTGAGAAACTGAAATAAAACAGATCACACAGGCAGCGCCATAATAATTGCCAGTGGATTGCATTTTAACATAGCCCATGAGCTGGATGCAGCCCTCAGCCAATTTAATCTGGTCTCCAGCAGCCCCACTGAATTTAAATCCAGTTGTGGCAGCAAGTATGAAAATTTGGATGTTTAAGATTTGTAGGATCATAAACACACACACACACACACACATATTGGTTGTATGCCCTTTGGATCAAGGGGTTTGGTCTGCTTTGCTCCTTCCAGGAGCTGATCTAAGTCATGGTTTGTCTCTGCATGTTGCTGAGACCTAGGTTTATGGGTTAGCTCTCTCAGATAACTCATAAACCATACAGCAGAGGTTGCTTACAGCTCATGATTAGTCTGGAGAGAGCCAACCATTAGTCTGGGAGCAAAGCTGCCATGACTTCCTCTCCTGCAGCCTCTCTTGTGTGTTCACTCTCTAAGCCAGCCTTTCTCAACCTGTGGGTCCCCAGATGTTGTTGAACTACAACTCCCATCACCCCTAGCTAGCAAGGCCACAGCTCAGGGATGATGGGAGTTGTAGTCCAACAACATCTGGGGACCCACAGGTTGAGAACTGCTGCTCTAAGCCATGGTTCGGTTGTGTGATGCACAAACCAGGCCCCTGAAAACAAGCACATTTTTAAAACAGGAACAACTGGGCACACCCTGAATTCTAGCCTCTGAACCACCTACACAATATTACACAAGGCTGAAGACCCTCTTTCACGGGTGGTACGCAGTATTATTTTATTCCACGATAGAATGTCCTGCACTGGCTTCTGAAGTAGTGTGTAAGCAAAGCAAGGAGTCTTGCGGCACCTTAAAGACTAATAAATTTATTATGGCATGCACATTCATGAACTCGAATCCCTTAAGCTGACTGTAAGTTTCTTTCTTTTAAGAAATAATGTGTACTACTATAATCTAATATGGTTTCACACTGCTTCAACTCAAGACTTGCTCAGCAACATTTAGTGTTCTGATCAGCACAGTAGTTATACAGTGGATAGCGAGGAAGCGAAGCGCAGGTATTATTTAGTAAGGCAAGCAAGAAAGCCTTGGTGTAGCTGCAACCTGGGCCTGAACATGTGATTGAAAGGCCAAAAGGGTGCCATATTATAAAAGCATAATTGCCCCATAATATATTGTCTTACGTACCCATTGAAAGTGTTACCAGCTGCTGCCTGTGAAACTGTATGATGCGCTGAGAGTTCTTGAGTGTGCAGTAAAGTCAAGATGCATCTGTTTCCCACTCAGGGATTTGACTTCTAGAGGATTAGAGGAAGGGGCAGAAAATCGAGAAGAGCAGCTGTGGTGCATTGTGTGTGTGCACGCTTTAAAAAACCAAAATCTCACGCAAAGGCAAAACTAGGGAGCAAGAGACAAATACTTGAAAACCATTCCTGGGAAAAAGGAATAGTTGGAGCATGTATTCACTTATAGGATGCCACGACATTGTGTGAAAAGGGTGTGTGTGTCCATAACTTCAGTGTGTGCTGCTCTACTGTAGTAAATGAATTGCTTCCCCAATGGGAATGGCTCAGAAGGGGTTGTGTGCTTAGCCTTGGTATAGATCACTGCTTGCTCTCCATTGTCTACATCTTTCTGATCCATTTCTGTTCCGGAAGTTTGAGACATGCCACTCTGCCTTTTAAAAAGCAACAACAAACCTACCCCATGGATTAGAATACTGAGAGCCAGAAATAGACGGTTTGAAGCCAGCTTCTTATTTCTGAACACAGAGTAAAAACTCGCCACGGTGCTAATTCGTCTGTACTAAACACGGTGGTGGTGATCTGTGCTAATTCCATTGGCAGCTGGTCTGACCTGTGACGGGTAAGCTCTGGGACCCTTTGCTGGGAACAGTGTTTCTCAGTGTTAAGACCACAATGCATTTAATTCTTCTGGTAATCCCCAGGGAGAGTTAAGCGTATGAGCAAGGCACACTTTGCCCTCTGCACACTCCGCCCCACTGTTTCATGAGGGAAGGTTGGTGACAAAGGAAGGCAAACTGGGCAACTTGGGGTCATTCCTATTTTCCTTCCTCCTATGGAACAGAAGACTAGGCTAGAGAAAATGGGATTACTATTAATTTTTCTTTTGATCTGGAGCACAACGGAGACCTGAGCAGCTATACCTAGAGATGAGTTTAATATTTTATTGCCTATCCCAAGCAGATTTCAGCAAACAGTGTGAAGATCATGGTGTACTCTTTGTGATCCTCTATCACAGTCTCAGGTTTCAGGTTGGTATCATGGCTAGCATGTTGAACTTCGACTACTCCGATTCCCCACCAGAGTTCAGGAGCCTTAACGTCACATCCAGTTGGTCCTAATTGTTCTCTAGATTAGTCGATGCTCACCATATTTCTCTCCTTTTTTCCAAAGGCATTGATCAGGGTCAGATGACGTATGACGGCCAGCACTGGCATGCCACGGAGACCTGCTTTTGCTGTGCACAGTGCAAGAAGTCTCTGCTTGGACGACCGTTCCTGCCGAAGCAAGGGCAGATTTTCTGTTCCAGGGCGTGCAGCATGGGTGACGACCCCAACGGCTCGGATTCCTCAGACTCCGCCTTCCAGAGCGCCAGAGCCAAAGAGTCGCGCCGTAGCGCCAAGATCGGCAAGAACAGGAACAAGGGAGAAGAGGGCGCCCCCAGCCAGGGCAGCAGCCAGCTGCAGGTGACCTCCAGCAGGCTGTCTACAGATGTGGACCCCCTCTCCTTGCAGATGGACTTGCTGAGCTTGTCCAGCCAAACGCCCAGCCTCAACAGGGACCACATCTGGAGGAGCAGAGACGAAGCCTACCACTACGGGAATAAAATGGAGCAAAGTCAGTCGCAAAGCCCTCTGCAGCTCCTCAGCCAGTGTAACATCAGGACTTCCTACAACCCAGGGCAGAGCCCAAGCAGCCAGCAGGAGCTGTGGGGCAAACATTTCAGCAACCCAAAGAGGAGCTCCTCCCTGGCCATGAAGGGACACGGCGGCAGCTTCATCCAAGAATGCCGGGAAGATTATTACTCAGGAAGGCTACGCTCGCAGGAGAGTTACAGTGACATGTCCAACCAGAGCTTTGGCGACACCAGGGGGAGTTACAAGGTCTCAAAGTACAACCAGGAGGAAGACAGCAGTCGATCTGCACAGCAGTGCCGGACCAGGCATCCAATCAACGCACTGAAGTTCACCGAGGAACTGGCGCCCACAGAACAAACGCCACGGGGTTCAATGGAGTCCCTCGCTCTTTCCAATGCCACAGGTAGGGGTGCTGTTTTAGAGCGTGGTGCTTTTGCTGTGACATTACAGTGGGAAATTCAGGTAAATGATGTTTGCCCAGTATTTTTCTGTTGGTCTTACTGCTTCAATGGGTGATCCTGCCTTAGGTTGGGGTGATGTCATTGTGTTGAGTATGTATTGCTGCAAATATGGAGGGCTGTGAAGATTTAAGTGTACTTGGTTTGGACCTTAGCAAGGGCTGGATTGAACATTCTGCGGGAATAGGTGCCAGGCTGAACGAATAACGTTTTGCAGAAGAATCACATGGAAGGTCCCTTTTGGGGAGATTATCCTGCCCTTGTTGTTGCAGACCTGTTTTGTATCCTCAGCTGCTAGAGAGCAACATGCAAGTTTTGCCTTCAGGAAACGGATCCTGTTTGTTCTGATGCCATTAGGGCAGGGATGGGGAACATGCAGCGATGGGGAATATGTGACCACCCCACCCCGGATGTTGGTGGACTCACAACTCACACCAGCCCCAGTCAACATGGACAATGGTTCAGGGATGGTGAGATTTGAAGTCCAGCGGCATGGGAAGGGACACAGTTTGCCCACTTGAGACTTAGGGTCTCAGGATGGAAGACCTGGCGATTAACCACCAACATGAATCTCCTTCCTCCTCTATGCTTGTTTGTTCCTGGCTGTGTTGCTTACAGAGTGAGAAGCAGGCATTTCTCCTGATATTCTGGTACACCCATTGAGAGGGCATCATCTCCCAGTGAGATTGAGCTGGGAACAGAAAGATATATGTAGGTAGGTAAGTAGGTAGGTAGATGGGGGGGGGGGAGGGAGAGAGGGAGAGAGAGAGATGGAGAAATGATAGATGATAGATGGATAGATGGATAGATAGATAAATAATGGGGCAGATGAGCCTGCCTGGAATGAGAAGCAAAATGGCATTGCAGTGTGTATGGCAGCACATGTCAGGTGCGGCAGTGGAGCGAGGAGGAGAACCCAGCCTCTGCCTCTCAGTGAATCCTCAAGGGGGAGAGATGTCTGTGGTCTTGATAGCATGGCTCAGCAAAGGGGGCTTCTTCTCAAATGTGGTGTAGGCTTTCATAGACAGATGCAGGAAGCTGCTGAGGCCAATCCCAAGCTTCATCCTCTTATTCGGATGGAATGCCTGTGCGGCAATCATCACATTTGTTTTGCAATATTATTATTATTATTACTGTTCGCCTTGGGTCTACCTCATACAGAGTTTGCAGTGTGCCACAGTCTCATGCGGCCTTCCTCTCTCTCATAGGCTAGTCTACTAACTAGTCACACACACGCAGGCACATGATGCTTTCTCTCACACACAGCACTCTATCTTGATCTTCAGGGATGGAGAGGAGGAAATGCTGGCTCTTGAGCTTCAGCCATGCTCCTCCCTCCCCTCTCCACAGTGAGATGAAGAGGGAGAAACGTACTTGAAGAAAAACAAATCCTTCACACTGAAGACATGAAGGGGTAAAAGCTTCTACTGATCTTCAGGAGAGATCCAGACATGACGTTTCTTTTCCCTTCCAGCCATCTTGATATGCTGAGTTGTGGAAGAGGAAACTCTTGCCTCTTGATCTCCATTGGAGATCTTCCTCTCCTCCAGCGATCTTCAATTTAGGTTTAAATAATCACCCTAAACTCTCCTTTTCCACCACTCTCGCTTTTCATCCTTTCCCATGTTTAAGTCTTCTCTCTTCCCTTCAATCACTTTCTACGTTTAAATCTTGTTCTGTACATTCATGTAGGACTTCAACAATCCAGTTTAATCTGTTGTTTTCAATGCTCAGGATACTTAGGAAAAGGGCTTGACATTTAAAAATTGGCCTCTTGCTGTGGCCACCCCAGGTTGGCTGTGGTCTCAGCTGTGATGCTGCTTCTGACGCAGCAGCAGAGAAGATACTCAGAGGTAACAGGAGAGGAAGCCAGCTGCTCCTGCTGAAATGCTGTTAATGAGGAACTAGAACTTGGAATTCAAGCCAAATGGATGTTGAGGGACTGCTGCAAGGAAACTACTCAGAATGCACCAAAGTGGGAGATGCTAGGAAAACCACAGTAGATTTAAAATGAAAACACATTGCCACCTTGTATATTTGGTCAGGAGCTCACTTCCTTTGGAGAGTGATCGCAGAGTTGGGAACATGTGCTTCTCTTAAAAGCATTGTTAAAGTATTGCCAGGATTTCTTCTCCATTTGCAACCCACCTGCATTACTTAAGTGACTTTTCTAAGACGGAGTAGACTTCATTTTTAATTGAGTAGAGTGTTCAGTCATAAAGCAATTCTCACTCCTGTAGATAACATCTACAGTCAGTTTTATCACAGGAGCTGTAATTTGTATAGAGTAACAACTTCTTCTTCCTCCTCCTCCTCCTCTTCTTGCCAGTTGTCCCATAACATAAAGGCCCAGTGTTTTGTCTCCTTTCAGAGAGTTGCAGCACTTGTGGGCTAGCTATGACAGTCCCGCTGTGGCAAATTCCACAGTTCATCTCCCTTTGATTTGTCTCTCAAGCAGAATTCCTTTATGTAGCGTGACTTTTGGTTTATTTCAAAACAATTCCTTTGACGCTCTTTATCCTCTCCTTAAAGAAGAGCCGGAATCAATGCCAGCTGTACAAAAGAGGGATGGATTTCATGTCCTGGGAGACTGAGAAGTTGCCATAACCAAAGGCAGTTGTGAGATATATAAAAAACCTCTTTGAAAGTAGCTACAGTTCTCCATGTATAAAATGTGTTATGACTTCTTAAAATATCCCCAAACCCTAAGTACGGGAAATGATCAGAGGCATTTGAATTGTGCCTCCATTTTTTTAAAAAAGTATCTGCATTAAAAGAAAAAACCCACACTTGAAACAGAAGTCGAATGGCAGATATCTAGAAAGCTTGCAAGTCCTTTATGGCAGTGGCATCCCTCTCATTCTTTTCACCATGGAGGTTAATGGTGCAACTTAGATATTGTTGTTGTTGTTGCTTAGTCGTTCAGTCGTGTCCGACTCTTCGTGACCCCATGGACCAGAGCACGCCAGGCACTCCTGTCTTCCACTGCCACCCGCAGTTTGGTCAGATTCATGTTTGTAGCTTCGAGAACATTGTCTAACCATCTCGTCCTCTGTCGTCCCCTTCTCCCTGTGCCCTCCATCTTTCCCAACATCAGGGTCTTTTCCAGTGAGTCTTCTCTTCTCATGAGGTGGCCAAAGTATTGGAGCCTCAGCTTCACGATCTGTCCTTCCAGTGAGCACTCAGGGCTGATTTCCTTCAGAATGGAGAGGTTTGATCTTCTTGCAGTCCATGGGACTCTCAAGAGTCTCCTCCAGCACCATAATTCAAAAGCGTCAATTCTTCGGCGATCAGCCTTCTTTATGGTCCAGCTCTCACTTCCAACATAGATATAGGCCTATGCATACAAACAAATGTACTTTGTGCCCTCAATGCTTCTATCAGATCACGCACAATTCACATTGCCCCTTTTGCCTGAACATGAGCAATTCCAGCCCATCCTTGTAGGGGGGAAATACAACGAATGTCTGATCACAAATATATCTGGCAGCCACTCCCATGCAGTGGCACCTTTTTCATTCACAACAATCACTGGTAGCAGTATGCATTGTTACATCTTATTCCCGCCACATGCAGAGATCAAGGCATATGGGACCCAAGAAGAGTGGAGAGGTCTGCAGGGTGGAGATGTCTCCAGTGCCTGAATTGTACAGGAATAGATCTCTGCTTTTATTGCCCAGTGTGTGTCTCTGCCCAGACTATTGCAGACTGATCAGCTCTGTAGAAAGCAAAGCCAAGAATTTTCCGAGATCCTAACAGCATCACTTAAGTTCCAGGCAACGTCATCCTGGAAAACGAAAATGCATTATATCCTTCTCTCTGGTGTGAAGAAAGGCCTATATTGCAGAGTCTTGTAATAGACTTACAATGTCTGCCCTCTTGCAATCTCCCTTGTCATTGGCTGAGCTGCTGTGGTGTCACAGAATGTTCACGCCTATTATAGCTGCTTGGGGGTAAAGCTGCCAGTCGCAGAACACTGACAAAGTTCTGAAGTAAATGGAGTAATTGAATTTAACATCGCATAGGGACTAAGGTTAGAAGGAACTGTGTGCTTTTTTCATGAAGGCAAAGCAACAGTAAGCCAACCAAGACTTGGGAGGCTGAGTGTGGCACCAGAGGAAGAATGACTGAAAGAGGCCTTTACTAGGCTGCTTTCGGCTTTTTACATGTGAGAAGTAACAATTTCAGGTTTTATTCTTAAGAGAGAAAAGAAGCAAGCAACATATCCAGTGGCCGGTTTGTTCACAGAAAGCAATATCCAGGTTGCATCATGTGCAGCTGAAGTCTGCAAAAGCAATTAAAGCTCATGGTGTGCTTTCTGAAGTAGCCCTTGCTGTGGGTCGTGCTGTCTGTTCCTGTTCCATTTAACATTCACTGTGTTTGAGTGAAACGTGGGGCAGTCTCTGCAAAACAGGAGTGTGCTGTTAAACAGCTGCAGTTCAGCAGAACTGGCACACTGGTCACAAAGTCGACTTTGTGCCAGAATTAGATTCCATCCTCCTGAGAATTGTGTTTCCCCTTTTGCTGAGTGCCCTCTATGTTATCAGATGACCAAACGTAACCTTGTGCAGCTAAGAACCCTTGCTTTGGAAATCCTTATCCCCAAATCACCAAGTGTGTCCTCTTACCTTTCCTCTTGTTTCCTTACTTCCTGTGTTCCTCTCCCTAATGCCTTTCCCACTGAAACCCTTTGGCTTCGTTCGCCAGAATCCAATGTTGATATATTTTTCAAAGCTATAAGAGGACGGAACAACTATAGAAAATCCATTTATGTCATGAGAACGCAAGAGCCAACGGGAATAATTTCTGTCTCTTCTGCAAGGGCACTTGGCTCCTATTCTGTCTAGTGGCAGCTGGTGGGGCAAAATCATAGAATTGTAAAGTTGGAAGGGGCCGCAAGGGTATTCTAGTGCAGTCCCCTGCAATGCAGGAATCTTTTGCCCTACATGGGGCTCGAACCTACAACCCTGAGATTAAGTCTCATGCTCTACTGACTGAGCTAAGAAAGAATGCAGGAAGACCAACAGTAAGTTGAACCAGACCCCATGACAGGCACAGCCTACCCTCCTCCCTGCTGAGTTCCTCAAGGGCAACACTGAGACTACGGAAGAGAAACCCAATAGGCAGGTGGAGGCTGGCTGAAGACAAACTGAGGTTGGTGGGGCACTGCCCCTTTCACCTTCATGGACCACTGCAGGACAATGCTATTGACTTTGTGTCTGCTGTGCTGTCCCCGCTCCCTAAGATTCACAGGTGGTGAATCACCTTGTAGAGCAGCAGGCTTTTTCTGATATTTTAATTATAGCAACGAGCAACAAAGTTCTTGCAAGTGGCAGCCTCCTGGCGTCCGCCATTTTGTTTCTCCCACAGTGCCCTGGGCCAACATAATTTCCCATGCGTTTTGGGAAACTAAACATGGAACAGCAACCCTGTCGAGATACAACAGGTGTGCACCTTCTGTACTTTCTGGAAACAATTGAAGACATCTTGTTGCAACAAGCTTTTCCAACTGGATGAAAAGGTCTTTGCTTTAGGCATTCATTGTGTATTGTTTTTAAACCTATCTTCCCTTCTTTTTTGTATGGTTTGAGAAAGTATGTTCAACTGTTTTGTGGTATGCTTGTAAATCGTCTTGAGACAAATGTACAAGGTGATTCCTGAATGTGTTGTTGTTGTTGTTAATGGTAGCTTCCGGGTCCATTGCAACCATCAGAAATCAATGCTGGGGGAGGGATGATTCCCAGTAGCTGTCAAATTATATGCTTGATGTTGGTTGTGGGTGAAGCAAGGTCCAGAAAGCAAAGCCCATTTCTGTGGTACATAAACAATTTAAGGCCAGAAGTTGACTGATCCATTTCCTTCTTTGCCTGCTTTTCCAGGAGTTTGTTCCTTGATTGTGGTAGTTGCTGTTACAGGTTGAACGTACTGTGTAAGCTAACTGTGTGTTGGTTCAGGAAGTTGGACAAGCGTTTATAGGCAGGTGTTCCATCTGTTTGTTTACAGAAGGCTGAATGTGGTTTCTGGCACTTGAGAAGACCTGTGGCTTTCTTCAGTCTGAACCAACACAAATGTTGAGTCAGAGCTCTCAAGGCCTATCTGGGATGCTCCTCCGTGTGTTAATAACAACCACGTGTGTTTAAATCATGGCTGGTGTGTGAAGAGACAAGCACTGGCTGTATTGCTGGATTGTGACTGTCTGGATTTTGGAAACAGATTAAACGTGGTCTATGAGATTCAAGGATATTTAGGGAAGTTTTGGCAACATACGGTGCAGATGCATGTATTTATTTAATACGTATAATTTATTCTTATTACAGAAGTGGGGGGGATGGACTGTGGTTGAAAATGCATGCAACTTTCTCAAGCATCCCATTGTGTCCTTTCCTGAGAAATAAGGACTTTGCTACAGTTTATTTGCTCTGGTTGTCCTGGACCTGACAGCATTAATGTTCCCTATTTTGCAGTGGACGGACTATTAGAGGAATGTCCTTGGTTTGAAACGCTTTCTGGTCCAAGTCCAGCTTAAAGATGAAGCACCATAAGGCAGAGTTCAGGGATGAAATGTTCTGCCTCAGTAGTGGCCTTTTGAAGATGGATTAGGTTATTTTGCTTTCAGGCAACTCTGTATGAAGCTCTTTCTTAACTCAGCGCTCTGCAGGAAGCAGAAGAGAACTTTTAGTTTTCAGGGTGGCTTGGGTTTTATTTTTATTTCATTCTCTCCTCCCGCTCCAAGTATTTAGTGCAGAAGCCCCCTGCAAAGCAAATGTCTGCAGCGAATATTTTTTGTAAATCAGGAGCAGCCTTCAGGGCTTGTTTACTTCAGAACAGATTTCTCTAAGCATCTCTTTACTGCCATTCAGATAAAAGCAGCTTTGTACACAGGCTCAATAAATACGGTGTGCAACTTCCACAAATCAAGGTTGATTATATTGCATTTTATGTAGAATCCAGCTTTCCACATTATGTTGCAGCTCTTTTTTTAATTTAATTTATAATTCTTTGATTGACTGGCCAATCAAATTCGCCTTACCTTATAGATTAAAAAAATAATAATAATGAATAGTTATTATCACATTTAGAAACATAATTATGCAATTTATTATGATGATGTAACTGTAATTTATAATTATAAAAATACTTGGAGCACTTTTAATCATTGTTGATGTGTTAACATCTGACTGTTGCCTCAAGGGTAGGAAATTCTTTGGCAAACTTTTTTGATGTCTTAGAGGAAAACATGTCAAGAAGTATGTAGCCAGAATCCACTTTATTTAGGCACATGAGAAAAATCCAGGTTGCAGTCCTTATACTAAAATAACCTCTGCAGCAGGAATTGGGTAACTTGTTGTTCTACAACTTACACCATCTCTGATCATTGGCTGGGCCTGATGGGAACTGAAGTCCAACAATGACTGGAGGACCTCAGATTTTCCATTCTCGGCCTATAAAAGTCTATATTTGATGTGAACTCTGCAACCAACCCACAGTCCAGTGCTGCTCTTGTGCATCTCTTCTGTGTTGATAGGAACTGAAATTTTAGCCAATTTTTGTTTGGCAATTTATGAGTGTGTGAACTGAAAACTCCCAAAGGTGGAGAGAGTGGTTGAAGTTTTCAAAGGAAATTTTGGCTTGACTCAGACCACATTCACACTGGAGAGCCAGTGTGGTGTAGTGGTTAAGAGCGGTGGACTCGTAATCTGGTGAACTGGGTTCGCGTCTCCGCTCCTCCACATGCAGCTGCTGGGTGACCTTGGGCTAATCACACTTCTTTGAAGTCTCTCAGCCCCACTCACCTCACAGAGTGTTTGTTGTGGGGGAGGAAGGGAAAGGAGAATGTTAGCCGCTTTGAGACTCCTGAAGGGGAGTGAAAGGCGGGGTATAAAGTCCAAACTACTCTTCTTCTTCTTCTTCTTCTTCTTCTTCTTCATCATCATCTTCTTCACACTATACATTTAAAGCACTTTTTTCTCTCCCAAAGAACATCAGTGTAGCTAGCCACTCGTGCGCCTGGTGTGGCATGCGTGTCCTGCAGCTGGGGCAGGATAATTTTTTTAAAAAAACTCATATTTTTGTCATTTTGTCACCCCCCTCAATGATGACACCTGGTGCGGCCGCACCCTCCTTCCTCTGCCACTGCCAAAAATCCTGGAGAATGGAGACCCAATTTCCCCTCACAGAGCTGCAAATTCCTAGAGTTTCCTGCAAAGAAGGATTGTTAAATCTCACTGGGAATTGTAATTCTGTGTGAGGACCAGGGGTCTCCTAACAACTCTCAGTAGCTGCCTCACTTTACCTAATGGTAAGACCACTCACAGTTTCAAGGGTGCTTTGGGAATGGGGATCAAATTAGACTTGGAGGAGAACGTACCTGAGGGGTCATTTGAGGAACCTGCCCCTGCCCCCCTCTCTCTCTTATCCCTTTCTGGTACCCAGCATGGGATACTCATTTTACTAACAGAAGAAGTGATAGATGCCTTCATCTCTGGGATATAGGGGTGGGGAGAATTCCCAGAGAGCCAGTGTGGTGTAGTGGTTAAGTGGGGTAGTCACGTAATCTGGGGAACCGGGTTCGCGTCTCCGCTCCTACACCTGCAGCTGCTGGGTGACCTTGGGCTAGTCACACTTCTCTGAAGTCTCTCAGCCCCACTCACCTCACAGAGTGTTTGTTGTGGGGGAGGAAGGGAAAGGAGAATGTTAGCCGCTTTGAGACTCCTGAAGGGGAGTGAAAGGCGGGATATCAAATCCAAACTCTTCTTCTTCTTCTTGGGGAGGAAGGAAAGATACATTTATTTTCCATTGCAGAATGGAGCCAGCCTCTTCTCAGTGGGGAAAACCAAATGCTGTTCTTCCAGTAAGATCAGATGTGGGCAGCTGTAGAGAAATTCCACTCTCTTGGCTGCCTGTTCCAAAGCACAGTGTCCAAAAAGAGTAGGCTTGCAATGTTGTGTACCCCCCCCCCTTTCTGTTTCATGCAGTGCCTGTCTTTCTACTCTCCCTGCTGGGCTTTGCAGATGAGGTGTTGAAATATTAAAAGACTCGTGCACTTGAGTTCTTTGGAAAGTAAGGAATGCCTTGTTTTCCATTGCTGGCAGGCTTACAAATGAGAAAGCCACAAGGCAAACCAGAGGAGATGGTGCGTGGTGACAGGCATGAGGTCGAATCCCAGCAAAATCCAGCCTTCTGAAATGTTTCTGAACTCTTTTTGCAAGGATCAAAGCTTGAACTGCTGAGGATTTTTGAAGAAGGGAGATCCTTTCCTTCCTAGTCCATCAGAGTAAATTTCCTTTGGAAGGGAGACTTGCAGAAGTTTCCCTCAGAAACATTGCCCTACATGCCCCATCCACTTACACTAGGAATTGAAACTATTAAGTAAGTCTGCACCAGTATTCTCTCATTTCCATTTTGGGGTAGATGTTCACTCCCAAAAAACACTTTGAGTGAATACTCAAATTTTAAACATTTTATGCAGCGCCATGTCCCCCTGGTTGTTGCTTCAGCACAGTTTTCTCTTTGGATGGTTTTCTTCCTTTCTGGAACACTCACATGGGTGATCTCAGCTGGTTGTCGGTTGCCTGATGAACAGGGTGGTTTTGCAATGCTACATAGCCAATCAGACTCAACTGTGTGCCGAAAGCACAAAGAGCACTTGAAGGCAAATGAGAGTTAAGAGCAAATGGGGGCAATGTGCATTAATAGATAAACAAGAGTGTGGGGGGGGCACTGTTGAAAAAGGGAGGCCTTTGTCGGAACTGGCAAAAATATTGTAAAATATTTTAAAATATTTAATCATAACTCAAGTACAGTCGTTCCTTGGATCCCAAACGCCTTGCAAGTCAAATGTTTTGGCTCCCGAACTCCGCAAACCCGGAAGTGAGTGTTCCGGTTTGCGAATGTTCTTTTGAAACCCAAACTCCGATGCAGCTTACATGGCTCCCGATTGGCTGCAGAAACTCCCTTCAGCCAACCGGAAGCCGTGCCTTGGTTTCCAAAAGTTTTGGAAGTCAAATGGACTTCCGGAATGGATTCCATTCAACTTCCAAGGTACCACTGTATTCGGCAACAACTACAGTGGTACCTCGGGTTACAGACACTTCAGGTTACAGACGCTTCAGGTTACAGACTCCTCTAACCCAGATATAGTACCTTGGGTTAAGAACTTTGTTTCAGGATGAGAACAGAAATCGTGCTCCGGCGGCGCACCGGCAGCGGGAGGCCCCATTAGCTAAAGTGGTACCTCAGGTTAAGAACAGTTTCAGGTTAAGAACGGACCTCCGGAACGAATTAAGTTCTTAACACGAGGTAGCACTGTAATCACAAAGATCATGCAAGATTTGCATGTTGAAGCATTATTAAAAATGCAAGTGCAGCTAATCAATGCAAGACATCAGAATTGTCCCAGAGTTGGTGCTGGAGCCTGCCTATCTCCCTTCTCTGCCTTCTCCTTTTGGAGTCCTTCTGTTCTTCAGTGGCCTGGTTCTCACATCACACTTTGACAAAGTGCAGCAAGGTAATTTTACACTGCCAGCTTAGTTGGGCAAACATTTCGTCTAAAATTGCTCTTGTATGTTGAAAGCTTCAATTTGACCTAACATGTCAATCCCTAGTTAAATCCACTTTGCATGCAAAAGCTCCCCAGGTCAGTCCCATTATCTCCTGGTAATGCCAGGGAATCCCCCCCCCCCCCAAAAAAAATCAAAAATCCGGAGAGCATCTGCCAGTCAGTGCAGACACCACCAAGCAAGATGGACCAATGGCCAACTCTCCATGTTCCTAGGTCATGTGAATACATGAAATGCTGTAGAAGCTCAGATTCTTCTGTAGTTTTCTCTTTCTTGAATGGAACAGAAATGGTGGTTCTGTTTTGGTTTTCCCTCCAGAAGCCCAGGTAGCAAGTTTCTCCCAGAGGGCAGAGGAGAAACACAGAGACAATATTCTCCAGCACATCCCACAAACAAGGGCTATTAAAAGCAGCATAGATGGTAGCTGATTCTTCTTTTTTTACAAGCGCGGAAAGGAATGTGCAACTTCCCTGGCTGATGTGGTCTTTGCTGAGACAGCAGTAGCCTCATGCTGGCATTAAAAAGGTGCAGGCCATTGATTGTTGGGAAGAAGGGGCCGGTGGGGGGGGTGCATCTTTTAAGAAGACAAAAGATCTGTGCATCCACCAGCCCAGAAAGTTCCCTGATCCCAGCAACATTTGCTGCGTTCCTTCCCTTGCTGTCAGCCACAGTGCCCATCAGGACTCCCTGCTCCAGGCAAAATGCCATGAGCAAATGAGGACAATATGAAACTGCTGGCATCAGAAATTGGCACACATGCAGCTGAACAATGGCCAGTCCTAATGACCTGTCAAGCATGCCATTACTTGCCCTGGAAATCCACAGTAATCTCCAGTCAAGCAAAGAACACCCTTCTCCCTATTTCTCCCTATTGCATTTATTCATCTGTTTCAACTGAGCAGTGTGCAGGGAGGTTGCAAAGGATGCAAAAGACAAAAACCGGTTAAAGCTAACTGTGAAATGCCTCCTGTGTGCTTTGCCGTTACTGCAATGAATGTGCAAAGGGGTTTTCTCGGTGGCTGCTGCACAACTGTGGGAACTCCCTTCCCTTGGAGTCTCATCAAAGTCTAATCCTCAGTGTTCTCAGTTCCTTGAGGAAAGTGCTTAAGCGCCTAATTGTTCATGTGAAAAATCACGGAGTTGCAAGTATTTGATACAGTGTTGATATATTTTTATGCCACCAGTGCCCCTGGCAACCTGGCACACTGTTCCATTGTAAGTGCAGACCTCAGCACTGGTGAGGCTGCCCTGGTCAGTTCCATGCAGGGCTTGTGCTGCGTATAGTAATATAATAATGATAATTTATTATTTATACCCCGCCCATCTGGCTGGGTTTTCCCAGCCACTCTGGGCAGCTCCCAACAGAATATTAAAAACACGATAAAACATCAAATACTAAAAACTAAACACCAAAACTTCCCTAAACAGGGCTGCCTTCAGATGTCTTCTAAAAGTCAGATAGTTGTTTATTTCCTTGACATCTGATGGGAGGGCGCCACTACCGAGAAGGCCCTCTGCCTGGTTCCCTGTAACCTCACTTCTCGCAGTGAGGGAACCACCAGAAGGCCCTCAGAGCCATAGCTGTCAACTTTCAGATTTGAAAATAAGGGATCAGCAGCCTCACCTGTCCTGGGGACAGTCTATGGGATATCTAACAATCCGGGATAGCAGCGGGAAACTGCGCTATCCCAGGAATTTCCCGCAAAGAAAGGGAAGGTTGGCAGCTATGCTTGGAGCTGGACCTCAGTGAATGATGGGGTGGCTGAACGAACAAAGGCTGAATGATGGGGGTGGAGACTCTCCTTCAGGTATACTTGGCTGAGGCAATTTAGGGCTTTACAGGTCAGCACCAGCACTTTGAATTATGCTCGGAAACTTCATAAGGATAGAACGGAGATGTTGCTTCAGCACAAGGCCTCCTCAGACTGAGCTTTGAAACAGAAGCAGTTGGCTCTGTCTCGGTAGCTGGCTCTGCCTTCACTCAGAGGGGGGCTCTTCATTAAAGAGCCATCCTTCTTTAGCAGTCATTTGATCCAACGGAGTAGGGAAGAATAAGGCAGAGTTGAGGAGCCTCCTGGCCAAATTTGGCCCAGCATAGGCCTCAGGAGGCTGTTTTCTCCAGACCACGCCCATCTCCCCTCACCAGACGCCATATGAAGCATGAGTTGCAGAGGTAAATAGGGTGGATTCCTTCCGCAGGAACTCAGTGACACAACTGATCCCTTTAGAAAGCATAATTTCTAATGATTCGCTTACAACTCTGAGAGAGGGTTTTCACCCACCCACACAAATGTGCTGAAAAAGCATTCAGCCAAGCGCCAGCAGACTCCTTTGCTTCCGTTGCACCACGTATGTCAGTGTCCGATGATCTGTACACCCATCCCTGTCTCAATTTTCAGCCCATGTAGGTGAGCAGAACCATTGCTTACATCCAGCGGACATCCCTCTGTGAGGGACAGAGATAGGACTGCCTCAGTGCTGTGTGCGTGCCACTGCAGAGTCTGGAAGTGCCAACGCAAGGAGAGTTCTCAGTCCATTGCAAGTCTTCATAAAGCTCCGTCATCATAACGACAGGTGCTAGGCAGCCAATGAATAGGCCTGTCTCTTAAGCTGAAGAGATACAGATGAGGGTTACATCAGTTTTAAAGCCCTTCACCAAGGCCTTGGAAATTCCCAGGAACTCTAAATACTCATGCAAAACAGGAACCCGTTGCCTGTAATTTGAACCTCACATGCATTGGCATCCACTTGGGAACTGGGGTGAGGGTGCAAGTGGCAGTACTCAGTCGACCAAGCAACTGGAGGTAACAACGGGGGTTCTGCGGCTTCCAATTGGCTGTAGGAGCTTCCTGCAGCCAATCAGAAGCCATGCTTTGGTTTCCAAACATTTTGGAAGTCAAACGGACTTCCGGAACAGATTCCATTCGACTTCCAAGGTATGACTGTATCAATAATAATAATAATAATAATAATAATAATAATAATAATTTATTATTTGTACCCCGCCCATCTGGCTGGGTTTCCCCAGCCACTCTGGGCAGCTTCCACAGAAACCAAAAATACACTAAAATGTCACACATTAAAAACTTCCCTGAATTTACAGTATTTTTCGCCCTATAGGACGCACTTTTTCCCCTCCAAAAATGAAGGGAAAATGTGTGTGCGTCCTATGGGGCGAATGCAGGCATTCGCTGAAGCCTGGAGAGCGAGAGGCATCGGTACGCACCGACACCTCTCACTCTCCAGGCTCCAGGAAGCTATCCGCAAGCCTTGCGCACCCGGGGGGAGTTCCCCCGGGTGCGCAAGGCTTGCAGGCGGCAGCCTGCAGCGCGGAGCACGGGGCGCCCTCCAGAGGACGCCCTGTGCTTCGCGCAGGTGTCGGCAAGCCTCGCACACCCGGGGGATCTCCCCCTGGGAGCGCAAGGCTTGCGGGCTGCAGCCTGCAGCACGGAGCACGGGGCGCCCTCCGGAGGATGTCCCGTGCTTCGCGCAGGTGTCCGCAGCCTGCTGCCCGGCGCGTAAGGCGCCCTGAAGCAGAGCGCTCCTTGCGCCGGGCAGACATCGGCCAGCCCCACAAGCTCGGGGGACAGCAGGGAGGCGCAGCGCCGCCATCCCACTGTTCCCCGACCTGGTTTTGGGGGGGAAATAAAGGGGGGGAAATTTCCTTTATTCCCCCCCCCAAAATAGTAGGTGCGTCCTATGGGACGGAGCGTCCTATGGGACGAAAAATACGGTAATAATTCCTGCCAGATAGTAAGGAAGGGTTGCATATAGGAAGCACATGACTCCTTTACTGAAACAACTGCATTGGCATCCGGTTTGCTTTTTGACATAATTCAAAGTGCTGGTGACAACCTTTAAATACCCTAAAAATAGGTTGGGACTGGGTATCTGAAGGACTGCCTTCTCCCACATGCCTGCCAATAGCGGCCATCTTAGGAAGCCCTCCTGTGGCTCCCAGAATTCCCTGAAATATGCTTGGTTTGGATCAGGGAGAGGGCCATTTCCCAGCTCTAGAGCCAGCGAAAAGTGGTTGCTCAGCAAGCCACAGGTCTTCGCTATATGCCATGGGGTCAGGCTGAGCCCGCCCCCTGGTGACCTAGGAAACCATCGCTGAGGCTTCCCCGTCAGATCTCAGCGGGAAGGGAGAACATCAGCCCGCAATGGCACCCACCAGAGAATGTGAGCAGACCTCTGAGCTAGATGGACCTGTGCACTGAACTTAAAGTGCAATCCTATACATGTCTACTCTGGAGAGCCAGTGTGGTGTAGTGATTAAGAGCAGTGGACTCGTAATGTGGTGAACTGGGTTCGCTTCCCCGCTCCTCCACATGCAGCTGCTGGGTGACCTTGGGCCAGTCACACTTCTCTGAAGTCTCTCAGCCTCACTCACCTCACAGAATGTTTGTTGTGGGGGAGGAAGGGAAAGGAGACTGTTAGCCGCTTTGAGACTCCCTAGGGAAGTGATAAAGCGGGATATCAAATCCAAACTCTTCTTCTACTACTCAGAAGAAAGCCCAGTGGAGTTCAAGGGGCATTCCCCCAAAGTTAAGCCTTTCCCAACCTAGCAGCCTCCAGACACTTTTGGATTACAAACTCTCCCCAGCCAGCATGGCAGTTGTGGTGGGAGCGGTAGACCAAAACATTTGGAGAAGGGCACCATGTTGGGGGAAAGGAGGCTTGCTTGGTACGAAGCAGTTTCATACGGCTTTAAAAGGCATTGTGGCAACCAGTCATTTCCCATAAACATAATGTGCAGAGATGAGACAAGCCATGCCTTGAAAGCATTTGAGTGCTGTCACGAACATGAAAGCCGGACTGAAGAACAATATTGACTCGACTGCCTGTCTGGTTCTCTCTCTCTTGCTTTTTATTCTTCTCGTGGCCCTGTTTTCTTTTAGCTGCTTTCATTTATATAATGGTTCCATTCTCTCCCCCCCCCCCGCCCCCCACAGATTCCAAGGTTGCTCTGAAATGAAGCGATGCTCTGGTGTAAACAAGTTGCAGGCAGACCCGCTTAGAAAAATTCCTGGGATAGGATTTCAAATAAATCTTATTTCATGGGGCTTTGGAAAGCACATAGGGACTGCAAAGGAAGCCAGAATCCTGCCACTTCCGGGGTTGGGGGTTGGGAGTGGGAAGAGAGAAGAAGAAGAAGAAGAAGAAGAAGAAGAAGAAGAAGAAGAAGAAGAAGAAGAAGAAGAAGAGTTTGGATTTGATATCCCGCCTTTCACTCCCTTTAAGGAGTCTCAAAGCGGCTAACATTCTCCTTTCCCTTCCTCCCCCACAACAAACACTCTGTGAGGTGAGTGGGGCTGAGAGACTTCAAAGAAGTGTGACTGGCCCAAGGTCACCCAGCAGCTGCATGTGGAGGAGCAGAGACGCGAACTCGGTTCCCCGGATTAGGAGCCCACCGCTCTTAATCACTACACCACACTGGCTGGGATGGTGGAAAGAGCCTTCTTGAAGAAAGTCCTTCTCTGGTCGTCTGTTGCCTGCAAAACTGTCACTGTATAGCTGCTCTGGACCACAGCGAGGATACAGCTATGGCTTCATGGTCTTCTTATAGGATTCTTGGAGACATTTGGTTGCACCTCCTGGGATATAGGATGCTAGACTAGATGAACCTTTGATCTGATCCAGGAGAGCTCTTGTAGCCTCTTTTTATTAGAGACTTGTGAGACTTCCCAGTTCACTCGTTTATTTGTATGCCACTTTCTCATGGAATTGGCTCACAAAATAACAAACGAATATTAGCAACAATGAAAAATTATCATGTCTGCAAGGTAAATCCCAACAAAAACGAATCCATACGATATTGTATGAAACAACACAAATAAGGCAACCTAATTTGGCAGCTTGAAACTAAAGAGGAGATGCAAATAGGAGTAGAGATATTTCATCCCCTAATACTACTTTCACTGTGATGCTGAAGGAAACAAAGGCAGGAGGGAAGCCATTCACAGTGACTGCATCTTCTGGCTTTCTGTAGGCTGGTAGGGCTGGGGCAGATTTGCAATCAAAAAGCAACCTACAATTACTAGGAAATCTGCTTGGGTCAAATGTGCCTCAGAAGTATATTGTATGGATTTATCCCATGGGTAGGCAAACTAAGGCCCAGGGGCCAGATCCAGCCCAATCGCCTTCTAAATCTGGCCCACGGATGGTCCAGGAATCAGCATGGTTTTTACATGAGTAGAATGTGTCCTTTTATTTAAAATGCATCTCTGGGTTATTTGTGAGGCATAGGAATTTGTTCATTATTATTTTCTCTCTCCAAAATATAGTCTGCCCCCACACAAGGTCTGAGGAACAGTGGACCGGCCCCCTGCTGAAAAAGTTTGCTGACCCCTGAATTTTATCCTATACCAGGCTATAATATAGAATTTAACTCAGGAGCAGTGAAATCCATAATTAGGGGTATGGCCATGGGCTCCCAAAGGTTAAGCGGCTGTTTAGAAGATTGCTGTGTCCTGTGCCATCTGGCCAAGTGATCGTCTTTGTGGAAATCTGAATTCTTGCTTGCTCCATTTGCTTTTAATGCTGGAAATGAGAAATCTCAGGGAAACATGCTCCACAGGTCTCAGAAAGGGTTTTGAACATTTTACGACTGCAGAGTGTGAGTCAAATGGTGGTTTCATGTCAGTCCAGCTTGATGGAGTTGGTGGTTGAATCAAAAACTGGAACTCTTCTGCTAATTCTAAAAGTTCTGCTTGCTTTGCACAAGTTCCAGATAGTTCAGACACAAGTTGGGCTGCAACCTTTAATCAATAAACGAATCAAGTTAATCTATAGTTGATTAAATTGGCAATCCATGTGGCTGGAAATGTAATTTAGATTTGCCCGCAGTTGTTATGCTAGGTTGGTTCTAGAGCATTACTGTGAAATGCATGAAAACAGAAAATATGGCCACTCTTAACAATGGGTGGGCCAGATCAGGTGATACCCCATTCCCCTAAGAGTGTTGCTTCATTCTAGTCGGCCCAATTTGCCTTTCTTAATTTATCTTACACTCATGTAAATATCTGTTTTAAAAAATAAAATAAAATAACCCAACCCCAATCTGTTTGGCTGAATGCAAATTTATTTAGACTGAATCCTGTAATGGGCTGGTTAAATGAAAATAATAGAAGTCTTATAACTGGTTGACATCTTTAGTGTCATGCACACAGTGGCGTAGCGTGGGGGGTGCAGGGGGGGCCGGAGGCACCGGGCGCAACATCTGGGGGTTAGGGTTAGGGGGCGCAAATCCACGGGTTAGGGGGCGCAAATTACTTGCCTTGCCCCGGGTGCTGATAACCCACGCTACGCCACTGCATGCACAAACCCATCCTGTCCGCAGTTCTCTGAAGTCCACCCAGTATCCCAGAGTACACCTCCTTGTGAAGGCACTAATGACATAATCTACTCATTCAGCAAACTCTAAACCAGCCAAAAGCTCCTGTCTTTGCCAAGGCTGACTTCAAAATAAATGTGGACTCTCTGGGCCAAGCCAGAATTACAGGAGGGAAATTAAAAGTACATTTTCTTTTGGGAAGATGAAGCTCTGTGTTGTCAGATATTTTTAGATGTTCGTATGTCAAAAAACACCTCTCCCAGCATGCTTCAGACTTAACAAGACTGTGCTATGATAGCATGTTTGTAAGATTTTAGGAAAACTTAATTTTAGTAAAGTAATTTTAGTAATTTTACTCAAGTTGGAAAGTTGGATGACAACTAACAAAGCTAATAAAAGCTAGGGGTGCTTTGTGTGTGTGTGTGTTTTAATAATAAAAGCCAGTGCAGGGACTCACTATAGTAATAACTAAAGCAGCAATCCAAAATATAGTAAGCCAGCAGCATTTATGATGGCTTAAGTATGCCAGATCCAAACTCTGTTTAGGAGTGGGAATACTGGCTGGCTGAGCTGGCTAAAACCAGGTAGAGGCAAAACAAGCCATTAAAACAGAGTTTGACTTTTTCCGCCATCTTTTTTTGTGACTGAGCTGAGCGGAGTTAGGGTTTGCAAGCTGCCATGATCCTCAAACTTTTTAAACAGGGAGCCAGTTCACTGTCCCTCAGACACTGTTGGGGGTCAGACTATATTTGAAAAAAAATATGAACTAATTCCTATGCACACTGCACATATATTTTTTTCTTTAATTTTTTTTAGGGGGCCTCCAAGAGAGTGGGGCCCTAAGCTATTGTTCAGCTTATACGTACATCCGGCACTGGTGGGGTGTGTTGTGCCGGATTTGTGGTGCACCTGTGGGGTGAAACTAAGAAAAAGGGATTTGGGTGAGGGGGTGTGAAGAGAGGTTGGAAGCACTTGTGGCGGTGCCAAGAATGGCGAGAAGGGGGTTAACGGAGACCCTGGCAAAGAAGGAAATGCCCAGATGGCAACAGAAATGCAGCAAAGCGCCTCCGCCTGAGTTCATGAAATGCAAAAGCGGCCTTCGGCATGTATATCATGCATGTAAATCTCTCCCTGTCCTGGGCAGCGGATGTTTGGGGAGGGGGGCGATGGAGGCAGGCAGGCTGGGAGAGGAGGGCCATAGGCCCATTAGACAGCGGCGGGTTCAGCAGTTTCTGGGCAGGGCGGGTTCAGAACCCTGGCAGGCCGGATTCGGCCCACGAGCTATAATTTGAGGACCCCTGGCCAAGACCAGCAATTTGCAACTGAGAATCGTGGCACCTTGCAAGATTCTGCTATATCCGGTTGCAAATGCCATCCCCGCAGAAGGTATATGAAGAAGTGTGCATGCACACGAAAGCTTATACCCAGAACAAACTTAGTTGGTCTCTAAGGTGCTACTGGACATTTATTATTATTTTTTATATTTTTCAACTGTGTTGAAGACAGCCTAGCTAGGAGGGTTTGAGAAAGTTGCTGCCACCTAGTTTCAACTAGTTTCAGTTCCTTCATTGGCAAAATTGGGTGGCATGGCAACTTTCCTGTTTTAACCATTCGTTTTGAAGCCAAATGGAAAGTAAATGTGATCTACAACTTGGGGTTCTTATGACATTGGTTTGTGTTGTTGGCATCCATCCATCTCAAGAGACAATGAAGTACTTTGTGTGTGTGAAGGTAATCAGTCGACCATTGCTCTAGGTTGGTGTTGACAATGTGTGTTTGGTGCTATGCAGAATAATAATAATAATAATAATAATAATAAATTTTATTTATACCCCGCCCTCCCCAGCCAAAGCTGGGCTCAGGGCGGCTAACAACAATAAAAACAATCCAACATTCTAAAAACTTTTCACCATAAAATCAATCAGAAACAAATTGATGGCAACCAGCAAGCAGGACCCTGTGCAGATTGCCAGAGGAGGGGGTCAGGCTGCGCCCTGACCAAAGGCCTGGTGGAACAGCTCTGTCTTACAGGCCCTGCGGAAAGATGTCAAGTCCCGCAGGGCCCTAGTCTCTTGTGACAGAGCGTTCCACCAGATTGGAGCCACAGCCGAGAAAGCCCTGGCTCTAGTTGAGGCCAGCCTAACCTCTCTGAGGCCTGGGACCTTCAGGATGTTTTTATTTGCAGACCGTAGATTTCTCTGTGGGGCATACCAGGAGAGGCGGTCCCGCAGGTACGAGGGTCCTAGGCCGTATAGGGCTTTAAAGGTTAAAACCAGCACCTTAAACAATTGCAGGGTTCCTGCCCATACAGAGAGACAGTTATTGTGCCATGTTCTGGTGATGGTGCCTGGAAGCAAAACATTTTGCCCCTTACATGCCCCTCCAACCCCAGCCGTTCTCAGGAGAATTTTGCATCTTCCTCATTCAGCTGCCTTTTCTATCAGGAACAAGGAGCCAGAGGCCGCTGTCATGCCGAGATCTTATGACTTACTAGCATTTGATCTTAATAAAACGGTCCTGACAAAGTCGGATGCCAAAACCCAGTATCTAGAAAATGATATTTGCAGAAACACATAGAGAGCTGCATTATCTTTCCCTCCCCGCTTCCCCCGTATGTAGTTCGCAAAGTCCATAAACTGGATTTGCAGACAGGGATGCATGTCTTGGGTTCAGGGCGAATGATGAAGAATCTGCAAATGAGTTTGTTCAGAAAGCTTGTTGGAATGGGACAAAAGACAAAAAGAACAAGTGCCAAAATAAACATTTCTGTGTTTGATTTTGAAGGCATGGGGGGGGGGCCTGGGGGGAGGGATTCTTTTTCTAATTGAAATAGTTTCTGAGCTCTGTCATCCTGACAGCCTAGGCGTTTCACATCGCTGCCAGAATCAAATCCAACCCTCCAGTAATCAGAGAATCCCATGTGTCTGTTTCCGGGGGGTTAGGGGAGAGAGAGGGAGAGAGCTATAGAAAGCTGCAGAGAGGGACATTGACCCAGTTCTGGGTATATTTCAGTACACATTCTGGGACGGGCGCTTTGCTTTCTTCTGTGGGAGATCCTGCACTAACAGTCAGTCCTTCCAAGTCCTGACCTCTGCGCTGCTTGACTGCAGGAACTTTTCACAGAACTGATTTTTCTCCGGAACTGCAAGGGGAGGGAGAAGACGGGAAGAGCTAATGAGCGAGCAGACTGACTGTCTGCCTTTCTTCCTGAGGAGGTCTGGTTGGTGATTAAGGTTGGAACTAGATGTTAGGAAGAAACAAGGGGCTGCCATCAAAAATGGCAACCTCATGTCAAGTTGCCTCCTCCTCCCCTTCCCCATAGTGTGCAATAATAGCAATCTGTGACACGCCGATCCTTGCGTTGTACATTTCCTCCATCTCCAGCAGCTGGGGGTATAAGAAGGCAGCAATTTCCATTCCAGCCTGCGTTCGTCACAGGCAGCGCTTTCTCCATTCCGCTGCAGTTCGGTTTCCGCCAAGCTATTTGTCTTACGCCTAATAATTAATGCAACATAGCATTCATCTTGGTGTAAAGGAAATGTCAGAGTTATGTAAAAAGAAGTCATTGATTCTGCATCACTTGTGGACTTAAAAAACAAAAAAGATTTGCTTGAGTTGCTTGCCTGAGTTCCAACTTGATGTGAGACAAACATGCAAACTTCAGCAATTTCTGCTCCCTGTTCCATTTCCACTGGAGTTCTCTCATCAGTAGCAGCCAGTGTTGTGGAGAAGCAGGGACAAGAGGGGGCCTCTGACTACAAGGTCACACTGTTTGTCCAGCCTGAGTCTCCAGATATCGTTGGGCTGCAAATCCTATCATCACTGACCATTGGCCATGCTGCCGGGTGTTGATGGGACCCAAAGTTAGGGAAGGCTGATCTGGCCCAATATCAATAGCTGGCGACAGCACTTCATAGTCTTTGATATATTTCCACACCACCCACAATCTAATCCTTTTAATCACAGATGCCAGCCATTGAACCTGGAACTGTCCTTCATGCAAGGCACATGCCCTACCAATGCCTTTCATTCCTTCCTCTCCCCACATCATAAGTTTCCGTGCATTTAGTTTCTCACATTATACACCCTGCTTTTCATCCATCATGGATCCCAAGATGGCATGCATTTTAACCATCCGGGCCCTTACCAGACCCAATCCCAAACACACTTGGTGTTATGTACTGAAGTTCTCACCCTGGGCCAGCAGGGGGATACTGTAGATAGTTATGCAAATAAGGGATCGAAAGTGACGTTCAGTGATTGGATAGTTTTAGAAAATTGTTACAGTTACGTTGTACTGGAGCTCTATATAAGCAGGCTGACTGAACCCTTCAGTTCAGTTCTGTTCTGGCCTGTGAATAAAGAAGAGCTGTTTGAAGAATCACTGTGTCGTCTGATATGTTCACCCACAACTTAACACTTAGCGTCTTCAGTAATGGGGTGGCAAGACATTGCAGGGTAGAGGAGAGAAGGAAGGTGACACAGGATTGCTATGGCAGCTTGTCTGAAGAACACAAGAATTCTCAGGCTGAGGGCCAGGATTCTGTTTCCAACAGAGGCCAGAGAGATTTGCAAGATGGACATGCTATCGCCAGCCAAAATCATGAACAGATAAACTCCCTTTGTAAGTGGAAGTTCCTTTCAGCTGGCCTGTTTTAAAGCCGTATTTAATAGTTTCTATTCTCTCTAGCGCCAGCTTTATGCTCAAGCTGACCTCCATTCCATGTTGCCATATTACCCTCCAGGGAGAAAGGCAAATGGCTGACTGGAACATCTCACCACAGGTTCCTCTTTCAAAGGGCCAGCCTAAAAATTGCTGACACCGTCGAGCACAGAGTTCCCCAAAGGTTCCAGACTCGTGCGAGAATTTGGCTTGGACCTGAAAACCCAAACTTTAGCTGCACGGGGCTGCAAGTTTCAGTCAGTCACTGGGTGGGATTAGTCAACTAAAGCTTTAATTGCAGAATTTGAAAGCATGCTAGTTAAGTCACATAAGACACTCGCTTTGTCGAACGGATTCTGTTTATTCTCCAAAACGAGGGGGGGGGGGTAAAAAGGATTACCGAGTTCAGACAATGAAAACTCCCAGCTACATCAATGCTTTGTTGAAAGATTTCAGTACTGCTGATGTAATGAACAAGCTTACATGTAGCTCTTGGCTCTGCTATTATTAACAAGTAGGTGTGGTTAAAATCACAGCTGAAGAATGCCAACCGACTAGGGCAGCAGGGAGTGTGTTGCTGAGGTGTTGGAGTGCCTGCTCAGTGCAGGCAAAACTACTGCAAGGCAACAGAGGTTTGCAGTGGAGAGGAAACAGACAAGGATTGCTCAGCAAACAAAACAGTGCGGAGAAGGTTACTGGAAGGTAGAAATTTTGAAGCCAGTGCTCTGGCCCTCCAGATGTTGCTGGATTGCAGTTCCCATCACCCCTGTGGCCATGGGCCATGTCAGCTCAGGCTAATGGAAGAGTCACGCCCTCTCTCTTTAAAATGTTATCTCATGGAGAGAAACTGTCACCTTATTTCAGGATCCTCAAGGGAAAGGGGCTTTTTTTTTATTATTATTGAGATGTTGCAGAATGTAATATATGCAAATTTAATCAGTTAAAAGCCAAACAGTTAATCAGCTAAAAGATCTTGGTTGACAGCCCTGCAATTTATGACCAAAACAATGCCTAATTAATATTTATGCAGCTATCTCAAAGTGAAAAGGTCTTTTTGGATCGTTTCTCGAACACTATTTTCTGCTTTTTAAAGGGATTGGCCTTTTTCAAGGGAGAACTTGTCTGTGTAACATAACATTTCTTCTTCATGGCTTCAGCTCTGCTAATGTTGTGTGGGTGGCTCACCTCAAAGTAAGGCCACATCCTTGCATTTAAAGCACCACTCTACCACATGAACAGTCACAGCTTCCCACAAAGCATTCTGGGAACTATTGTTTGTTAATAATGTGGAGAGTTGTTAGGAAACCCTCATTCTTCTCATAGTGCTACATTTTTCCAGAGTGGTTTAACATATATCCATTTTCCCAGGGGACTCTGGGAATTACAGCGTTGTGAGGGGATGGTCCCAGGATGCTTTGGGTGAAGCCATGATTGTTAAAGTGGATTAATAATGCTTTGATTATATGGTGCTGATGTGGCCCAGTAGTCCCACATATAGGAGCTCACCCAATTCTTATAAAAGCCTATCTAAAAGCACAGAATTGTGAGCCAGAAGCTGCTCTATCTTGTCCTGACAATATCCCCAAACAGTGCTTAATTGCCATATATTCCCATAGTACCATTTGCCACTATAGTACTATTTTTCACCACCACCATTTTGTGTGTGGTGGCAGCAGGACCTCCCTAATATCTTCTATGATATCAAAGAATCACAGCAATCACCTACTGGGTTCCACAGCTTCGGAAACAAGAAGTGTAAAGGTTGTCCCCAACCCTTTCTTCCTTCTTCCCTTGCCACAAAGCAATTCCTCCAAGACCTGTAGGATGAATTTCCATTCCACGAGGGCTATAGGTTGAGAAACGGAAGCCGGAAACTGTGGGATCAAGCCAAGGTCACCCACTGGCTACCCAAGTGAACAGAGGTTTGATCTCACATCTTTCAGATGGCAGCCCGTTAGGTATTTAATAGGCCAGACCTGTGATTACTGTGTGTTGGCATGGCGTTTTCACGTTTATCGCCACAAGTATTGCACAAACATTGCTAGAGTGGATCATGCCTTGTCCCTCGTGTGCCTGTGCACTACTGCCCTCTCCTGGACAGGAACAAAACTGCTCCTCTTCGTATCACACACATATTATACAAAAGGCCTCTTTTCAACTTCCAGTTTCCATGGTGAAAAATCCGAATATGGTATGGACTTGTACTTGTGCCTGTTCTCAGGTCAGGTACGCATTATGGCAAGAATTTTACAGTGGATCTTCATGCTCCAAATGACTTGCAATTAGTTGGGGTGGGGCATAAATCCTTCCTATGGTACAAATATAGAACTAGTATATAAAGGTCAAGCCTTTTGCTTGTAAAATGAATAGAAAGCTAAATACCACCCAACATATTGGGATCTAAGGCTGATTTAGTCAATATCTCCAATAACTCCAGATGTGCTGATATTACCATTCTCAAATCCCTCACACAGTCATACATGCAGTAACCTTTCAAAGCCATTCATTCAGACTTTGCTGCTGTAGCCAAGAACAAGTTTCATCACAGTGGTTGAAAGGAAGGGGGGGGGGACTAGCAATTCAGAGGCTTTTGAAACCTATTCTTTCTTCTTAAGCAGATTTTCAAGCTTGTCTTCCAAAGCACGATAGCTGCAAACCATAAAAAGGTTGAAAGAGAGAATCTGACAAACTTGACCAAACTGTGGACTTACAGAAAACATATTGAAGACTGAGTGCATCACATGGACCATATGACACACCCACACACCTGTTCTAGAAGCTTCCTATTTCTGTTTTCCATCATGAGTCACCAGAAAGCTCTGATTGCTTTTATAAAGTGAACACTGCACACTTAAAATGGATTAGATGGTTTAAAATTCCGACAGGATCCTGTATTTTTAATCCTTAAGATGAATTTTGCAGATATAGCAAAAGCAACAGGCAAACTAATGGCTATTGCTGCTTGAATCTTCTTCACAGTAAGGAAATATATTATTTCCTTTTGAAAATCACTTATTTCTTCTCACATCACATCTGACCAGAAGGTTACATATGTATCTATGTGAGGTAAAACCTGAGGAAATATTATCACTCCCATTGACCAATCTTTACATTTGCATATGAAAATTCTCACACTGCTTTCGGAAATTTTCAATTTGTGCATGGATACTCAAAGAACATTATCATCATCATCAAAATTTGTATACTGCCTTTCAGCTGAAGATCCCAGGGTGGTTCACAACAGAAAAATGCAGGATGAGAATACAAAATACATAAGAAAATAAAACCAATAAATAAATAAATAACCCCCCCCCCCCGTCACATTTAAAAAGCCATAAAATGTCAATCAGCCAAGGGCCTAATTATAAAGAAATGTTTTCGCCTGGTGCCTAAAGATATGTAAATGAAGGCACCAAGTAAGCCTTCCTGAGGAGAGCATTCCACAAACAGGGATCCATCACAGAAAAGGCTTGTTCTCTTGTTGTTGCCTTCCCGACCTCTCATGAAGGAGGAACGCAAAGACGGGCCTCAGATGATGATTGCAGGGTCCAAGTTGGTTCCTATGGGGAGAGTTGGTCATTGAGGTATTGCAGTCCTGAACCAGTTAAGGCTTTACAGGTCAAAACCAGCACTTTGAATTGGGCCCAGAAACTAATTGGCAGTGCAGTCAGGCCAGGATCAGTGTAATATGCTTAAACTGTCTTGCTCCGTTGAGCAACCTGACCACCGAATTCTGCACTAGCTGAAGTTTCCAAACCCTCTTCAGGACTGCCCAATGTATAACACACTGCAATAATCTAACCTAGAGGTTATCAGAGCATAGACAACAGAAGTTCAGCTATCCCTGTCCAGATAGGGGTGCATCTGGGCCACCAGCCAAAACTGATGATAGACACCTCATGCTACTGAGGACACCTGGGCCTCAAGTGACAACAGAGGATCCAGGAGTATCCCCCAGGCTACAAACCTGCTCCTTCAGAGGAAGTGTAACCCCATCAAGAGCAGGCAATCTCCCACCCATCTGGTCTAGGGAATTACCCACTAACACTGTCTCAGTCTTATCTGGATTGAGCTTCAGTTTGTTGGCTCTCATCCAGTCCATTACTGAGGCAAGACATTGGTCGAGCACTTCCACTGTCTCAACTGCAGATGTAAAAAAAAAAAAAAAAGTAGAGTTCTGTGTCATAAGCATATTGCTGACAACGTACTCCAAAACTCCACATAACCCCACTTAATGGTTTTGTGTAGATGTTAAACAGCATAGTTATGTTTACATAAAAGTTAGTTATTTTAAGTTAAGAATTAATTTTATAGTATGGTGGTAGATTTGGGCTTGTGGTAAGGCTAACTGTTGTCAGGGCTCTGCTTCTGTTTGGATGATGCAAAATTCAACTGAGTGAATGAAGGAACAAATTATTTTCAGTAGCTTTCAATTACTCAGCTCTGAAGCGACTGTTGGGTGCATTCTGATGAATAAGGAGACATGTTGGTCATTTTTAGTATAATGTTGCTGTCCATTCCAAAAGTTACTTATCTATGGCATAGTTTTTTTGGAAGGAAGAATCTCATTCATATTTTGAATTTTCAGATTGCTGCAAAAAATTCATTTTGGTTTTAGCATCTTCACGTATGGCCTGAATAATGTGTAGTAGCTGGGGGGAAATGCATGAAAATGCAAACAGAAAGCAATAGCAAATGAACATTTAGATACAGCCATGGTAAGAGTGGCCAATGACATGGAATAGAGAGTACCTAGAGTCTGCCATTGCTGATGGCTGTCTGAGGAGGAGGAGGGTTTCCTTGCCCTTTCCAGCAGCTGTCTAAGGCAGCAATGGAATCAAGGGATTGGCACGAAGTGCAGACTACCTAAATACACCTCCTTTGATGGAGCTCAATGGGGATAGTCACCCAGTAGCCCCTGTCCCATCATACCAGTCCCCATCCTTTGTACCGTCTAAGTAATGAAAAACACTCAGTAATGTATTAGGTAAAGGTAAAGGTACCCCTGACCATTAGCTCCAGTTGTGACTGACTCTAGGGTTGCGGCGCTCATCTCACTTTATTGGCCAAGGGAGCCGGCATACAGCTTCCCAGTCATGTGGCCAGCATGACTAAGCCGCTTCTGGCAAACCAGAGCAGCGCACGGAAATGCCGTTTACCTTCCTGCCAGAGCAGTACCTATTTATCTACTTGCACTTTGATGTGCTTTCGAACTTCTAGGTTGGCAGGAGCTGGGACTGATCAATGGGATGTCACCCCGTTGCGGGGATTCGAACCGCCGACCTTCCAATCGGCAACTCCTAGGCTCTGTGGTTTAACCCACAGCACCACCCGCGTCCTCAGTAATGTATTACATATACACAGTTACACTGCCTTTGTAGAGATACAGCATCACAGGTCAAATAGCCATGTTTGCAGTCCAATACCATTGAAGAAATGAACAGAAACTGCAGTCTTTAATTCTTTTTCTTTCCCCTCCCCCTTGTTTCCAAAAGGACTCTCTGCGGATGGTGGGGCCAAGCGGCAAGAGCATCTCTCTCGATTTTCCATGCCTGATCTAAGCAAAGATTCTGGAATGAATGTCTCTGAGAAGCTGAGCAACATGGGGACCCTGAATTCCTCCGTCCAGTTCAGGAGTGCCGAGTCTGTCCGGAGCCTACTTTCCGTTCAACAGTACCAAGATATGGAAGCCAACCTGCACGACCTCACTAACCCCATTGGGTACAGGGACACACCGTCCCGCGGAAGGATGCACCAGAGCTTTGACTATGACGGTGGGATGCCAGGGAACAAATTGGCTGGGCAGGAAGGTGCCCGGCATCCCCCCATGAGCGAGCGCACCCCAAGACGAACTAATCTCCGCGATGACGACCGGCGGTATCGCCCCCACAGGCCCCGGCGGTCCAGGCGGTCCCGCTCAGACAACGCCCTTCACCTCGCCAGCGAGCAGAGCTACAAGTTGAAAGAAAGGCCCTCTCTGCGAGCCAGGGAAGACTACGACCAGTTCTTGCAGCAGAGAAGTTGCCGAGAGACGGCAGAGCAGGGCGCACGGAGAAATCTGTACGGCCAGTGTCCTAGGACCGTATCGGACCTTGCTTTGCAGAACCACTTTAGCGAAAGGTGGGGACCCTACTTTGCTGAATACGACTGGTGCTCGACGTGCTCCTCCTCCTCCGAATCTGACAACGAAGGCTACTTCCTCGGGGAACCGATCCCGCAACCCAGCCGCCTCCAGTACGTCACCGGCGAAGAGCTCCTTCACAAATACGGCTCCTACAGCATGCCGAAGTCTTCCACGCTAGGTGGTCGAGGACAGTTGCACAGCCGGAAAAGGCAAAAGAGCAAAAACTGCATCATAGCATAACCGCGTTGCCCAAGCACAGTGTTGGAGAATGTAACTACTTCATCAACTTGCACTGTTGTAGGTCTTAAAAGTGCTTTTCATTGTAAGGGAAATACCTGGCGAGCTGGGAGCTGTAATGAGGAGGTCATAGACAAAGGGTCTATAAATAGTCATAATCGTTGGCATGGTGAATATGTTTTGCACATTTTATTTTGGGGACGGAGGGAGGGATAAAATTTATTTTAGCATGTAATCGTCACAAATTTACCTCCTTCCCACAAGTAGCTGCCACCCACTTAATACACAGTTCACCCTCATCTTTTAAGTTGCCATTGTTTTCTATAACCAGCAGTTAGCTTCTAGTTAATTTTCTCTCTCTTGATTTTTCATTTTTCATCACCTGCTTTTGGCCATTCTTCTGCCAGATTGTGTAAGTTATTTCCATTATTGTTCTGTAAATGCAAAGAAAATGAGAGTTTGGAGAAAAATATTTTTGTATTTTGTAATATCAGAGGAATTTCTGTATCTTAGGAGTCCCTGGGAAACTCATGCGTATCCATCATGCTTTTCAGCTAGAGCTAAACGAACAGAATTTCAGAACCTTTTCTCTTTTGCCATCAGATTATTTTTTCTGGATCAGCAAGGCTTTCCTTTCTTCACCTGCTCTAAAAGCAAAAGAGCCTCTTATAAATTCATTAGCTCTTGCGGAGGCCTACAGGGTTGCTTTTAAATAATAATAATAATAATAATAATAATCTACTAACACTTGCATTTTATGTTATTCTGTAAAACAAATACAGGCGTCTGTTACCGAAACGAAATAATAAAAAAAAATACGTTGCTGTTTTTCCAACGACATTTAAGAAAAACCCATAACCACCAAATGTTTGGAAAAAGAACCCAGGTCTAAGAAGGAAGTTTACATCTATTTGGAGAGGGCTGGAGTCGCTTAAAAAAAAAAATTCAGCTACTTTTGGGAGGATAGACCAAAACAGTTGTAAATGGTTCAGTTGTGTGGTGTCAGCATGAACTTGTTTTGAGTATAGAATTGTTTTCTGGTGCTCTAGTTTCCTGGCATTTGTTAACTGCTGTTCATTACCAATAGGTAACTTCAACACTGCCTTCTTCTGAAATTCATAATGAAACGAATACATCCTAATCATGTCAGACTTAAAGCCTACCCTTGGGAGATAAACACTTCAAACCCATTACGAAGGCAGTTTGAAGGGCCTATCCTCAGGGTAGAATGGCGTCCATTCTTTGGAAGTAGAACAAAGCAACAACAGCTTCAACATGGTAGTTATATACATAGGGCTCAAAGTGTACTGTGTGCTATGGTGGATGTGATTTTTTTCTCTGTATGCTTTAAACAATTGGGAGATTGACACCCAGATGTGTTCTATATTGTTTTCAGATGAGACAGTGGGAAAGAAGGAAATTCTTTTTTTCTTTTTTTTCCCTTTTGGTTGTTGTACTTTTTACTACAGGGCTGTAAAACGGGTTTCAGTAGACCCCCAGCTAAATAGGATCTTGCCAGCTTACACCACCTGTGGAGAACTGGGTGGCTCTGTTAGAACAAGAGTCAAGGGGAATAGATGGCAAAACCCAAATTGGTGTGAGTGGAATGGGGCAGACAAACAAACAGACAGGTGTGGGAGCCCTGAGTCTCCAGTTGGACCTAAGAAATGGGGTCTTTGGGCCTGCTCCAGCTCCACTGTGGAACAGGCCTTGGATCAATGTACTTGTAACGCTGAGGGAACAGATGGCCTTGCCTATTGGAAAGCAGTGACTTGGAAGGAAATCTCAGATACAGATGTATCCATAGCACAGCTAAGAATCTTTTTGTTGTGCATAAGGAGAATGTGATAATTATGATTTTTTTTCCACACAAAAAAAATAAAGAAAGAAAAAGAAACAAGGTGATGTATAAAAAGAAAGACTTTCTTGGCTTCGATGAATGAACATATTGGCCCAAACAGAAAATATATTGGTGTGTGTTTTTTTTACAGTAGATTCTATTCGCTGTCATCTCATTAGGGGGTATATGTTTATTTCCTTTTGACTCATTTTATGCTCAGTGGAATAGAACCCACAGTGTCTGCTATCATTCTGATGTGCCCCATTGACATCTCACAAGAACACAGTTCCCAATGCATTTCAATGCAACTTAAGCACACAAAGCTGTCCATAACATATAAGAGACCAAAGGAACTTGTGTGGGCTGCAGGTTCACCTCATAACCCCTGGATCTTGGGAATGGCAGTACAGTCTGCAGTAATCATTTGACTTACGCTCACAGGTGGAAACATCCCATTTTGTCCATCACACATTGTTAGCTAGCCATGGTTTGTACAAACTGCCACTTCCTGTGTTGCCTTTTCACTTATTGGACAGAACCATGATGACCATGTTAACACCTTAAATGGATTCGAAATGGTAGACATAAATGGGAAATTTAGAGGGGAGGGAAACCTAGATATGGTTTACTAAGTGTATAAGCATGATTTATTTAGGCTGGGGTGGACCCTGTGTCCCTACACACATTGGTCGACCCCAGATCTCATTTTCCCTGACCATTGGGCATGCTGGCTGAGGCTGAAAAGGGTTGGCAGTCCAACGACACCTGAAGAACCACCCCTGATTTATGCCCTGGTCAAATTAATCAGTACTTAAGTTTGTTTTAAGGTATTCGGGCACCAAGAAGTTGGCATATTACTGTATTTTTTGCCTTATAGGACGCACTTTTTCCCCTCCAAAAATGAAGGGGAAATCTGTGTGCGTCCTAAGGGGCGAATGCAGGCTTTCGCTGAAGCTTGGAGAGTGAGAGGGGTCGGTGCACACTGACCCCTCTCGCTCTCCAGGCTTCAAGAAGCTATCATCAAGCCTGGGGAGCCCGCAGGAGTTCCCGCAGGGCTCCCTAGGCTGCGGATAGCAGCCTGCTGCCCGGAGCACGGGGCGCGCTGAAGCAGAGCACCCCTCGCTTCGGGCAGATATCCGCAGCCTAGGGAGCCTGCTGCCCTTGTTTTTCGCCTCTAGAAACTACGGTAGGTGTGTTTTTAAAAGCTCGGGCTTCCCCCTCCCCAGCCCCGCGGCTGGGGGGGGAATAAAATTTGTTTTCTTTATTTCCCCCCCAAAAAACTAGGTGTGTCCTATGGGCCGGTGCGTCCTATAGGGTGAAAAATACGGTACATATTAGGCCCAAAGCAACTAATGTGACTGAACCTCCTGGAAAGCAACGAGACTAGTACTACTACTATTAGCACTAAATTTTATTTATGAAACATTTTATATGAAAAATGCAGCCTGCATTGAACTGTACTACAAGTACATATCCTAACTACATTTTATGCATTTGTTGTTTAAATGACCATTTTAAGAATAAGATCTTTAAAAATCCAGTTTATCAAGGTGTGACTCAATCAGACATGATTTGAGGATCGCTGTCTCTAAAGCTGCAATTCTCTGCCTGCTTACCTGGGAGCAAACCCGTTGAACTCAACAGGGCTTGCTTCTGAGTAAACATGCATAGCATTAGGCTGCAAAACCCTTAGGTGTCTTTAATGTGCCGTTTTCAGATAACCAAAGGAATGGTTTGTATTTTGGAGGGAGTTGCATATGCATAATACCTTTATCGGTAGTCCATAATTGCCAATAATTACATATAATTACTTCTTGAAATTACATACAGATTGTTAATTGGGGACAGATCGTTAACTGGTGTTAATCAGCATATTCCAGAGAGGTGTAGAGATTCATGGCAATGCATCAAGGAGAGGAAAAACACGCATGTGCTGAATTTGACAACCGTCACTCTCTGATGCACTGGTGAAACCCCCCAAATACCTGTGATTCCACCCTTAACTTCCTAAAAGTTTCTATAGCAATTTTAGATGTTAATGGCGTCAGTCAAAGAAAGAAGGAAGCAACCAAGAGTTGGCAACATGTTGAATCCTTTATCTGTCTGAAGAACAGATTAAAATGTGCGAGTTGGCAGGTGGAATCAATGTACTAATGCCATGGGTAGCTCAACACCAGATACTATTGTGTGGGCAAAGGCTACATATAATCTTAATATTCCGTGAAGCCAACAGCTCAATTCTGCACAGGCCTCTTGAGAAGTAAGTCTTACTGAGTTTCAACAGGAACTACTACCAGATAAGCATATAGTGCAGCCTACCGAACACAGTAAGACTTCCAAGTAATGATGCCATGGTTGGTCAACAAGATGTATAACGCTGCTTATATGAAGCCCAAACAGGCTGGCTGGTCAAGTGAATTCAGAAGGCCAGGGCAGCTACCTTTGACAGGGCAAGTCAGTCCCTGAGTGTGGGCCAGTTGTGGGCCATCATTATCAAGTCATCTTATCAGAAAACCACCTAAACAAGTGTTTGTCTCTCTCTGTGTGTGTATAGTGTGTGTGTGTGTGTGTGTACACACACACACATTACACACACACATATATTAATCCTGCACACATTATCCATCTACACATATCATCTTTCCTGCTCCTATTAGGCGCAATTGGCTGTTTCCCTGAGATCAAGTCCACATAAGTCCATTGATTAAAAGCATGGGGAAGATAATGTGAATGGAAGAAGAAGCCTTTACGTCATCCTTGTAGCTGGCTTCTCCCCTGGGACTTAAGTGGATCTTTGCCTGGAGGATGAAGCCGACCATAGAAAGGCTGCAGGGGCTTGGAGAGAGCAATTTAGTGCACTGGGATCATCAAAATGCAGGGAGTTGCGATAATCGTAGCTAAGAAAATGGCTGTATGTCATAACAGAAGAAAGTCCCTTGGTGGCAGGCAGGTATGATAATAGGCAGTTTGTAAGGAGAGCCAATAAGGGACACGGGTGGCGCTGTGGGTTAAACCACAGAGCCTAGGACTTGCTGATCAGAAGGTCGGTGGTTCAAATCCCCATGACGGGGTGAGCTCCCATTGCTCGGTCCCAGCTCCTGCCCACCTAGCAGTTCGAAAGCACCCCACAAAGTGCAAGTAGATAAATAGGTACTGCTCCAGCAGGAAGGTAAACGGCATTTCCATGCGCTGCTCTGGTTCACCAGAAGCAGCTTAGTCATGCTGGCCACGTGACCTGGAAGCTGTACGCCGGCTCCCTCAGCCAGTAAAGCTAGATGAGCGCCGCAACCCCAGAGTCGGTCACAACTGGACCTAATGGTCAGGGGTCCCTTTACCTTTAAGGAGAGCTGATAACTGTAGCTTTTGTTTACTTGCCCAGTAAGGCTCTGTGTTATTTTCTCAGGGAAATGCTTAACAATGTAGTGAACTTCAAACAAGGGGTGGTAATCCCTGGAAGTGCAGACTTAAATGATGCAAAGGACACTAACATGGGCACGAGAATAAAATAAGTAACAAATGTTGGAAACGTAAAGAAAAAGAAGGATCTTTTTATCACATGTGGTGGGAATGTAAGAAAGTGAAAAGCTTCTGGGAAATGATGTACAATGAGATGAAAAAGATGTTGAAATATACGTTTATGAAAAAAAACCAGAAGCATTTTTACTTGGCATTGTAGGGGAGGATATTAACAGACAAGATAGTAAAGTGTTTTTATATAAAGAGGGGTGGGATAGCCTAGGCACAGGTTCCCTCTAAAATAGCCAAAGTTATTGCAGATTGTGGTCTTGTTAACAGAGAGTCATAGAATGGTAGAGTTGGAAAGGACCCAAGGGCCATCTTGTCCTACAATGCAGGAATCTTGGGTAAAGCACCCATGACAGATGGCCACCCAACCTCTGCTTTAAAACCTCCAAGGAAGAATCCACAAGCTCCTGAGGAAGACCAGTCCACTGTCAAAAAGCTCTTAGTGAGGGTGCATACACCTGGGGGTTTGAGAATGGTTTAGTTGAGATTCCTGGATTGCAGAGTATTGGGCTAGATGACCCTCAAGGGGTTCCTTCTAACTCAATGATGCTATGATTATATGATCAGCAGCATTTAATCTCTTCTAGGCAAGTCCATTAACTGACCGGCTTTCTCTTAAGATCCTATTCATCTTAAAGATGCAGTGACATAGATCAGCATGGAGGTGTGCGCGCAAAGGGGGCTGCAGAATAGGAAAGTTGAAATGTGGGGTGGTCTGTGTGCAACAGAGATTCCGTGTCCCATAAGGAGAGGAGCAAGAAGAGAGATGCAGTTCCCTAACATTAGCTGTTGCTCCATCGTGGAGTCTCGGGACAGAGTGACAGCCATCTGTGAAGTCGCCAGAAGAAAGCTGTGTGTGGCACCAAACGCAAAGGCTCTTTACTCCTCGTCTGTATGACAGCTGTTTCCATTTTGAGGGCCTCGGAGCAACATCTGCAAGAAATCAAGCGCAGGAGCCCATGCTGCAGCAATATGCCAAATTCCAGCGTGCGAGTCGGGCCCTGTTCTTAGCTGTTTTGTGTGTGAGCCTCTCTTAAAGTTCTCCTTGAAAACCAGGCTGTGTCAAAACACACCTAACCCTGTTTGGATCGTCTGAGCTACATCTGTTTCTTTTTAGCAGTACAGTGGTACCTTGGGTTACAGACGCTTCAGGTTACAGACTCCGCTAACCCAGAAATAGTGCTTCAGGTTAAGAACTTTGCTTCAGGATGAGAACAGAAATTGTGCTCCGGCGGCACGGCGGCAGCAGGAGGCCCCATTAGCTAAAGTAGTGCTTCAGGTTAAGAACAGTTTCAGGTTAAGAACGGACCTCCGGAATGAATTAAGTACTTAACCCGAGGTACCACTGTATTATTATTATTTTTTAATGTAATTCTGCCTTTCCAGCCCTTCCAAGGATCGGAGCAATGAGCACTTTTTGTTGGGGAGAAGAAAGCTGCCTCAATGAGTTGTGCGAAATCTTGGCTGCTGGCTGCCAGCATCGACGAACCAACTAACAGTTGCTCTGCATGAAAATGGCGAGATCTGAATTTAAATGGAAATAGTTGGGGTGGACCTGTACGGAAAGGCAATCTGGAAGAGCTCTTCTATTGGTTCGTGTGATCTGGTGATGAACCCTTGAATTCCTCTGAGATAAAACACATTATCTAAGAGCATAAGTACATAAGAAGAGCCTGTTGGATCAAGCTATCCAGTCGGCGTACTGCTCTCACCATGGGCAACCAAATGTTCATAGGAAGCTCAAAAACAGGACCTGGGCCCCATAACATTCTCCCTACTTGGAGGTCCCAGCAGCTGGCTTTCCAGTTCCAACACTGCCTCCTGCTTGAAAACACAGAAGATGAGAGCGCTGTTGCGCTCAGATCCTGCTTGCAGTATATTCCCAGAGGCATCTGGTTGGCTAGATGGGTCATTGGCCTGATCCAGCAGGCTTTTCTTATGTTCAAGAACAGATACCTAAAAATAGAGACAGTTCCTGGTAAATTGGAACAGTTGGAACATATGGCTATGCCTTATCTGCAGTTCCTCTTCCCAAAATTGGGGAGTGATTGCTATAAAAGAACGCATATAAATATCAAAAGCAGAATAAGAGCCCCACCACTTTCAGTAGGAAATATGTCATGGCCTGTTTATCTAGTGTCCACTTCATTCCTTCTAACATGCCGCCCCCTCCCCCTTGTTTGGGTATTGTACCCACATTCACAGAAGAGGTAAAAGGTAAAGGACCCCTGGTCCAGTCAAAGGCGACTATGGAGTTGTGGCACTCATCTCACTTTCAGGCAGGGAGCCAGCATTTGTCCACAGACAGCTTTCTGGATCATGTGGGCAGCATGGCCAAACCGCTTCTGGCACAGCAGGACACCGTGACGAGTGCCAGAGTGCACAGAAACGCCGTTTACCTTCCCACTGCATTGGTACCTATTTATCTACATGCATAGGTGTGCTTTCAAACTGCCAGGTTGGCAGGATCTGGGACAGGGCAATGGGAGCTCACCCCGTCAAGCAGATTCGAACCGCCGACTTTCGGATCGGTAAGCCCCAGAGGCTCGGTGGTTTAGACCACAGCACTACCTGCTGTGTGAGTCAAAAGCTCACAGGTGTTGAGGCGGGATCATTTCCATGACCCAAAATATTCAGTTCTGCAGCATTGCAGATTGTGAGCGACGCTTTACGTTGACATTGTGGAAACACCAGCATGCTCACACCCGGGTCCCAGCTGAATTCAGAACTTTTTGGTCACTGCATTCCTAACCTTCATAGCAAAGGTGATAGAGACTCTTAATGTAAGGGCTGTGGTTTTGATGCCACATGTTCGGTGAACAGATTCCTCCATTGCAGGGGCTAGATGACCCTCGTGGTCCCTTCCAACTCTGCAACTTTGTGATTCAAAGAAGGAAACCCAGTAACTCTAACACATAATCCTTGAAGAAGATTCTAGGACGCAAGCAACATACAAGCGAGTTGACAACACAGGTACTAAAGAGAGCAGCAAAGAGTTAAAATGTATTGTTTGGTCCCGTCCCCGTCCCCCCCCCCCCCCGCTCTGTGAGGCATTTGCTATCAGGTACGTGAGGAAACTGTTAACGCTTCCTGCTCATCTATGATTAACTGCTTCTGACACAATGGATGGAAGGAGCTACACCAGCCGGCTGTGTTCTGCTTTGTAGCCATCTGGCCCCGCTTGCTGCATCCCTCTTTCTCCACAGGCCACGCTCTGGACGACCTGCGTAAGGGCAGATGTGTGCCTTCGAAAGGTATTTCCCTCAGAGCGTTCCTCGTCGCAGGAAATCGTGACCTTAATCTCCTCCTCCTTATTCCCTTAAAAGGTGGCTGGGCCGAAGGCGAGACGCAATAGAGAAGCAGTTAATTTCATGTGTCGGAAGAGTAAGAGAGCATCTCTCTTGAGGAACATTCTCAAGGGTGTTTTCAGGCATTGGGGCCTGAGACCAAATAACATAAGGATGCAACAAACACACTTGCAAGCATTATTGTTATACAGACTGCGGCACAAGCTTGTCAGGGAACGGGCGCCAGCTTCTGCTCCAGGACCAAGGTGCCCTCACTTGCATCCATTGCCTGTTTATTCGATTTATACCCCCCCCCCCGCCTTTCTTCTCAGGAGCGCAAGGTCACATGCCCTGCTCTCCCTTCCCCTCATTTATCTTCACAGAAACCCTGTGAGGTAGGTTAGGCTGAGAGACTGTGACTGGCCCAAGATCACCCACAAAGCTTTAGGCTGAGTGGGGATTCGAACCCTCATCTCCCAGGTCATAGCAGAGCAGGTCTAACCACTGCACGACATTGACTCTCATTATACACTCATTATGTGAAGTGCCTCTAATTATTTGATTCACCGGCTGAAGTCCACCATCTCTCTGTCACCCCCTCCCTTTCCTCCACAAGATGCTTTTGACACCTATGGCCTTTTAAACCTCCTACGCCCCCCCTCCCCATTCGTGGGTGGGGTGGGAAGGACACAACAGTGGGTTTGGAGTTAGCTAGTGTGGCCTCACTTTTCTCCTCACATAATGGTATCTGTGTGTGTGTGTGTTTGTGTGTGTGTGTGTGTGTGAGAGAGAGAGAGAGAGAGAGAGAGAGAGAGAGAGAGAGAATGCTTGGGTAAGATTATTATCGATCAGGTTATTTTTTCCTTACCCTGCAATACCCATCTTTGGGTAGACATAATTTGGGTGGTGACAAAGGATTTTCTCCTCTCCTTCCAATGCAAATATGCTCCAGGGATTCCAAACTACATTAGTAATTCAGAACCAGATGTATCTGCCCATCTAAATTGTCCTGGAGTGATAAAAATCAACCTGGAGTGATCTTGAGTTCCCTTTGTGTGCCGCAGAAGCACTGGGGGTATGACATGCCATTGGTGACAAAGGGGGGCTGCTGCCTTTTCTCCTTTCTCTTCCTCCGGCTCCCTCAGTTTTGATTTCCCCTTCATGTGTGCCGGAGAGGGGGTGATGAAGAACAAGGTAGCCAGTGTGCTGCTGGAACAAGGTCTGGACTTGTGTTCGCAGCTGGGGAGATTTAATGAGGCTGCGTGCTGGCCAGCTTCCTTATTGACAGGGCTGTCTGAGCTTGGACTGTCAAGGTGTTTGTTCTGGTGATGAGTTGCCTGGCAGCCAGCGTCTTGGGCACCCAAGCGGCTCTGGCTATTCAGAAGTAGCTAGCCAGTGGCATTGAAGCAAGGCTTGGCTCGATGCTTCACTGTTTTCATCAGGGTGGCATAACAGCTGAGGCCTAGCCCTGCTAAGCAAGTATGGCACGAGAAGCTTTTTCTGCGAAGACTCACCATCCATACAGACACCAGCCTCCTCCTCCTTGCTCTCATCCCTATGATTCTTGGTTGTAACCCTGAGGTGTGGTCAGGCTAATGGAACAAGCAGAACAGCACACCCTCCAACACTTGGAAGCCAAAATCTGGGATGCCGTCTTCCCAGACATCATCCTCCCATTCTTTATCGCAGAAGCATGATGGCGGCCATTTGGGTTGCCGTGATCTCACATGATTTCAGGCCTCAATTGCCCCCCTCGAAAAAGTGCTTTTGGGGGGCACATGATTATGGCCCTGAAACAAGTGGTTTTTTCCCCAGGGGGTGGAATTGCAACATGAAATTATGAACCAAATGGCTGCCATTCTTTCCCCAAGAAGAATGGATTGTCCCTCTTTTTCAAGACACTTGTGGGGTATGGAACAGGCCATGGTAGAGCTCTCAAAGGAGAGGCATTTTGGAACAGGGCTCAGCTTCTATCCACTTCCTCTCTGACTCTGTGTGTGTGAGAGAGAGAGGTGGGAGCGGGGAGGAAGGAAGGAAGGAAGGAAGGAAGGAAGGAAGGAAGGAAGGAAGGAAGGAAGAAAGGAAGAAAGAAAGAAAGAAAGAAAGAAAGAAAGAAAGAAAGAAAGAAAGAAAGAAAGAAAGCTGAATAGCCAGTCTTGCCTTGTGCAAGGCTGAGAAGAGGCACAGAGGCTTGACTTGCTCTCTGTGCTGAATCCAAAGCTATGACTTTGGGAACACACCTAGAAACCTAATGGGGGAACAAACTCTGTTGGAAAGTTAATGCTGCAAGCCCTTCCCTCTTATCCTCAGGTGGTATGTACAGTGGTACCTCGGGTTACAGACGCTTCAGGTTACAGACTCCGCTAACCCAGAAATAGTGCTTCAGGTTAAGAACTTTGCTTCAGGATGAGAACAGAAATCGTGCAGCAGCGGCGCAGCGGCAGCAGGAGGCCCCATTAGCTAAAGTGGTGCTTCAGGTTAAGAACAGTTTCAGGTTAAGTACGGACCTCCGGAACGAATTAAGTACTTAACCTGAGATACCACTGTATGTATAAATAAAACCAATACAGTACAAAGACAACATCATCTCCAGTTTCCTTTCCCAGAAAGCCAAACTTGAGGTATGCACGGGAATCTCTCTCCGCCTGGAGTTTGGGGTGCATGTAACTTTTTAAAAAAATACTAAATAAATATTAGTTCAAAACCAGTCTGTGAAATATTTAGGCTTCTCATATTCTGGAGGCTGTTGTGGTAAAAATGGCTGCTTTGTCAATCAGGGGAAATAGTTTCTTGGAGACAAGCATTAGAAGAATGTAAAAGAAAATAAGGGGACTGATGGCAGTTTGGCTAAATACATAGCAACTCATCATTATTCAGAACTCATACACCATCATGAAGTGAAATAAACATAGAGGCTAATTTCCCATTTCACTAATGGCTTTCCTGCCCAAATCACCCTAGGTCAAGTGGCCGGCTGGTGGCATATTCGACAGATGAGGAGACATTATCACATGTGCAGCTGTGTGCGCAAGGCCAAGCGGCAAGGCCATCCTGCCTCTCTTGTCCCTTGAGCCCTCAGCCCTTCTACTGCAGGGCTGATGCAGCATCTGTCAGCTTAAAAATAGAATGGAAGGCCTAAGGCCACCATTGCAGTCCATCTGTGGTCTAGAGGCTTGATGGAGAAAGGGAGAATGGGATGGCCTGGCTGACCCAGGATTGCTCCATGCCTCACTCCTCTTTTCAGTATCAGCAGGACCTCTAAAGTCAGGGAAAGTGAGACTGCCATGGGCCAAGGAAGGCAAGGCGATGTGAAATCTGGTGGCACTACTGCCTAAAGGTAAAAGTAAAGGGACCCATGACCATTAGGTCCAGTCATGGCCGACTCTGGGTTGCGGCGCTCATCTCGCTTTATTGGCCGAGGGAACAGCTTCCGGGTCATGTGGCCAGCATGACTAAGCCTCTTCTTCTTAACCAGAGCAGCGCACGGAAATGCCGTTTACCTTCCTGCCAGAGTGGTACCTATTTATCTACTTGCATTTTGACATGCTTTCGAACTGCTAGGTGGACAGGAGCAGGGACCGAGCAACGGGAGCTCACCCCATGGTGGGGATTCGAACCGCAGATCTTCTGATCGGCAAGTCCTAGGCTCTGTGGTTTAACCCACAGCGCCACCCGCATCACTACTGCTGCCTAAGAATGGATAAATCAGTCAGTTTTCTAATTTTTCCAGTCTTTTCAGTTCATCACATTTCCATATCGTGAAAATTCACCAGCATTTTAGTGTAAATTTCTCCCAACATACACATTTTTGCATGCAATTTTGGCTAATATATACCTTTTTTTAAAAAAGCGATTTCTCCTGATAGAATGTATTTTGAATATTATTTTAACGGATGTATGTACACTTTGAATTCATGTAACCAGTACTTCCTTGGAGAATTGCACGGCATGGTTTGGATAAGTGTGGATTTCGAAGGATGCCTGTGTTTCGGTTTGTGTGTTGTTTTGGAAGGTGCAAATTAGTGCAAATTTCCCCACCATCTCATTTGATGCCAGCTGTGCCCATTTCCTGAAGCACACTCAGTGAAATACCCTGGTCCAGGGGCTGCCCTGCCTCCCTCTATGGCAGTTTTGTCTGGTTATTTTGTGCAGTTTGGACACACAAGCTGTCAGAGCTGGCTCTAGGTCCCAGCTCACAGAGGACCAACGCTAGCCGGTAGTAATGTACAAAAGTCTTTATTGAAGTACAGTTTCCATTTTCAAACCGGAGCGCCCCAGCTCTACGTCTAGGGTTTAGACCGGCGAAGCTCCATCTGAATCTCCGCCCCCTGTACACCAGTTTAAGATTCTAGCCTTACTCCACCTCTTCCGTCTCTCCTTTCTCCTCTGGGTCCTGCTACCCCCCGGTGTCCCTTCCTTCCTGGATTCTTCCGACGCAGACGTTGACCCCCCTGACTCCTCCCGCTCTCTTCGGTGGGCTTTAGGACCTGGCTCCCTATCCGGGTTGCCAACTGCGCCGCCCTCCCGTACATTTGAACTTGGCGTGCGCGCCCAGCCTTCAACCTTCCTCTCGACCGTTTCCTCGCTCCCCGATGGAGGCGTGGCCAGTCCTGCCTCCTGTCCTCCCGCTGGCAGCGCGCCGCCTGATCCCGATGCCTGGGACTCCTCCCCCCTACTGCACTCTGGTGTGGACGCTGGCCCTGATTTCCAACTGCTGTTCTCTGAGTCCCCTCTGGCCCCTTCTTCCTGGGGTGTCCCCCTAGGCACCCCCCTTGCCCTGACCATGGGAGCCCCTTTCTGTGAATCTTCCGATTCACTGGAAAGACTCAGAGACCTCGGACCGCTGTCATCACTGACATTTCCTTCGGACTCCTCCCCCTCGCTCTCCATTTCCTCCCTTTCCTGTGCCTCTGCTCCTGAACCCCTGACACAAGCCTTCCCCTGGCTGTGGGCCCTTCCATACAGCTGCTTATGGTGCTGCTCCTGCATGAAAATTCTGCGCAGTGTCCACAGGCTGGCATCCTCATCAACATGCTACCCCATAATATTTCCCCATCTAATCTGGATTTACTGCTTCCACTGAAAAGCCAATAAACAATTAAAATAACAGCAACGCGGAAATGGCAAATCCAGATTAAACAGAAGGGGGAGAGATACGAGATGGCTTTTTGATGAGGACACTGTGAAAAAACAAAAATGCATGTGTTGGAAATCACATGCATCCTGTCCTTTTGAGCCTTCCTTAACATGGGCAACACACCATACTTTCATTGGTGACACATGTGGACATCCATGTATGTTTACAAACCCCACCCAGTGTCTCCTGATGTGACAAAAAATTATAGTCTTAGGCCTACGCATGTGGCAATGTTGAAAAGCTACTGAAATAGGTAGCTTTCGATTCATGGCTGCAGAAGCTGCTAGATGCTTCCATTGGGCAAGACAAAGCCAGTAGCCACAGACTTCCTAGGTCTGTTGTCGATCCAAGCAAATTTCATCACGTTGCTCTCTCATTTGCCACTGTCAAGATCTAAACGCAAGGTGATATCCGCCGTGACTGCTGAGTCTTTGGACTGGCACGCTTATTATGTTTCTACAGAGTTGTGCAGGCAGATCTAATTAACTGAACCTGAGAACTCTATTCATGCGATATAATTTCCTCCTCTGCCCACTGTACAGTCAGACCCCTGCTGTTTCCGTTTTGGCTCGAGACTTTATATTGCATGGTGTGATTATGGAATCATTTTGGAGAAGAGGCATTCTGTCCAAACTGTAGAAGAGGTAAGAATATGTTCTGCTCCCCTCCCTGCAGTCTCAATAAGACTTGCCCTCCCCGCTATAATTAAATCAAGGAAAAATGCAGACACAGTGGCATGCTAGCCAGCTAACATAACACTACATCATGAGCATATTTTGTAGGGGAAATTACAGGTAAGGGGTCAAGAAGGCTAGGAGGTGATAAAAGAAGATGACTCGTACTTATTTTCTCTCACACACACTCCTGGCAATGCGGACATACTAGGTAGGAGTGGAAAACAATAGAAACATATTGGGATATGGACTACAATGCTTGAGGGAAACAGAGAAAGCAAAAAGCTCTGGAAAGTTGTTGTTGGGTTGTTGTTGTTTTTTGGAGGGGCAAGTGTCTCTCACTCTCTGGAGATATGATGTGAAACAGTGGGATTTGCTGCTAGAACATTGCAGCTGTGTACTTCCACCTGTGCTCAAACTAATAACTAATAAACTTACATATCACACAATGCCATTAAGCTCCACCGACCCCCTCTGTAAGGAAACCAAACCCAGGTAAGCATGTGCTCCTGGAACTTCTCGCTACTTGGCAAAGGCGTGATAAGCACAGAGATATATCCACCACAAAATGTGCGATGGACCTGCTGAAGCAGTCCTCCCTCCCCACCCCCAGGGCTTCCTTGTAGCAATTTTATCCACCAGGAGGATATCAGTTATGCCCAAGGAAATAGACAACTGGATCCAGCGGGAGACGATCCGTCTTTCACAGCAGTGCTGAGTTTGCTCGAAAGAACGAACAAAACAAGGTCAGCCGTAATATGCTAATTCAATCTGAGTAAGTGACACATGTGGAAGAATGCATAATTCAGTCAATCACGTCAAGTATGAATTAATTCACAAACATGGTCATGAATGGCAAAATGTTGGAGTACTTTGGTCTGTTTCCGTCGAAAAGCTGCAAACCAATGCTCTTGTGAGAGGGGGAAAGTGAACTTTACAACCTAGAGTCGAAGGAGGACAGGGTCTATAGCAGAGTAGGCTTTTCTTGTAAGTGGGCAGGATAGATTCTGAGTAAGGGGCAGGTACATGGGATGCAAGTGGCGCTGTGGGTTAAACCACAGAGCCTAGGACTTGCCGCTCAGAAGGTCGGCGGTTCGAATCCCCGCGACAGGGTGAGCTCCTGTTGTTTGGTCCCAGCTCCTGCCAACCTAGCAGTTCAAAAGCACGTCAAAGTGCAAGTAGATAAATAGGTACCACTCTGGCGGGAAGGTAAACGGCATTTCCGTGCACTCCTTTGGTTCGCCAGAAGTGGCTTAGTCATGCTGGCCACATGACCTGGAAGCTGTCTACGGACAAACGCCGGCTCCCTCGGCGAGATGAGCGCTGCAACCCCAGAGTCGGTCACGACTGGACCTAATGGTCAGGGGTCCCTTTACCTTTTAAGGGGCAGGTTCCCCACAACTCCCCGTATACCTCCTAGGGCAAGGGTTGCTCGCATGATGCCCTCCAGAGGGTGTTGGACTCCCATCAGATGCCATCCAGCATGGCCAATGGTCAAGAATGATGGGTGTTTTAGTTCAGAACACCTGAAGGACAACACCACCTGTCCTATGGGAATGCAAGGCCACGTCATGAGCTGCCCCCTGTGGTGAGCAAGTGAACTGCAGGTGGTGGCTTTCAAATGAAGGACTGTACCCTCAGCCCCTGGGGTGGTCTCCATCCACTCAGCCTGGCCATTGGAATCTCCTGGACAGAAAAGAGCATGGCAGTCAGGCCTGGCGTTAGCAGCTAGTCAGATCAGGCACTGGCCAAGGGCCAGGAGCTCAGAGGGGCCTTTTCACCAACCAAGCCTAACCCTGCTGCCACTAGCTATGATGCACGGCTGCTTACCTGCCTGACTGACCCCCTCTCTGCAAGGCCCTTGAATGATTGGATGTGTTGAGACAGCAAGTGGGAAACCCATCAAATTGCACAATATGCAACGCCCCAATCAGAAATGTGGAGGGAAATGTGGGGGAAAACATTATATGGTTGGAAAGCTGATAATGTACAGCTTGAAAAATGGGAGTGGGGAATTAGGTGTATGCGGTGCTTTTTTCTGGGGGGACGCAGGGGTAGTCATACCCCTAAACATTTTGTGAATCTAAGTTTGGCCTCATTGAGGCGCAGTATTTCAATATGAGTAGGAAAATGAGAGTACCCCTAAACATTATTTTTTTAGGAAAAAAAGGCACTGGGTGTATGTATTTATTAAGCATTTAAAACTGTGTCAGAGATAGCATGTACACAAATTATATAAGGGTAGAATATTGTTTCCATACCTCAACTGGCCAAACCAATGGTTTTCAACCAGTGTGCCGTGGCCCCCTGGGTTGCCTTGAATGAGGGTCAGGGGTGCCACGGGCAACACTGGCCTCTGTCCCTCTTTCCCTTCTTCCTCTGATGCCCTCTCACATCTCCCAAAGGCTTGCATTTGTTGCAGCAGCTCTGACTGCACGTTCTACAGGTGAATGGTGGCTCTGGTGCTGGCCAGGGGGTGCTGGCTGCCAGGAGCTGAAGCAGCCTCAGAGTAAGCAAGCAAGCAGGCGGGGAGCCCAGCTAGGCAGTCCGCCAGTCCTTGGTGTTGGGAATGGACAGGCAAGTGGGAGGCCAGACAGGCAGGCAGATTGAATGTAGTTGGTCAAGGGTGTCAGCATCGCCCTTGAGCCAGTGTTACCAACTGGACTCAACCACCTCAGCCCCGACTGGGCTAGGCGTGCTGGATGGCACTTCCAGAGACCACCTTCCTCTGTAGAACAGGTCCAAGTGCCGTGGACTCACAACTCAGAGCTGTGAGCACCGCAAATCACTTCACCAAGAAAACAGTCGTTGTGCAGCAGAGCATAAATACTCGGATGACAGTGCTGAAGAATATCTTCTTTATTCTCTAACAGCTACTGTTCTATACACTATATACAAATGGAGATTCTCAGTCTTTTCCTACACACTGACTTGCTGACTCACTCACTTACTGGCTGACTCTCTCTCTCTGAGTCTCTATTTCACACACAGAGTGAGTCTCACACTATCTCAGACTGAGTGCTGGATTGGAACATGCAGATATAAGAACACGCCTCCTCCTCTCCTCAGAGTCAGGAGACTGATGAGGTGATTCTTGAGTATGGGAGGGGTGAAATCTCCTCATCCTCCCCCATTTCATCCGACCATTCCAAGAATCTTTAACATAACTGCAGTTTACACACACACTCCAAAAAGTTGTTCTCTGCTTACAACCTTGGTTAACATATCTGCAGTTACCTCTCTCCCCCTTTATCTAAGACACTTTAACAATACCATTAAACAATCACTGTAACCACTCTGTGTCCATTAGGAAGGAGTTAAAACATAAACCTCAATCTGCAGTTTACACAAAATACACATTGTGAACACTCAAATGAATAAGCAGCTTCTAGAAAAATCTTCATACACACTTCTCTTTCTCACATGCAAATTGACATTGCTTATTTAGGCAGATTTGAACAAACCACTTTCAGTATTCAAACACATTTGCTCCTTCAATCCTGATCCTTTAAACATATTATACATGAACCATTTTAGGTCAGGTAAGGAAATAAACAAAGTGTTTTGTGCTATTACTGTCAGCACACTTTCTGCCTGGTTTAGAAACCACACCAGAGTTGCTCGTGACCGCAGTCTTTGCAAACTCTTCAGAAAACCTTTTCGGTGGTACACCCTTGGTTGTTCTCTCGGATCTGCGCAAAACTCTCTGATCCTCTTGTTCTGGTGCTTCCTCCTCTTTGAGAGAATGGGGAGCTAAAGTATATGAAGCTGCTAAGTCTGAATCTGCGTCAGACTCTCCTGAGGCTTTTGGGCTCTGATAATCTGTGCCACCATCCGAATTTACATCAGCATCAGGATTATCAATTACATCAGAACTTGCCTCCCTCTTAACTGTTTTTGCCCCCTTTGCACCATCATCACAAATGGGATGGCACTGAAAAACGCCAACTCTGTCCCATTCTGGATTGTCCTCAATACTCCTGGTCAGCCTGATTGTTTTCGTGTCTGTGATCAGGACACGATAAGACCCTTTCTCATATCCTAGGAAAACACCACGTTCTCCACGCTTGCTCAGTTTGTCACCTTGCGAGGTGTGCACCCAAACCTCTGACCCAAAAATTTTAAAATGCTTTACACATGGCTTCCTTCCGTGAAGCATCTCATATGGGGTGCAATTTACTGCGGACTGGTACCTCCTGTTATACACGTGACAGAAAAACGAAAGAGCTTCGGCCCAATAGGGATTGGGCAAACCCGAATCATGTAACAGTGTTCTAATTCCTTGCTGCAGGGTCTGGTTTACTCTCTCACATAAACCATTCTGCCAGGGTGATCTGGGCGTGGCAGTCCTATGCTCAATGCCCTGTTCAGAAAGAAAACCCTCAAACTCCTCTGAACAAAACTCACCTCCCCTGTCACTGAAAAGACAACGTACGTTCTCATTATGTACATTTCTGAGCCATTTACAAAACTGGCGAAACTTGGTAAAGGCTTCAGACTTTTTCTGCAGCATATAGACCCACACATATCTAGAATAGGAGTCTATCAAAACCATGAAAAACCTTGAATTGCCTCTAGAAAGCGCTAGAGGCCCCACTAAGTCTGCATGAATGACTTCATATGGTTTCTTGGCCTCTCTCCCAGACTCTGTACCTTTGGGAGCTTGCCTTGCCTTACTCTCCGCACAAGAAACACATTTCATGTGGTAGGGACATTCTTTTAACTTCATACCCTGAACCATATCAGGCATTTTTGCCACAGCCTGGAAATTCAAATGAGCATAAACACGGTGGTAAAAATGAATACATTTGTCATGCAACTTCTCATTCTTATCAACAGATAAATTGCAACATTCTTTCTTAGTTGCTTCTGCAGTACCTGTACCTGAAACAAAAGGCAATTGGTACAAACCATTAACACATTTTGCATATAGAATGAGCTTGCTATCTCGACGAATTTCACAGCGAGATTTAGCAAACACCACCTTAAACCCTTGACGATCAAGCTGGGAAACACTTAACAAATTGTCCTGAATATCAGGCGCATACAGGACATTCTTAATTGTTGCATTCAGGCTCTTTAAGAACACAGTTCCTTTAGCCACACTCGTGAGAACAGTCCCATCTGCTTGATTAATTTCTTTCTCTTGCTTCTCAAGCTGAACAAAGAGATCCTTATCTTTGGCTACGTGGTTCGTGCAGCCAGAGTCGACCACGAAGAAACTCCGCCCACGTTGATTGCAGCAGCGAGAGATCAAAGCCTTTGAAGTAGCAGGTGCTTGGGGGTTTCGTCCTCCTCCCCCTCTGCCTCTGAAGTTTCCCTTCTTCTTTGAAGTTTTCTTGCTGCACTGAAAACTCAAATGGCCTTGTGCTCCACACGAAAAGCACCGCTTCTCCTTTAGTGCTTTAACAGCAGCAGTTTCACTTTCACTTTCCCCTGCTGGAGACTTAGGCACATTTTCAAGCACATTTTTAACAGCACCATTTTCCCGGCTTTCTCTAACAGCCTGTCTGCGATCCCACTCATTCAAGAGCACGCTAGACACATAATCTTCGGTTAGCCGGTCAGAAGGCATTGTAGAAATCTGGGCAGCTACCCCATCGTAAGAATCATCTAGGCTATTTATCATGAGCATTGCAAACACAGCCTCTGAAATAGCCAGGTCTCGCTGAACAAGGTCCTGTCTGAGACGCTTTAACTCAGATAGATGGCTAGGCAAATCACCACCTTTTTCCAACTCAAGCCTGCACAGTTTCTTGAAGAAAATCACGCTGGAACCAGCATTCTGCCTCAAATGCATATCTCTCAGCTTATGCCAAACAGCTCGTGCAGTTTCTTCACCCTCCAAGTTTACCAGCAAGTGGTCTGAAACACTCAAAACAATTGTCCCTCGGGCTCTCATGTCCGCAGCATGCCACTCAGGCCATTCATCATCATCCTTATCGGGAGGGTCATCTTCTATAGTGTGAAATAGCTTTTCCCTCTGTAAAAGCGCTTTCATCTTCACTTGCCATACTGCATAGTTTTCAGGCGTCAGGAGAGGAAAAGACAGAGCCATCTGGCCAGAATGTGCACAGGCCATGTCTGCTATTACTTAGAGCAAGACACTTCCCTCGTGCAACACAGATAAAGCCTTGACTCCTTCAGCCACTCTCTCTCCCACTCAGAGCGCAATTAACAGGCAAACAGGGATGCTATCTTCTTTCTTTAGCAGTCAGCAACATACCTCCATAAATCAAGCAACAGCAACAGCGGCAGCTTGAACACTCTGCTCCAAAACAGCTCTGCTTCTGGGCACCACAAATCAGTCCAGCATGCAGCCTCCGTTCCGCCGTCCGGCAATCAGCAACAGAAACCTCTGGCAACTGGGACGACTGGGATGACTGGTACAACTGGAACGACGCCTGGTCAGACGACTGGAACAACGACTGGGCCCATAACCGATGTCAGCATCGCCCTTGAGCCAGTGTTACCAACTGGACTCAACCACCTCAGCCCCGACTGGGCTAGGCGTGCTGGATGGCACTTCCAGAGACCACCTTCCTCTGTAGAACAGGTCCAAGTGCCGTGGACTCACAACTCAGAGCTGTGAGCACCGCAAATCACTTCACCAAGAAAACAGTCGTTGTGCAGCAGAGCATAAATACTCGGATGACAGTGCTGAAGAATATCTTCTTTATTCTCTAACAGCTACTGTTCTATACACTATATACAAATGGAGATTCTCAGTCTTTTCCTACACACTGACTTGCTGACTCACTCACTTACTGGCTGACTCTCTCTCTCTGAGTCTCTATTTCACACACAGAGTGAGTCTCACACTATCTCAGACTGAGTGCTGGATTGGAACATGCAGATATAAGAACACGCCTCCTCCTCTCCTCAGAGTCAGGAGACTGATGAGGTGATTCTTGAGTATGGGAGGGGTGAAATCTCCTCATCGGGAGCCATGGACCTTTGGGTTGAAAACCTCTCACCCGATCCATATTGGATTTCTGTAATACATTCTATATGGAGCTAACTTTGAAGGTGACCCAGAAACTACAACTAATCCAGAATGTGGCTGCCAGACTGGTAACTGGGAGTGGCTGCCGAGACCGTATGACACTGGTCTTGAAAGACCTACATTGGCTCTCAGTACTTTTCTGAGCACAATTCAAAGTGTTGGTGCTGACCTTTAAGGCCCTAAATGGCCTCAGTCCTGTATACCTGAAGGAGCGTCTCCATCCCCATTGTTCAGCTGAGGTCCAGCTCGAAGGGCCTTCTGGCGGTTCCCTCACTGCGAGAAGTGAGGTTACAGAGCACCAGGCAGAGGGCCTTCTCGGTGGTGGCACCCACCCTGTGAAACGCCCTCCCATCAGATGTCAAGGAAATAAACAGCTATCTGACTTTTAGAAGACATCTAACGGCAACCCTGTTTAGGGAAGTTTATAATGTCTGGTGTTTTATCGTGTTTTTAATATTCTCTTGGGAGCTGTCCAGAGTGGACAGGGGCATAAATACTAAGTTGTTGTTGTTGTTGTCATCATCATCATCATCATCATCAGTGCTTTTTTTTTTACAAAAAAAAATGTTTAGGGGTACTCTCATTTTTCTACTCATATTGAAATGCTGCCCTTCAATGAGGCCAAATTTAGATTCACAAATGTTTAGGGGTATGCATACCCCCGTGTTCCCCCAGAAAAAAGCACTGATGATGATTATTATTGTTAATGAATCCTCCCTCTATAATAGTTGAGAGTTACTGTGGAGAAACAAGCCACTGATACAAGGTGTAAGCAAGGTAAGGCACATGGAGAGGGTGTGGATGTGGAGTTTCTGATGCACTTGTTAAATCTATTCTAAAAACAAAACAAAACCCTTGACTGCTCAGTGGTTGCTGCTACAGAGAGAGAGAAAAATATAAAAAACCTGAAAATGTGTATGCATACATCGAGAATGAAAATTTATCTGACTGAAATAATCCTTACCTGTGAAATATAATCAGAACTGGCAGGCCTCACTAAGATAGTTATCACTTCATGACAATTGGTGTTTATTTAGCAGTCAGGTTGGTAAAGCCCTCAGCTAGTTCATTTTCCCTCTTTATTTGTGTAATTTCGCTCACACTCTGAAGACGGAAAAGGCCTATGCTCTGCTGCATCTAAGGATTTTCTTCTCTAAGTCAGTGCCTTTAATCTTAAATTACGTGCCTCATAAATATTCTTTCTAGGCTGACACAGGATTAGAGTCAAGCTGCTTTATTTTGGCGCTTGGTTTTAATTAGTTTGCTTTTGTGTCTGCGCCACACTCGCTCTTCATCACAAATTCATTATTTACATTTCCAGCATCTTAACTAATTCAAAACACATATTGATGTGGGGGAAATAAAGGGAGACAAATGCAGGTCAAACATCTGGGCACGTTCCAATTAATAATTACAATTTGCATTCTTCAAGAAATGTGCCAGAATTTATATAGTGCCAGCAAGGGGTTGTTATTAACATTGTCTGTTATGTTTATCATTCTATTGATTTGCATTAGAGGGACAATATTGTTGCTGTTGCTGTTGCTGTAGGATAAATGTTAGCAGGTTCCTTTCTTTGCTCAGGGAAAATGGGCTCCTGGTGAATTTGATGGCAAGGTGGCAACTGATTTTAGCAGGATCTGAGACTTGAAACACATTTTCAGGAACAATTTTGTACTTATTTATTTGAGGATTTATAATCCACTTTTCAGCTCACATGAATTAACTTGATGACCTTCGTCTTGGTTTCTTGCTGAGCACATCAATCATCCAGTCACAGTAAAATTGATTTTTTTTTTAACACATCCATACCGTTCATGCTCCCCCCACCCCATGTGTGAATAAAGTCTATCTTCACCATTAATCTCTACAATAGTAACTGAAGTATGTCAGGGCACATGTAATTTTATTTTTTACTTAGAATCATAGAATTGTAGAGTAGGAAGGGACCATGAGGGTCATCTAGTCCAACCCCCTGCAATGCAGGAATCTTTTGCCCAGTGTGGGACTTGAAGCCACAACCCTGAGTTTAAGAGTCTTACGTTCTGCCAACTGAGCTATCTAACCACAGTGGTACCTCGCAAGACGAATGCCTCGCAAGACGAAAAACTCGCAAGACAAAAGAGTTTTTTGTTTTTTTAGTTGCTTCGCAAGACGAAAACGTCTTGCGCCTTTTTCAATGCATTCCTATGGGAAACCGTCAATGCATTTCCTATGGGAAACCGTGCTTCGCAAGACGAAAAATTCACAAGACGAAAAAACTCGCAGAACGAATTAATTTCATCTTGCAAGGCACCACTGTAATATATAATATGCTTCATGGCCTGAGGCCATGAGTGTGTGTGTGTGTGTGTGTGAGAGAGAGAGAGAGAGAGAGAGAGAATGAATTCATCAGTGGGTGGAAAAAATCCCATGACAATTGGCCAAGAGGGTGGCTGATACCTCGCTGCCCCCTTAAATAGGCTGGGGGTGTGCTCTATGTGGGGCTTCCCTCATGCTTGACCCAGAAGCTCCTGTACAACTGCTGACAGGAGTAAGGACTTGTGAACATATAGCACCTGTGCTCAGAGATCCACACTTCCTGCTTCTGCCACATTCTTGAGTCTTCAGCTAGAATATCAATTATTCTCACGCAGGCAGGACTTGGGGAGTGGGGAAAAGAAGCAAAAACACTTTGAGTCCTTCACTTTCTTGAGAGTCAAGGAAACGCAACGAGCTAAGGAGAAGGAAGTCCCTGAAGTGCCCATCTGTTGTACAGCCCACTTGCCCCTTTCTTAGATTTTTGCAGTGGTTGAAGAATCAAACAATGTCACCTCTCCCAGTCTAGAGCACAACGGAAGATCCTGCACACCCAGTGCAGCTAATCCATAAACTTGAAGCCTCTTTCCTTCTGACACAGTGCCACTTAAAGGTATCAAGCATACAAGCCGTCTTCAGACAACTCCGGGGAACATGCTAGGACTTTTCCTAAGACCTTTGGCTGTTCTATTTCTGACCCTTAAATGAATAGAGACATCACTGCTCAGATTGGAGAGCTTGTTGCATATGTACACCATAGTCCCACTCCAGAGATGGGGAAGCAGTGGCCCTCCAGATATTGGCAGACTTTGACCTCCACCAACCCCCACCCAGCATGACCTATGGTCAGGGGTACTGGGAACTGGAGTCCAACAACAACTGGAGGGCCACAGGTTTCCCCATCCTTGCTGTAGACCTTTGGGCCCAGGACAACAATGAAGAACCACCATGGTGCAGCGGTTAGAGTGCCAGACTAGGAAGACAAATCCATAATCCATCATGAGGCGGCCTTGGGCCAGTCACTGTCCCTCAGTCTAACCTAACAATGGCGGACAGGGAAGCTGAACCACACCAGATCTCCTTGTCAAAAGGACAGGGTATAAATGCAAGGAATGCCAGTGTTCTGTAACCAGAATCATCGATTCCTTTGATCAAACGTTCCTCTGCCCATATATGTTGTTTATTCCAGTACCGACACTGAGGTCCAGCGCCGAGGGCCTTCTGGCGGTTCCCTCATTGTGAGAAGTGAGGCTACAGGGAACCAGACAAGAGGGCCTTCTCGGTAGTGGCGCCCGCCCTGTGGAACACCCTCCCATCAGATGTCAAAGAGATAAACAACTACCTGACATTCAGAAGACATCTTAAGGCAGGGAAGTTTTTAATATTTAACGCTGTACTGTTTTTAACACTTGATTGGGAGCCGCCCAGAGTGGCTGGGGAAACTCAGCCAGATGGGCGGGGTATAAATAAATTATTATTATTATTATTACTGGCATTTTTCCAACTTTGCAGACTTTGCTAAAATCAGTTTCAAACTTCTTGGTATCGAGACCACTTGAAACATTTCCTAGATGTTCATTTCGCTGGAAGAGCTGATGCCCAGATTAGATAGCAGACACACAACCCCACAAACAGCGCCACAGCTCGGCCCTGTCAGCACCCATCCAGCCGCCTCCCTGACATTTCACAGCCCACCCACTCCACTTTCTTCATCCAAAGTTATAATTTCCTTGATGACTTTCTCTCCCCGAGTTTACGCTGAGCACCAAGATCGCCATCTGTTATTTGCCTTATTTTCGAAGTTCAAAGATTTTGCTTTCAAGTGAGAAATGCATTGTATGTTGTAATTTTCCCCCAACAAAGAATTCCCTCCCGCTCCTCAAACAAAAAAAGTATGGCGTGTTGGAGATTAACAAATAATAAGAAGGGGAGGATTAATGGCAGAACCATAGCTCATTCAATTTAATGGGATTTCTAACAAGCTGTATCTATCTTACGTTAGCTTTTCCTCTCTCTTTTTTCAGACTCTCGGAGTAATCTACAAATGTAATTAGAAATATTATTTCTTGCTTCAGGCAGTGAAAACTGAAGCTCGTGAAACTGAAGAATGGGACTTTCTAAAAGAGAAATGATCCACTTTCTAAGAATAGGGTGCTGTCAAATAGCACAACAGAGAAGAAGGGGTGCTGGAGAAAAATCAATCCTAGCAGATCGTGGGGATTGCTTAGCTATGGTGGTCTGTGCATCATCATCATCATCATCATCATCATCATCATCATTTATTTATATCCCGCCCTCCCCGGCCAAAGCTGGGCTCATTTCAGGACTGGATCTTTGCAATGCACATTAGTAGATGTGATCTGCACGAAATTAAAAGATGCCTGCTTCTTGGGAGAAAAGCAATGACCAACCTAGACAGCATCTTAAAAAGCAGAGACATCACCTTGCCAACAAAGGTCCGTATAGTTAAAGCTATGGTTGAATTATGGTGTTGGAGGAGACTCTTAAGAGTCCCATGGACTGCAAGAAGATCAAACCTCTCCATTCTTAAGGAAATCAGCCCTGAATGCTCACTGGAAGGACAGATCCTGAAGCTGAGGCTCCAATACTTTGGCCACCTCATGAGAAGAGAAGACTCACTGGAAAAGATCCTGATGTTGGGAAAGATGGAGGGCACAAGGAGAAGGGGACGACAGAGGACAAGATGGTTGGACAGTGTTCTTGAAGCTACAAACATGAGTCTGACCAAACTGCGGGAGGCAGAGGAAGACAGGAGTGCCTGGCGTGCTCTGGTCCATGGGGTCACGAAGAGTTGGATATGACTAAATGACTAAACAACAACAACATGCAAGCTGCAGCTGATGCTGATGCTGAATGTGGGGGAGATTGTTGAGAGGAGTGGCTGACCACAAACATGGGGCACAAGTTCTAGAGGAAATGCTATTGGTGTAGGATGTGAACGAGGGGTTAAATTACACTTGCTCTCCTTTTATTATTTTATTTGTTAGATTTGTAAACTGCCCTATACAAATACAGTGGTACCTTGGGTTGCAAACACCTCGGGTTACAAACACTTCAGGTTACAGACTCCGCTAACCCGGAAGTAGGACCTCAGGCTAAGAACTTTACCTCAGGATGAGAACAGAAATCGTGTGCTGGTGGCGTGGCGGCAGCGGGAGGCCCCATTAGCTAAAGTGGTACCTCAGGTTAAGAACGGTTTCAGGTTAAGAACGTACCTTCGGAACGAATTAAGTTAGTAACCAGAGGTACTGCTCTACTGTATGAAGATAGCCAGTGAAGGCTGACTAAGGTTGGTGGGGCAGTTCCTCCTGTGTCCAAATGGAGAAGGAAAGCACTGAATTGAATGGGGAAGCCAAACTTTATGAGAGAGAGAGAGAGAGAGAGAGAGAGAGAGAGAGAGAGACTGATTTGAAAAAGAGAGCAGGGACAGAGGGCAGATTTGCTTGGGATCTCAAACAGCGAGACAAAATGCACAGGGCTTCTGCATTCAACATCAGCGACAACCAGCCAAGGAAGCCTTTTCATTATTTTTTTTACAGAGACTGGGAGCATCACCAAACCCAAACAGAGAAAATGCCCCACCATGGTCATTGCTGGACGGGGAGGGGGAATCTTTTGAGGAGTCCGGATGGGTTTGTTTTGTTTTGTGTGGTTGTTGCTGCCCAGCATGGTCACACTGCGAGGTCTGTTGCCCGTAGAAACCACTTTTCCCACGGGTGACCTGGGTCCGTTTAAAACAACAACCGATTACACATGTGACACGTCCAATGGCTTAGCTGTGGAAAAGCCTCATTAACACCGCAACCTCCCACCAGCACCCTGGGGGAAAAGAGAGAGACATTCCTGGCTCTGAGGAGCTTCTGTGAAGCGATCCTTGTCCCCCAGCAGGGTTGGCATTCAAGAACAGAAAGCTCAAAGTGCCGATGATCCTTTGGGAACATCCTGGTCTCTTGGTAAGGAGATTCATCACTTGGTTACTGGCGGGGAAGCTGGCATGGTTTCTAAAGGGAGGCCTGGTCGCGGGTAATTGATTTTTGAGCTAGCAAAATATGCAAACGCCTGGGTATCTTTCGGCATGGGGTACGGCTGAAAAGCACGCTGCAGTCCTGGCCATCGTTGGCAACTGTGGGGAATGATTCAAGAGTATTTAGCACCACAGCCACCTTCAAAAATGTAAGAAGGGGTGCAGTTTGGGGGGGGCAAAGTTGTCGAGCTTTTTCTTCTTGCAAAATCTCAACCAAAAATGAGTTTTTGAGGTACTTTTAATGAAAATCGCCAGAATCTACACAACCAGCATGGGCTGCCATACGTCCAGATTTTCCTGGACATTTGAGTGATTTCTGCCTGGATTCTGCTTAAGGTGTCTGAATACCAGCTATGTCTGGAAAAAAATTTTTGTCCTTCTGGGAAATGCTACTTGTTGTGGGTGAACATATCAGACAACACAGCGATTCTTCAAACAGCTCTTGTTTATTCACTGGCCAGAACAGAACTGAACTGAAGGGTTCAGCCATCCTGCTTATATAGAGCTCAACTACAAGGCAACAGTAACAACTTTCTGTAACTATCCAATCACTGAACGTCACTTTCAATTCCTTATTTGCATATGTGGACCTGAGTGAAAACTATCTACAGTATCCCCCTGCTGGCCCAGGGTGAAAACTTCAGTACATTACACTACTCCTGTTGAATTTCTTCCTGCTGTGCCTAAAAGCATACGGTTGCTATCATGAATAAAGTCACAGGTGGGGCGGGCCCAGCATGCTGGCAAATGGTTGCGTAAGATCTAAACTTTGTCTCCCAAGACCAGATTTCTTTATGATTATTGTGACACTGCACCAACACTGATAACCATCCGTCTGAACTGAGAAGGTAGGGAATATGCCCCTCTACTCTGTGTGCAAAAGACAGACAGAGAGAGATCTTAAGGCATTTTTTAAGCTGGTTGAAAGGAGAGGAACTGGGGCCCGTAACAACTCAGCAGCCTGTGTAGCAGAAGATGTGGCTCTTGGAGTCTCTAGGCAGAGTGATAAGCAATTGGAGGGGTACTCATCATTAAAGGAGGATTTTTGCAGGTCTGCAAGAGTATGATTCTGCTAGAGCGGGAAATAGCATTGTAGTGGCTTCTGTTGGCGAAGGCCCGGTGCAGGGATTTGGGAGCCCACTCAGGCAAACCATCTGCAACTGGCAAGTGAGAATTGCAAACTGAGAATTTTCTTAGGTTTCCCCTGGTTGTCTCAAAGCAGAAATGGTCGGCACTGCTGAGGCAGTGGGCCTTCTTCTGTTATTGGGGCTGTTAAGTTGTGGGTGAACATATCAGACGACACAGCGATTCTTCAGACAGCTCTTGTTTATTCACAGGCCAGAACAGAACTGGGCTGAAGGGTGCTTATATATAGCTCAACTACAAAGCAACAGTAACAACTTTCTGCAACTATCCAATCACTGAACGTCACTTTCAATTCCTTATTTGCATATGTGGACCTGAGTGAAAACTATCTACAGTATTCCCCTGCTGGCCCAGGGTGAGAACTTCAGTACATAACAGGGGCACTACCAACTGCCCAACCTTGCCACTCTCTCGAGTCATTCTGTGATGGAGCTCTGACCCTGTCCCACGTGAGGCTATCTCATTTAAAACATAACATGTGGGACGATATCATGAGTTGCACACAGCTGTCATTATGCCTGGCCTCATGTACTTCATTTCCGACACAATGAAGAAATCAAGTCTTAAAGGCCATTTAAGAGCCAGTGTGGTGTAGTGGTTAAGAGCGGTAGTCTCTTAATCTGGGGAACCGGGTTCATGTCTCCGCTCCTCCACCTGCAGCTGCTGGGTGACCTTGGGCCAGTCACACTTCTCTGAAGTCTCTCAGCCCCACTCACCTCACAGAGTGTTTCTTGTGGGGGAGGAAGGGAAAGGAGAATGTTAGCCGCTTTGAGACTCCTTAAAGGGAGTGAAAGGCGGGATATCAAATCCAAACTATATTTGGGACTCTCGCTTTTTAAATGGACACCTTTGCTTATTTCCATCTGCTTATGGCACACACCCCTCCAAGCTTTTCCTAGTTAATTTCATGATCATCGCCTCCTGACTTCACAATTATTGTCTTTTAAATATAGGATAAAGTTAAAGGGTCTGGGCTAAACGGAAAAGTATTCCATAAGATCCAATGAGGACGTGAGCTCCCAGGGGATTTTTCACCTCCATCTATTCTTACCTCCACTCCCTTTAATTAGGTCTCCTGACTCTTTAGCAGAGTTCCTGCCCCCATCTCTCTGTCCCCATTTCCATTCCTGTCGTATTATTTCTGCATGTCCTAAAAAGGGATGAATGTTTTTAACCTTCACATCACTGAGCTGCATAAGAACTAAACTATTAGACATGCAAGACAGTGTTTGATTAGCAACAAGGAAGATGTTAAAGTGAAGCTATTTGGTGATGTGAAGTGTTCAGATATACATGGTGCTAGTCGGAGAGTACACATTGGAGAGTTACAGATGTTTAAAGCAATGAATGACACTTAATGCTATCAGGGGCATTTGTCGTTGCCAACTCCAGAGGACAAACATGAGGGCTAAGAAAACCTGAAGCTGAGACTCCAATATTTTGGCCACCTCATGAGAAGAGAAGACTCCCTGGAAAAGACCCTGATGTTGGGAAAGATGGAGGGCACAAGGAGAAGGGGATGACAGAGGATGAGATGGTTGGATAGTGTTCTCGAAGCTACCAGTACGAGTTTGACCAAACTGCGGGAGGCAGTGGAAGACAGGAGTGCCTGGCGTGCTCTGGTCCATGGGGTCACAAAGAGTCGGACACAACTAAACGACTAAACAACAACAACAAAGAAAACCTAAAGTGCTGTACTTTTTCCAGTTTTCAGGATTGTTGTTGTTTAGTCGTTTAGTCGTGTCCGACTCTTCGTGACGCCATGGACTAGAGCATGCCAGGCACTCCTGTCTTTCACGGCCTCCTGCATACAATTAATCTCTTTTTTAACATGGATATCAAAACTAGATATTAATGAATATCTATATATTATTTATTATGGTTCCCAGTATCAGAAGCAGTACTGGGGAAAGGTGTTAAGCGAGGTGTAGTACCCGTGGTGAGGGATACTTTAAGATAGTATCTCAGAGTGTTTAGGGAAGTTTTTAATGTTTGACATTTTATCGTGTTTTTAATATTCTGTTGGGAGCCACCCAGAGTGGGTGGGGTATACATAATTTGTTGCTGTTGTTTAACCCAGTTGGACAGGTGTATTTCCTTGCCCCCCTGCAAGTAGTCTACTCGTGAGCATTTTTCATGAGGAAGAATATGACATTTCTCACTTTAGAAAGATACTGTCAAAACCCACCGTGATCTATTCCTTGCAAGATGCCTCTCGTCTTCTGTGGTGTCTCGGAATCAGACATCCCTGCTTGAGCAAGCTAATCTGTAATCGTCTCTGAGTACTTTCCGCCCGCAGATACTCTGCTCAGCTGGGTAAACCATTAAATGTGAGCAGTTAAATGGACATATCAAGCCAGCTCAGAAAATGTACACATTGGCTCTTAGTAGAAATTTCTTTGCTGTGGCCCCGTTCTGGATGGGGTTCTGAATTCATGATGAATGCCAGTTCCTGCTCAGAATTCATTGAAATTCATTGTTGGTACCTGTGGAATTCATTCCAGGGCAACTGATTCGTTTCAATCCATGTTTAAAGGTGTGTTTCTTGGGGGCAGGGTGTAATAGTGTAACTGAGCAGTGACTGTGACCTGTCCCTCCAATGGCTGCTGTGTAGGTATTCCGTTAAAGGAATCCAGGGGCTCGCCATGCATTGGTCCGACCCCTGAAAGTGGGATAGGGCCATGCAAAAGCCCCTGGGAGCATTCTGGGTGTGATCTTACGGATCTGCACCCATCCCAATCGATCTCCCGGGGTGCTTACCTTGACTGACCTATGCAACTGGCGGTTGTCAGTTCTGTTCCTGTCCTGGATAGTCTAGGACAGGTTCAGATAGTCTGAACCATGGGGAGGCAAACTAAGGCCCGGACGGTCGGGGAATCAGCGTGTTTTTACATGAATAGAATGTCCTTTTATTTAAAATGCATTTCTGGGTTATTTGTGGGGCCTGCCTGGTGTTTTTACATGAGTAGAATGTGTGCTTTTATTTAAAATGCATCTCTGGGTTTTTTGTGGGGCATAGGAATTCGTTCACCCCCCCAATATAGTCCGCCCCCCCACAAGATCTGAGGGACAGTGGACTGGCCCCCTGCTGAAACAGGTTGCTGACCCCCGGTCTGAACAATGCCTAAGCAAACGAATCACAGCCTGTAATCAATAAAGTGGTGGCCAAAATTATACCAAACCTCAAACTAAAAATTGAGTCATGTATTAATTTATTTCTAGGCAGTTTTGGTGAGCTTAACCCGCAACTAAAAAACCAGTGAAGTTCAGATTGTGCCAGACATCCACTGACACAGCAGATTTTGCCTTTGCTTAGCTCCCGGCTGATCAGATGGTACCTTGGCTCAGATGGTAGTAACTGACCACCTTTGACTTGCTAGGGTCTGTCCTCAGACCAGGCCCAAGGGGCAGTTGGGCTCAAAATCAAAAGCTTGCCGCCCTAATTTAAGGACTCACTCTCAATATACATTTTGGGATAGAGGGAGAGAGAGGGCAAGGGAGAAAGGATAATATACACAGTGCAATGGTACAGTACAATGCAGCTCCACGCAGCAGAAGGCCTGCTGGAAGGGATGCACAGCAGTTCTGGAATTTTTAAAATAAAACCTTTCACTGATTAATGTGAGAAAAATATGTTCATCTGTAGAAATGGTGCAAGCGTCAAGCACAATGCAGCAAAACCCACTTAAGCAAATGCCAAGTCTAAGAATAGATCAGCCATGTGTCAAGCGGGTCGCCTTTCCATCCCCTTATTTCATAAAGATGGGAGAAAAAAATCTGTTAGATGGAGAGAGCCAGCTGCTCCCAAGCGGCAGGCTTTGCCAGGCACCAAAATAAATGTGTTCTCAGCTAATTTCCTTTGGCTGCTTCTGCATTAAATGTTTTGCATTGCAGGACAAGGGAGGAGCAACAAGCTACATTTTCCTAACCAGGAACAGTTATCCTTTCAGAACCAATGCTGCTGTCAAAATGAGCCCCGGCCCCACCTGTAACCCTCTCCCTCACCTGTTTGAGCCTCCCTTTGGAGTGGACAAATAGCGCATGGGCAATCAGAGAGCCAGTGTGGTGGACTCATAATCTGGTGAACCGGGTTTGATTCCCTGTTCCTCCACATGCAGCTGCTGGGTGACCTTGGGCTAGTCACACTTCTCTGAAGTCTCTCAGCCCCACTCACCTCACAGAGTGTTGTGGGGGAGGAAGGGAAAGGAGACTGTTGGCTGTTTTGAGACTCCTTCGGGTAGTGATAAAGCGGGATATCAAATCCAAACTCTAATCAATTTGGGTGGCTTCAAAAGGGGTTTGGACAAATTCATGGAAGACAAGGGTATTGAGGATTATACAGTGGTACCTTGAGTTACAAACACCTCGGGTTACAGATACTTCGGGTTACAGACTCCGCTAACCTGGAAGTAGTACCTCGGGTTAAGAACTTTACCTCAGGATGAGAACAGAAATCGTGCACTGGCGGCATGGCAGCAGCGGGTGGCCCCATTTGCTAAAGTGGTACCTCAGGTTAAGAACAGTTTCAGGTTAAGAACGGACCTCTGGAACAAATTAAGTTCTTAACCAGATGTTCCACTGTATTCTACTTCCACTGATGGGCTACCAGGATCATTTTTACATTCCTTCTGAAAGTTAATAATGAGGGAGACAAACACAGCTTACTAGGCAGAACATTTCATGTATGGGGAACCACCACCAAGAAGGCCCTGCCACAGATCATGGCCAACCAGGCAGCACCTAGTTTCAGCATCAACAACAAAGCTTGCCTTGCTGATCATAGGACTCAAGATGGTTGGTAATGGTGGAGGTGTTGTTTTCGGTACTTACGTCCCAAATTATTTAGCAAATTATTAGAGAGCCAGTGTGGTGTAGTGGTTAAGAGCGGTAGTCACGTAATCTGGGGAACCGGGTTCGCGTCTCCGCTCCTCCACATGCAGCTGCTGGGTGACCTTGGGCCAGTCACAGTCTCTCAGCCCCACTCACCTCACAGAGTGTTTGTTGTGGGGGAGGAAGGGAAAGGAGAATGTTAGCCGCTTTGAGACTCCTTAAAGGGAGTGAAAGGCGGGATATCAAATCCAAACTCTTCTTCACCTTGTATGCTAAATGCACCTTGAATTGGGGCTGGTAGCTACTTGGCAGACAGTGCAGTGCCTTCAGGAATAGTAACACCCAGTCCCATTGGCCTCCCTCGCTTATTAACCTAGCAGCCCCATTCTGTACTAGCAGCAGCCTCTGAATAGTCTCCAAGGGCAGCCCCATGTTACAGTACTTTGCAGTAGTGCAGGTGGAAGATCACCAGAGCCTGGACCATTGAGACCCAATGCAGCAATAGCCATAGCTGGTGAACCAGTCAGAGATGTGGTCTATTTATGGGTCCATATAATGCTTTTTCAACTTATACATGTGTGAACAAGTGAAGACAGCCTAATACTTAATTTTGCTATCATGGCCTTAAAGTCTCAACAAAATACCTTTTTCCTAGTACAACAGCAGCAGAAGGAGTAATAAAAATAGTAATGGGCCGCAGCATCAATCTCATGTACTTTTTCCCCTCAAGGGGTTGACCTGAAAAGGTGTCCCAAAGCCAACCGCAGAAGGAAATTCTTGAATTATTGGAATCAGAACATTTTATTACAGACCAAATCCTTCAGAAAGAACCCATTCTGGCCATAATTTTCTCATCAACAGGCAATGCAAGAAACAGAATGTGTTTCTGGGTGCAGATGAGCACCCCAATGAGGGACGTTTGAATGCACTCAAGTGATTAATCAGATTCATCATCACCATAGCAACCTGAACAGCTGCAGCACTTAAAAACACTCATAAGGAAGCATACTTCTTCGCTGTACGCCCACAAGGCATCTATAGAGTAGAATTTCTCTCTCTGTCATCTCTGAACAGTGAGTGGTGGCGCAATTCATGAGAAAGCTGAGGAGAGGACTTGGAAGCATCTCTAGAGTAGTAAAAAAAAGCCAGCCACCATAATCTTTGATTTTAAACACATTTTGTGAGCAACGCTGAAGATTCTCTTCTGCCTTACCTATGGATAAGAGGGAAAGCATTCCTTCTGTAAAATCAGGTAGACCAGATCCAAATCCTATCATGCAATCAGATGGTACATTACTGTGTACTGAAGTGCAGAGGGGTGGGATTCAATGCTGGAGTAGACCCACTGAACTTGGCAGGACTATGTTAGGCCCGTTCATTTTGATGGGACTGCTCTAAGCAGGACTTAGCTGAATTCCACCCAGGAAGTTTGGGTAGCTTCCTTGAGTTCTTGGTAGGACTTCTGCTAATGGCCCCAAAGGGTTCTACTCCTGGACAGAGAGTGCTGAGAAAAGTGTACAAAGTCTGTTGTGGGTCTGAGAACAGAGGCCCTGTGTACATGGTAGGGTGGTCATCACCAAAAAAAGAGGAAGAAAGAAGGCACAGATTTGCATGAAATTTGCATGTGCTAATTTATACATACAGATAAAAATGTAGTAATAATTACTATAATTTAAATATAAATACACCTAAATTTAAGAAAGCTCAGAGTTATTATTATAATTTATTCATTTTTAAATGACTTTTAGAATGAGCCAAAATGTGGGAAAGGATCCGCCGCCGCCGATAAACTTTTATGTATCACACTGAACTTCTTTTCATGTCTTTGGAAGTCATTTATGAACTGTTACTTCTGGAAAACTTTTCACCTAAACATAAAACAAATGGAACATGACGCTTTCCCACAAGATCTTGGCTCTTTCTAAAGAGCTTTTTTAAAATATAATTTTAAGGAACCTTCAAGTTTGTGAAATTGTTTCCAAAGTCTAATGTTGACTCTTTATTAGAGATGCATTTCAGAAACCTGACCTTGAGTACTGAGTACTGAAAAAATCCAGCTCTGATGGGTTTAAGCTTCACATTTACCAAACTAAAGAAGTTAAGCTTCGCCCTTATGATTTTTCCTTCAAGGGTCAGTGATCACAATCCATGGGATTGAAGGATTTGGGCTTTCTGGCATATACTATTTCACAAATGCCTTTGGAAATAATTTCATCACTCAGGACATCGTAGCTCTCCAGCTCATTCATATTTCTCCTCAGCAAAGGCTTCTCCTGCCCCAGGAGGGACTTGACATAACAGGGCAGAGGCGGGGAACAAATGTGGCCCCCCAAGTCACTCAATCTGGTCCTTGGAATTCTCTCTGGCCACACCCCAGGCATTTCCACTGATACATTTAAAGCGCATGGCTTCCCCTAAAGTCACCTGGGAATGGTAGTTAAGCGTGCTTGGAAATGTAGCTCTGTGAGGGAGGAAGCTACCATTCCCAGAATCTTTTGGGGGAAGCCACGTGCTTTAAATATGAGTTGAACATGCTTCATGGTATGGATCTACCCCCCGTCCTCAGGGCATACCCATCACTGGTCCTGTTTCACAACCTCCTTTAGTGTTTTGGCCTGGCTGGAATGCATCCTTGAATACTTCTGAGAGGGTTTCACCCCATGCAGAGCAGGCCACCTCCCATCCCTCTGGTTTAGGGAACCACCCACTAACAGTGCTTCAGTCTTGACTGGATTAAGCTTCAGTATATTGGTTCTCATGTATTTCTGAGGAAAGGCACAGGTCTAGCTCATCCACTGCCACATCTGCAGAAGTCAAGGAGAAGTAGAGCTGCCCATACCAAGGATGTTGCTGAAAACATACTCCAAAACTGAGGAGCCCACTCAGCGGTTTCTTGTAGATATTGAACAATACAATACAATTGAACCCTATGGAAATGCACACTGGAGTCTCCACGGAACTGAACAACTGTCTCCCACGTACTACCCTCAGAAAATGACTATCCAAGTATGACTGGAAACCATGCAGAGTGGTGTTGCCCACCCACAACTTGAACAGTCACTCCAGCAAAATACCCTGGTTGATGGTATTGAAATCCACTGAGATTTCAATGAGAATTAACAGGGATACCATCACCCTGTCTCTCTCCTGATACAGGTCATTGGACAATCAAAAACAGTAATCTAGGAGGCCCAATGGATCTCTTAATCGAGGCAGTGAGCATCATAGAAGTGGATGCTTTATTTGTGCGTGCATTCAAGCAGACCTCTGCAGTCAACAAACTCCACTCCACACATCCTTAACTTTAAAATTCAGTTTGGCAGAGGGTCGCTGGACTGCATACGTCAGCTGAAAAACACCACCGCATGTCGCTCTGTGGATCGCAAGCGCTGTGTAAGAATAGCACGTCAGCACGGTGTCGTGAACCATGATGTTATGCTGGCATTGCAAGGGTATTACTTGATATGACAGGCGTGAGACATGCTTGCAAAAGCTCAGGACTCTGGAATGGCAGGCAGGTATTAAAATGCCATTCTAAGCTGAATTTGTATTACTAAATAATGCAGTATCTGGAGCCTGGTGTGGTGACTGGAATGCAAAGAGGCTCTGAGCAACGTTGAGTTTCTGCACCCTGGGCTTAAGAGTGCTATGTTTATGGGACTCAATCTAATATGAATGCAATGTGCAAGGCATTGTCTGGGGGTGGGAAGACACTTCTGCATATAAAAAAATTAAAGAGTTTGGCATTCCACCCCAGCAGTATGTGTTGCCTTAATGCACGGCACACATCATCTGCAACTGCATATATAAGAACATGGATTGTGCTTAGGAATTCATATATCTTGCTGAAATCAGGTGACGGCAGAGTACCATTTTGCAAATCATGTACCCATGGTATGTGATACAATTGTAAAGTAAGATGGTTGTCTATTGTCCTACCAAGTGATAAGGAGAATCTTATCATCAACTGGGCTTTTCTGGATTTCTAATTAGGCTTAGAAGCGTGAGAAGTTCCTCCTCTCTGCTTTGCAGGACAATAACAGCCATGCAGGCTGTAGTAAGCTGTTTCTTGGTAAATGGAAGCCTGGATTCACCTGTACTTGTCAATCCCTCTCCAGTTTAATCCATAGCATGGAATTTGCCTTTTTCACGGCTGCCACCCACAGAGTTGATGATTTCATCCAACTCTCCACCATGGGCCCCAGGTCTCTTTCAGAGATCCTGGCCATTTCAGATCCCACCAGCATATGTATGTGGAGCTAGGATTTGATGACACTGCCACCACCACAAGGGACACGGGTGGCGCTGTGGGTTAAACCACAGAGCCTAGGGCTTGCCGATCAGAAGGTTGGCGGTTCGAATCCCCGCGACGGGGTGAGCGCCCGTTGTTCGGTCCCAGCTCCTGCCAACCTAACAGTTCGAAAGCACGTCAAAGTGCAAGTAGAGAAATAGGTACCACTCTGGTGGGAAGGTAAACGGCGTTTCCATGCGCTGCTCTGGTTCGCCAGAAGTGGCTTTGTCATGCTGGCCACATGACCTGGAAGCTGTCTGCAGACAAACACTGGCTCCCTCGGCCTATAGAGCGAGATGAGCACCGCAACCCTAGAGTCGTCCGCAACTGGACCTAACGGTCAGGGGTACCATTACCTTTACCACCACCACAATGTGCATTACTTTGAACTACATTTGCCATTTTGTTGTCCATTTTCACCCAGTTCAAAGAGATCCCTTTGGAGCCCTTTTCAGCCCCCACGTATGAACACATTAGAAAGCACTGATTCCAAACAGATCCTTTGGAAAGCCGCACTGTGCATTTTACCCTATTCTCCGTTTCCCATTGATTAACTAGTTACTCATTCATAGGAGTTGTTCTTATGCTAGAACAACCAAATTCACTCAGGAGCCTTTGCTGAGGGACTTTATCAAACTGTCAGGGGTTCAGGAGCAGAGGCACAGGAAAGGGAGGAAATAGAGAGCGAGGGGGAGGAGTCCGAAGGAAATGTCAGCGAGGACAGCGGTCCGAGGTCTCCGAGTCTGTCCAGCGAATCGGAAGATTCACAGAAAGGGGCCCCCATGGTCAGGGCAAGGGGGGTGCCGAGGGGGACACCCCAGGAAGAAGAGGCCAGAGGGGACTCAAAGAGCAGCAGTTGGAAATTAGGACCAGCGTCCACACCAGAGTGCAGTAGGGGGGGAGGAGTCCCAGGCATCGGGATCAGGCGGCGCACTGCCAGCGGGAGGATATGAGTCAGGATTGGCCACGCCTCCATCGGGGAGCGAGGAAACGGTCAAGAGGAAGGTTGAAGGCTGGGCGCGCGCGCCAAGTTCAAATGTACAGGAGGGCGGCACAGTTGGCAGCCCGGATAGGGAGCCAGGTCCCAAAGCCCGCCAGAAAGAGCGGGAGGAGTCAGGGGGGTCAGCGTCAGCATCAGAAGAATCCAGGAAGGAAGGGACCCCGGGGGGTAGCAGGACCCAGAGGAGAAAGGAGAGACGGAAGAGGTGGAGTAAGGTTAGAGTCTTAAACTGGTGCACAGGGGGCGGAGATTCAGATGGAGCTTCGCCGATCTAACCCTAGACGTAGAGCTGGGGCGCTGCGGCTTGAAAATGGAAACTGTACTTCAATAAAGACTTTTGTTCATTACTACCGGCTAGCGTTGGTCCTCTGTGAGCTGGGACCTGGAGCCAGCTCTGACAGTAAGCTCCATCTCAAAAAATTTGCACCAAAAACCTCGTAACGTGAGTGGACGCAGCGAGGGGAGAGGATTGGTGCTTCGCGAGCTCACAAAAGTCAGGCAAGATGACTACAGAACAGCAGCTAGCTGACCTGCAAAATGCAGTGACACAACTCAACGCGGAGGTACTTGCATCCCGGAAAAGGGAGGAGGAAGCGGCTGTTGCCTGCAGGGATCTCCAAGCCAGGTTGGAAGTGCTTACTAAGCAGGGGCAACCGGGACCCAAATCAGAGGGGATCGGGCTGGGGAAAAGAGGAGGCAGCCTTGCATCTCATTTCGATGGGAGTTTACAGCAGTACCCTAACTTCCGAGCAGACCTGCTGTTTGCGCTGGAACTGCTGGATAAAGACTTTAGAGATGAGCAAGAGAAGGTGGGGTTTATCTGGTCCCATTTGCATGGGGAAGCGAAAGCGTGGCTGCGCAATCTGTGGAGAGATAAGGATCCGGCGCTCCAAAATGCGGATGCTTTCATTAAAGCGATGGATTCGTGTTTTTTATCAAATATAGACATTGATATCGCCAGAAAAGACATACATGGGCTCAAACAAGGTAGAGCCAGTGTAAGGCAGTACCATTCTCGCTTTTTTGGATTAGTCCATGCGCTGGGATGGGAGAAGGATTCTGCTCCAGTCAGAGACCTTTTTTGGGAAGGCTTGAATGCAAATGTGAAAGATGAGATTGCAAGGGAGGAGAGACCAAAGAGCACTCAGCAGGTGGTCCAGCGGGCGCTGGAAATTGGGGTGCATCTGGAAGAACGTCCATGGAACAGAGAAGAAGGACGTTGGGGACGTACGCCAGCGAGAGCACCTCCCCTCTTTCCCAAGGATGCAGAGCGTGCACAGTCCACACCTCCGCAGGGAGGGGGAGAGGAACCGATGGAGATTGGAGGCGCCAGGGCTCAGTCAGCTACCAGAGCCCTAACACCGGGAGCAGTCAAAGCGAAGCCTCCTAGAGGGAACAGGAAGTGCTACATCTGCGACAGTGCTCAGCACATGGCGAAAGAGTGTCCCCAGAGGCTCCACAAGCACACTGCAGCCTCAGCAAAAGTAACAGACGCAACTCAGCAGAGAGAACCACAGCAGGGAAACGACAGAGTCTGGCTGGAGGAAGAGGCACTGGGGTCCAGCCAGACAAGTCAGTGAAGCAATCCCCAGAAATGTTGCAGCCCACAGACCCCCTCCCGCCCAAACCAGTGGTGCAGCTCACAGCATCGCTCCAACTACCCAATGGACTCACTATGGAAGTGCCGATTACCATTGACTCTGGTAGTAACGCAGACTTCATAGGACTGGATTTCATTCAACAGCACAACATAGCACTACTGCCAGCCACGCTGCCTCTGAAAGTTGTCACGGTGGATGGCAGGGAATTGCTGGGGGGGCAGGTGGTGCAGCAAACGCCTCCGATGGTGATGCAAATTGGGAATCACCGAGAAGTCATCAGCTTCAATGTCACCCAACTGTCGGACACGCCTGTAGTATTGGGCATGAGTTGGCTGCACAGGCACAGCCCAGCATTGGCGTGGTACCAGCGCCAACTGACCTTCGGCTCCTCCTACTGTGCGGAACATTGCATTCTGCCTAGCCCAGAAGGGGAAGAGGATGACCCGCAGCTACAATTAGGCATGCTGCAAGCAGTGCCACTCAAGTACGCAGCGTTTTTGGAGGTTTTCTGCGAGAAGGAAGCGGACAAGCTGCCTCCCCACAGGTCCTATGACTGCAAGATTGACCTCCTGCCAGGGGCGACGCTGCCAACCGGGAAACTGTATTCCATGTCTGAAGACGAGCTGCAGGAACTCAGGGAGTTCATAGACCTCAACTTGAAGCGCGGTTTCATCCAGGAGTCGAAGGCAGTGGGGGGCAGTCCTGTATTCTTTGTGAAGAAGAAGGACACGCCCCAAAAAAGACTTGTGGTAGACTATAGAATTTTAAACTCAAAAACCAAGCCCACAGCCTTTCCCATGCCCAAAATAGACGACCTGCTCGCAACGGTGAGGAAAGGACGCATTTTCACAAAGTTGGATCTGCGAGGGGCGTACAACCTGATTCGCATACGGGAGGGCGACGAGTGGAAGACTGCCATGTTCACGCCCCTGGGCACCTATGAATACAGAGTTATGCCCTTTGGATTACAAAATGGCTCCCACTGTTTTCAAGCCTTCATGCATCACGTATTGGCGGGTCTCCTCTACAAGAAATGCGTCTGCTTCCTGGACAACATCCTGATATTTTCAGAATCAGAGGATACCCACGAGGGAGACGTCAAGGAGGTTCTGCGGAGACTGCAGGAGCATAGGCTGTACGCCAAGCTGGAGAAGTGCCAGTTCGACATGAAGGAGGTGGACTTCCTGGGCTACAAGTTGTCGGACAAGGGGCTCGCCATGGACAGCGCCAAGGTTCGCTCAGTGTTGGACTGGAAGAGCCCGCGCAATCTGAAGGAGGTCCAGCGGTTCGTCGGTTTCGCCAACTTTTACCGCAAGTTCATCAAGGGGTTCGCGATGCAGATGGCGGCCATTACCGACACGCTCAGCTCCAAGAAGAAGAAGTTCATCTGGACGGAGCAAGCAGAGCAATCCTTTCAGAAACTCAAGCGTCTCTTCTCATCCGAAGAGCAGCTACTGCATGTGAATCCCAGCAGACCGATGAGGGTTGAAATGGACGCCTCAGACAGAGCCGTGGGAGCAGTGCTGTTGCAGCAAGACCCGCATGGGGACTGGAGACCGTGTGCCTTCTACTCCAGGAAGCTCAGCAAGTCAGAGCAGAACTACACCATCTGGGACAGGGAGTTGCTGGCCATTCATGCAGCATTCAAGGCGTGGCGGCACTTCCTCATCGGAGCCAAACACACAGTGCAGGTTCGCACGGACCATAAGAACCTGGAGTACTGGCGCACGGCAAGGTTCCTGAACCAGAGGCACATACGATGGGCGGAGTTCTTTGCGGATTTCGACTTCAGGATAGAGTACATCCCAGGCGACAACAACATCATGGCGGATGCACTGTCCAGAAAGCCGCAATACCTCGAAGAGGCGGCACCAGCAGCCGCCAAGCACATTTTCGAACCGAAAACGTGGGCGTCTGCTTCAGCAACCGTGGACCTGGAAGCTGTACGTCGAGCGCTGCAGGAGGACCCCTTCGCACGAGCCAAGATGGAGGAAGTGCACAGGGGCACAGCGAAGAACGAGGAATTCCAGATACGCGACGGATTGCTCATCCGCAGAGGGGCCCTCTACGTACCGGGAGACGACCTCCGCGCGAAAGTACTGCAGCAGTTGCACGACGCACCCACCGCCGGGCACTTTGGCAAAGAGAAGACGGTAGAATTAGTAGCCAGAGATTTTTGGTGGCCCAGGATGCGGGGGGAAGTCGCGGATTACGTCTCGAGGTGCGACACCTGCCAAAGGGCCAAGTCAGTGCACAAACCGCCGGCGGGACTGCTCGAACCGCTGCAGACACCGCTCGAACCGTGGGAGAGGGTGGCCCTGGACTTTGTCACGGACTTACCCAGCTCGAGGGGCAAGACGGCAGTGCTAGTAGTGGTGGACATGTTCACCAAAATGGCACACTTCATTCCTTGCGCGAAGGTGGCCATGGCGGAACAGACCGCCAAACTGTTCATAGACCACGTGTTCAGGGTTCACGGTCTGCCACGGTCTATCCTGTCCGACCGGGGGCGACAGTTCATCTCGAACTTCTGGCAGAAGCTGATGGGTTTCCTGAACGTCAAGATCAACCTAGCGTCGGCAAGACACCCGCAGACCAACGGACAAGCGGAGCGAGTCAACGCCATCATGCAGCAGTACCTGAGATGCTACGCAAATCAGCAGCCGGCAACATGGGTGGACTACCTGCCGCTCGCTGAGTTCGCCTACAACAACACGAAGCACGTGTCCACGGGGGTGACACCGTTCTTCGCCAACAACGGGAGGCATCCCAGAACCTTCCCGGGATTAGAGAGACTGGGGGAGGGGGAGCCACAGGCAGCAGAAGCCTTAGCCTCAGAGTTGCAGGAGGTTCACGAACAGCTTCGGAGGCAGTTAGAACTAGCAAAGCACGCATACAAACTGCAGGCTGACAAGCACAGAAGGGTTGGGGAAGACATACAGGTGGGAGACTGGGTTTGGTTAGCAGCCCAGGCAGTGCCGACCAGATCATTAGCAAAGAAGAAGCTCGGACATAAGCAGCTAGGACCTTACCAAGTCGAGGCACAGGTCAATCCAGTGGCCTTCCGGTTGACACTTCCGGAGGGATCCAGAATGCACCCAGTGTTCCATAGATCAGTGCTCACGCCCTACAAAGCACCCCACAGATTTCAGGAGCCGGGCACGGCACCAGACCCGCTCAGGGAGACGCCCACAAGGAAGGGGTCGCCAAGAAGGGAACCCATCAACCAGGTCACAGAGATTTTAGACTCGAGATGGGGGGAAGAGGGAGTAGAATATTTTCTCGCCAGAGAAGGTACCCCGGCCAGCGCCAACCGTTGGGTGCCGGACTATGCCTTGGACGAGCCTCTTCTCAAGGAAGAGTTTCATGCCATTTTCCCACACAGGCCCATGCCAGCCGCGTATTTCGACGACTGGCTTTTCACACCCACATTGTCAGCCAGCACGTTCCAGGGGTTCACCTCGGACGAAGAACCGGCACTAGAAACATGTTCCCCGGAGGGATCACCCTCGGGGTCTGCCTCAGACCGTTCTTATTGGTGGGACGATCGAACAGAGGAGCAGTGGCGCAGGAAGTGGCTGAGGGGTCCTTGGCAGGCAACGTCCCCAGAGGAGACTGGGGGAGAGACGGACATGGACGTCTTGGGGGAGGACCTTGGGTTCGAGCACGGCGGCACAGAGATGGAAGCAGAGGAAATCGAGGTCGGCGAGGGCACGGAGGACGAGCCGGACGCAGCCAGCTGGATGCACGCAGCGGGGGACGAACTGCATCCGGCATTCACCCCCACAACGACGGAGCACCCAGCACCCACACCTGAAGGAGGGGAGGGGGGCAGGGGGGGCTTCGAGGGGGGGATGGATGTCAGGGGTTCAGGAGCAGAGGCACAGGAAAGGGAGGAAATAGAGAGCGAGGGGGAGGAGTCCGAAGGAAATGTCAGCGAGGACAGCGGTCCGAGGTCTCCGAGTCTGTCCAGCGAATCGGAAGATTCACAGAAAGGGGCCCCCATGGTCAGGGCAAGGGGGGTGCCAAGGGGGACACCCCAGGAAGAAGAGGCCAGAGGGGACTCAAAGAGCAGCAGTTGGAAATTAGGACCAGCGTCCACACCAGAGTGCAGTAGGGGGGAGGAGTCCCAGGCATCGGGATCAGGCGGCGCACTGCCAGCGGGAGGATATGAGTCAGGATTGGCCACGCCTCCATCGGGGAGCGAGGAAACAGTCAAGAGGAAGGTTGAAGGCTGGGCGCGCGCGCCAAGTTCAAATGTACAGGAGGGCGGCACAGTTGGCAGCCCGGATAGGGAGCCAGGTCCCAAAGCCCGCCGGAAAGAGCGGGAGGAGTCAGGGGGGTCAGCGTCAGCATCAGAAGAATCCAGGAAGGAAGGGACCCCGGGGGGTAGCAGGACCCAGAGGAGAAAGGAGAGACGGAAGAGGTGGAGTAAGGTTAGAGTCTTAAACTGGTGCACAGGGGGCGGAGATTCAGATGGAGCTTCGCCGATCTAACCCTAGACGTAGAGCTGGGGCGCTGCGGCTTGAAAATGGAAACTGTACTTCAATAAAGACTTTTGTTCATTACTACCGGCTAGCGTTGGTCCTCTGTGAGCTGGGACCTGGAGCCAGCTCTGACACAAACGCTTGTTAAAAATCAAAGTATATACTATCGACTGGTTCATCCCTGTCTCTGTTGGTTGTACTTCCAAATAATTCTTTTTAAAAAGTGAGACAGGGCTTCCCTTTGCCAAAACCATGGTAATTCTTCTTCAGCAAGGTTTCTTCTTCCTATATTTCATCATTCTTCCTTTAATGATGCTTTACATCTATTATTTATTACATTTATTATATATCTGGGATAGGCTAACAGGCAGGTAATTTCCTGGACCCCAACCTTAATTAATTATTGTGATTTGGCTGCCTACTACTCCTTTTGGCTACTTTTCAGCCCTCTGGCAAGAAGGCAAATTTTAGTGACAAGTTGCATATTTTTATTTGAAGATCAACAATTCTACATTTGAGTTTCTGAAGAGCCAAAAGTGGGGGAAGGCTAGGACCTCCTTTTTCTTCAATCTCTCTTCAGAAATCTGAACTGATCACTTTCAGAAGTGGGTTGAAAACAGACCAAAGGCCACATAAAATTGCACCAAGAGGACTAGAGCTTGCCCGTCCCTGAATTAGACTACACAGCCCTACACCCGTTTTTCAGCACAGAGGGCTCCAATTCCCTTAGACTGCAGGGGTGACCAACTCCCAAGAGACTGCGATCTACTCTCAGTGTTAAAAACTGGCAGTGATCTACCCCCTTTGGGGGTTTTCAGGTCTAAATTGTGTAGCTTTTTGGGGGGAGGAGGAAATCCAGTGATCTACCAGTGATCTACCGCAGACGTCCAATGATCTACCAGTAGATCATGATCTACCTGTTGGATGTGTCTGCTAGAGCTTTCTGGCAATAGCATTTAAACACCTAAAGCTTGTGTGAAGGACATGATGTTGGCTTGGCACTGAAAAAAGCAACAAGCAACTTGAGAATGAGGCTTCTTTGGTCTGGCAAATGAAATCCAGCCATTATTATTTCATGATTCACTCCACCAAGGTGGAGGCATCAATCAATAGTATTGACTTGGCGAAGTTCGGAGGATGAAATTTAATTTTGTTGCAGGAGGTGGTGGGGCCAGGGCTGAGGAGAGAGAAAGCTTTCCAATCACATATTTAGGAGCGTGCTGGATGAAAGCAGTACTCTCCTGGATACGTTATGGGAAAACATTCAGCATCAGAGAAAGGCAGTGTTTGCGGCAAGGAATACACTTAATTAGATTCATCTATAAGGCTCAGCAGCTGTTCTGCAGACAAGCAGAAATCTTTGTGATTTCTTCTGGCTCTATGGAGACACTGAGATTGGTTTCTCCTCCCTCTTACTGGCCCCAGCTGAAGATACATCTCTTTGTACAAATGATCATTATCTGTTGCTGGGTTTCAGACAAGATGGGATACAGTCCCCCCACCCTCGACACAGCAAATATTTTTTGCATTTGTTATTTCGGCCTTCTTGCCTCAGCTTTTGCTCTTGGAAACCCTGGCTAGCTCTTTCTGCAAAGGATTGGCTGGTTGCCTGACACAGCATGTATTAGTTATGAAGCATAAAAAAAATCACATATCCATATCTTGAGGATGTTCTTCTCTCCTCCAGTAGGAAAAAGGTAGAATTTGTTTTCCTCCTTTTAAATAAACACAGGAAGATGGGGTTTTTTTAGAACCCACATACACAAACAACATCAACAACAATTGTTGTTGAGACCTCCGGGTATAGGGCGGTATATAAATTCAATTAACAACAACAACAACAACTGTGAGATCTAAACGAAAAACTCCCTTCTTGATTCTCAGAGATGTGAGGACTGATTCATTCAGTTGCTTTCCATTCTCAGGACCTTTCTGAGACTTGAGATAGATGATAGCGAGGGACCACTTCTCAGGGCACACACCCATATTCCTTTTGTTCCACTGCTTCCTGAGCTTAACAAAGTTTCAGATACACAAACCAGAAAAACCCAAGGTGAAAGTGAGATGAGTGGGTCCACACCCTGTGCACCAACCCCTCTTTCAATCCCGCCTCAATCATCTATGGGTTAGATCCATGGATCTAGGCACACCCTAAAGTTGTAGAACAACAACAGGGATCATGGCAAGGAGGAGAGAATATAGAGCAGGAATCTGTCTCCCTCAGCTGCCACGTGGGGAAGAGACAGCTGGGGAGAAACAAAGGCAGAATGAGGGGTGAGGGATGCAGACAGAGAGAAAGAAGAAAAAGATTCCTCTTCCCACCACTGGAGCCACTTCCACAGACACAGACAGAAGCTGCAGGTCCATTCAAGACTTTTTCTTCTGCCTGCATCTGTTTCTGTTTCATGCATCTGTCTCCCTCTGAGCTCTGCTTGCCACCTTTTGTGGAGAAAGACCTGTGGGGCTGTTTTGTGGGCATGACTTCGGCCCTCCAAATCAGCCCTACCTCTGGTCAGCTTGGCACAGCTCTTTTTTTCTTCAGGAAAAGCTCCCATTTCGGCTTCTTAAACACTTGGTTGTGGTCGTTTTGTTGGCTTTCTTCCTCTTTACCCCTTCCTTGTCGTTATTAGTTTGTCTTGTCATCCCCCCACTTCTTCCTTCCTTGAAATAAATAAATTCCCTGGGTGCACACACATCCTTATGAAATGTACTGTGCATGCCTATGGCTGGATCATCAATCTTCAGTCTGATTTACTTCCTAACTATAGAAACCCTCTGTAGGTATTCTATAACAATAAAAATGAATGCGTGGAACAGGGAATTGGGGTTGTGCCCACAAACATCCACTTTCAGGGACCTGCATGTATTTCAAGATCCCATCTGCACAGGAGCTTAGGGGCTAAGCTTCCCACCTGCTCCTTATTTCAAGGAATGGTTCCTTATCTGTAAAGCAGAATAACTGCAACTCTCCCCCACAACTTTTCATGAATTGCAATCCTACTTGCCTAGGAGTAAGTCCTTTTGTACTCAATGGGACTTACTTTCAAGTTAGAGATGGGGAAGAAATTCAATTCAGCCTGCATTTAAAGGCAAATCTGCCTGATTTGCACTTTCTGAAACGGTAGGCAAAACAAAAAAGAGCCACCCTTCAAAATTCATTCTTCTCTGCAATTATATTAAGATATAAAGATTATGATAAAATCAAAGTAAGACAGAGGGAAGGAATTTGCTGACAGAATATATGATCTGGAATACAGAGAAGGGAGGTCTGGGGAGGTCGGAGAAACAAGTTAATGTAAAGAATATAAGGAGACAAAAATTGTTTTTATTCTTTTTAGTTTTCTTTTTTGTATCTTTTTTGCTGTTTTGTGTTTGTATGTCGTCGTATTTTTCTATTTTGTGTTGTGCAGTGTTTTGTTTTTTGTTGCTTTGTATTTATTGTAAACCCCTATAAAATATTTAAAAAACAAAAAAAAACAAAATTCATTCTTCTCTGAATTTTGCGATACTGTTCTCCAGCCAAGTCCTGGTTACAAAAATGCATATAAGGTGAAGTGTGCATTAAAATGCACTTATTCATGAAAATAGTATGCAAAAGGCATTAAATTAGGAGTGTGTGTGTGTGTCAAAATTACATACCAATTTGCATTAAACTGTTGGTTAATTTTCATGAGGATTTTTTTTTTAATGCAAACTGATGTGGAAATGTGAAGAAGTGGAGCTTAAGATTGGAATAATGAAAAAATGGGAGAAACGAAAACATAGATATTTGTTCATCCTTAGCTGCAAACTGTGGGCAGATACCAGGTAAGGAGCAGCGTTGATGGAAAACACAAGTCTATGAAGGCCAGTCAATAACTATTCAGTGCATTCAGAACCTTAACCTTATTCATCAGTTGTTTTTCATCATGGCTTATATGCAAAATCTGTTCTGAATGCTTCTCTTTAATTTAAAAGGAGGGGGACGAGTTGTTTGAAGCAGACAATCACTCCTACTGTTTGTAGAAAAGATTCTAGTTTTGAAGGCTTACGGGAAAGGTTCGTTTTTACTGCAAGCTTGAGATTCCACTTTCTTGGAGTTCATTGGCACAGCTTGGTCGTTTTAAGAGCCAGAGCAAATATTTCTTTGGGCATCTACTTACATTGAGTATGTTTTCGATCGCGCATAAGAGAATTCCGAGGAGGAAGCTGTAGAGGAAAGGAACAGAGTTTTCAGAACAAAACCAAACAAAGTCTTACCTATGGGGACATGAGGTTTAATACCCCCCTCCCCCCAAAAAGGATGATGGGGCACAGAAGTAGGGGAAAGAAGCTCTACTTAAAAGTTACAAAATCTATAGTCCAGTTCAAAACAGAAATTGTTATCTAGAGGAGAGCGCACAGACATTCTACCCCATTGCAGGTAAGAAGAAAAGTGCAAGGGACAGGAAGAAGAAGATTAAGTTTTTATTGTTCCCCTTCCCACCAGACAAGTTTAGAGGATATGACATCATAGAGTCCCTTGTTGGTGATTTTCTAGCAATCATGCATTTGTGATTTGGCTGCAGATCCTCACACACCACTGATCTGATCCAGCAGGCTCTGATTGTGTATGTTATGCTTTTCTGGGACAAGGAAGTAGACTCAGGAGTATCTAGCATTATGTGGAAACATGTCCAAGAGCATCCAGACAGCACAATATCATTCTGGCATTGTGACATCATCGTGCAGCACGATGCTGCTCTGAGCTGATTTAATGACAGCAATATATCTAACATGATGTCTTCGCTAATACGAAGCACCTTCCAAGCAATTCATGCTGGAAACCTTTGCCTCATTTTTCATGAGTGCTGCTTACCGTATTTTTCGCCCTATAGGATGCACCGGCCCATAGGACGCACCTAGTTTTGGAGGGGGGAAATAAAGAAAAAAAAATTATTTCCCCCCCAGGCACGGGGCTGGGGCGGGGGAAGCCCAAGCTTCCCCGAACCCCAGCCCCCAGAACAGGCAGCTTTCCACAAGCCTTGGGAGACCGGCACTACTTCCCGCTGGGCTCCCACGCCTTGCGGATATCTGCCTGAAGCCCAAACCAGGTTGGGGGACAGCGGGATGGCGGCGCTGCGCCTCCCTGCTGTCCCCCGAGCTTGTGGGGCTGGCGGCGGGGAGAAGCACACTTCTCCCCACCGCCAGCTTTTAAACCAGGTTGGGGGACAGCAGGATGGCGGCGTTCCGCCTCCCCGCTGTCCCCCGAGCTTGTGGGCTGGTGGCAGGGAGAAGCGTGCTTCTCCCCGCCGCCAGCCTCCAAACCAGGTCAGGGAACCGAAGCCCGGGGCGTGCTGTGCAGTGTGCCCCAGGCTTCGAGATGCAGGCTGCTATCCGCAAGCCTAGGGAGCCCATGGAAACTCCTGCGGGCTCCCAAGGCTTGCGGAGAGCTTCCTGAAGCCTGGAGAGTGAGAGGAGTCGGTGCGCACCGACCCCTCTCGCTCTCCAGGCTTCAGCAAAAGCCTGCATTCGCCCCATAGGACACACCCAGATTTCCCCTTCATTTTTGGAGGGGGAAAAGTACGTCCTATAGGGCGAAAAATACGGTACCTAAGTCACCCTTCTCAAAACAATATTTGAGCACAGATACTCTCAAAAATTCAATTTCTCTCAATCTAACCAAAAGGATGTGGGCAGAAGTGTGCATGTCAGGGAAGAAGTGTGCATACAAATACAATTACTAGTGCAGATAATGTACAGAAATGCACATTATATTTGGGGAAATTACATACCAGAAGTTATGCAAGGCAAAATTCTAATGAATTTTTGCAAGAACTTTTTTAAAAATATTAATAAAAAAGAAATGGGCAAAATGATGTGGAAATGAGGTGAACTATATGCAGTTATGATGGAGGGGAGCGGAATCTGAGAGAAACTTTAATCTGCAGATTTACCCATCCCTAGTGGCAGCTCACGAAATTACCCTGAACGGCTTACCCTGCACCAAACAAATTCAGGCTGCCATGTTATATACACTGACCTGGACGTAAGTGCCATTTAACCCAATGAGACTCTTTCTTTCCCTTGGATATGTATGAGGTGCTGCTGCTAGACCCATTAAAAAACAACAGTAACCCCTACAGACACCTCCTGTTCAAATCAGACAGTAGCAAACTGGGATTGCTTTTGCACTGTATGAAATCAGAACATCAGGCAGGCATAGACGACACACACCTGTCAACTCAGTGCAGCAACTGCTCCCATTCATATGGCAGGGCACAATAGCTACGTAGTGCAGAAGAACAGCCAAAAGCATCTCAGCAGCTCACCAAGGCCCCAGGGGGGCTGTCAGCTGCTGCAGCTGGGTATCTGTCCAACTCCTCTCTCTCTCTCTCTCTCTCTCTCTCTCTCTATATATATATATATATATATCCCTCCCTCTCTCTCTTTCCCTCTGCATTTCGGTTGTCATCATCAGCCGGCACGGTGCCGGAGGAGCCAAGGGCTGCCTACAAAACGCATTATTGCTCTATGATCAGGCTGTCTCCTCTGCGGATGGGAGTGGGTGGAGGGGCAGTAGAGAAATCTTTGTTCATCCTAGGCTGGCATGTCATCTGTCAGAGTCATACAATGCACCACTGTGCCTGCATTTCCCCTGTGAACCAGCATTCTTCTTGCCTTGATTGTCAGTTTGATAAACTGCAGTTGTCGCAGGCGTGGTTCACCTAAGAGTGGTTCAACAAGCAATCCCGCTTCACAGGGAACTCTGGGAATTGTAGCTCTAGGTGGGGGGTAAGGGTTTCCTAACAATTCTCAGCACCCTTAACAAATGACAGCTCCCAGAATTCTTTGGCGGAAGGAGCCATGACTGTTTAAAGTGGTATCAAAGTGCTGAAATTTGTGATGTGAATGTGGCCTTATACTTCAAGACCACTGCTTGGCGATCTAAAGATCTCATTGCTCTTTCAACGTTTGAAAGTACCGTACTTTTCCATGTCTAAGGCGAGGTAAAGTAAGAGCATAATTCGGTACAATGTCTACGTCCAAGCAAGTTCCAGATTGTCAATCAAGACTGAAAAGTAGATTACCAGCGATGTTCAATCAATGGAAACCCATCAGTGAGGGACAAAGCAGAAGCAAAAAACTAAAGTGTTTAGAGTTAATTGCCAGTCCCAAACAGAAAACATGAGGACTAGTTACAAAAGAGACGGATCATCAATTGAAATGGACCATGGGGGTTAATTACATGGATTTCCACTATGTTGTTAAAACACGGCATACTTGAGACAGGCAAGTGAAGCAACAGCTAGACAAAGCAACAAGCATAAACTAAGTAGACTGAAAAGGGAATAGAACTTCATTTCTAACCACCTAAGAACGAATTGTATTTTTCAAAAAGAGGATTTTGCTGCCACATCTGTATTTTTAAAGAGATGAGCGTCTAATTCAAATGTACACATTCCTTTCTCTTCATGGTTCATGTATGCATTTTGTAACTGGGTTCTCCCCCTCCTCCTCCTCCAGAGTAAGCGTGGGTCACCATCACATATCACTACTTCTGGGGCCTTTTTACTCTAAAGCTTTGAACAAACACAGCCAGCACTGTGTTTTCTTAGCTCACATGCACAGCATACATTTAAAGCACAGGACTTCCCCCAAATAATTCTGGGAGCTGCAGTTTGTTAAGGATCCTGGGAATTGTAACTCTGAGGGGAGGGGGACAACAGTCCTCAGGATTCTTTGGAGGAAGTCATAATAATAATAATAAAATTTTATTTATATCCCGCCCTCCCCAGCCGAAACCAGGCTCAGAGCAGCTAACAACAGTAAAATGATACAACATTCATTATAAAATCAGTTCAAATCAGATTAATGGCAACCAGTGGGCTAGAGTTCTGTGAGGATTGCCAAAGGAGGGGGTCAGGATTGCTAAAGGAGGGGGCCATGTGCTTTAAACGTAACTGCGTGGATGTAACCTTAGAAATAGTTTAAAAGTAAGGAACCACCAGGAAAGACTGGGCTATCGGGAGCTAGAATCAGGAGTAGGTCAGCAATAAAACATCCGGTGTCAGGTGTTTTTTTTCAAATAAACCAAAACAGTGCAGGCCTAGTGATCACAGCTAGTCATCCCATTAGGTTTTGCCCCAATGAGGCAGTTGTGAGGGCTGAAGGTCCCTGCCTTCCCACCTCTCTCTAAGACTCTTCTCCTGGGTCCTTCCCCAGCAGCCTAAGACAACTTTGTCTTATCTCTCTTTGCTCCATCCTCGTCATCCCTCATTGTGTTCTGGGAGTCCAGGAGGGAGGAAAGCTGGTCACAGCAGGAGAGGGAGACTCCCTGGATTCTTCTGCCTCATCTCTGCCTCTTGACTCCCCTCTGCCTCTGCTTTTGCTTCTGGACTGCTCTCTGCCACAGCTTCTTCCTGCTCACTAAAACTTGTTGCCTCTTCAGCTTCCGACACCTCCTCCTCCCAGTCTGCTCCCTCTTCTCCCTCTGACCACTCACTGCCGCCCTACCACCAATCCCCTGGCTCTGAGCCTTCTTCCCTTGGGGATTCCACAGACAATGCCTTCCACTACTGCTCTGTATCCAGCCAGTCCATGACATGCACCACCTCATTAACAAAGAACTCTGCATAAATTGGAGCAGACCTTGCTTGGCAAAGTTCGTAGGCATGTGATCCAATCTGCACTTCTATGTTCTGATCTAAGTATGGACCAGGAAGGTTCTCATCAAATTGTAGAATGAACCAAAATTCTCCATCCCTTATCTCATTTACATGTAAACAAAGAAACCCCAGAAGGGACAGTATTAAACCAAGGAAAAGGACTGCCACCGTTCCAAGCTTTCCCTAAACGGCCTCGGTCCAGTATATCTGAAGGAGTGTCTCCACCCCCATCATTCTACCCAGACACTGAGGTCCAGCACCGAGGGCCTTCTGGCGGTTCCCTCACTGCGAGAAGCCAAGTTACAGGGAACCAGGCAGAGGGCCTTCTCGGTAGTGGCACCCGCCCTGTGGAACGTCCTCCCACCAGATGTCAAAGAGAACAACAACTACCAGACTTTTAGAAGACATCTGAAGGCAGCCCTGTTTAGGGAAGTTTTTAATGTTTGATGTATTACAGTATTTTAATGTTTTGTTGGAAGCCACCCAGAGTGGCTGGGGAAGCACAGCCAGATGGGCGGGGTATAAATAATAAATTATTATTATTATTATTATTATTATTATTATTATATAAGCTCTCAGAAAGTTACTTTATTGTGGTTGGCCATTTTTGTAGTACCCACGTCGAGGAGGATCATTGCGGGTACGCTTACTCATTTGCCCTCAATTCACTATTGCTGCAGGTACATCCATTCATTGTAGCAAAGAGCCGCGATACAACATCAAGTTGCGCTGAATTTAAAAGGCCACATTATAGCTGTTATCACAGTATTGTATGCTGCAGCTGTTCTCCGGAGATTAGCATACGCATTTGGATAATGTGATAAAAGACCAGACCTAAATAGAATTCATGTAGCACTTCTCTGCAGAGGCGCACGTCTTCCTGGCATGAGGTGAGGAGGAGTTGAATGCGCTCTTTGTAGAAAGAGAGAACAAGAACAACAGAATCCTCCAGAGAGGCCTTGGCTTTGGAAGGGAACCTGATCACAGGTAACTAGAAAAGATGGGAGGAAATGATGCTTGTCCTTTATTCCCTCTGCCCAGCAAAGACAAAAAACCCAAGCAGTGCCCTGCAAAAGCAGTTACTCCAGGGTCAAAATCAGCACTAAGCCGATAGATAAAAAGAGAAGGGAGGAAGGTGCTTGTGAAGGCCAGCCAAGAAGGAATGAAAACAGTGTTTGGAAGAAGAGTTTGGATTTGATATCCTGCTTTATCACTACCCTAAGGCGTCTCAAAATCTTCTTTTCCCTTCCTCCCCCACAACAAACACTCTGTGAGGTGAGTGGGGCTGAGAGACTTCAGAGAAGTGTGACTGGCCCAAGGTCACCCAGCAGCTGCATGTGGAGGAGCGGGGAAGCGAACCCGGTTCACCAGATTAGGAGTCCACTGCTCTTCACCACTACACCACACTGGGTCTCATATACCAGCCACTATCAATCTATGATAGTTGGAGAAAACCATCCTTTGACTTTCAGACTGATTTCCATGATTGGCTGATGGTATGGACCCTGGAAGTGCGGGCAGGGTGGTGGCAGCACGGGGACCTACAGATCCCCACCCACCAGATTGGCCAGTGAGGGCTGAATCTCCTTCCATGCTGACTGGTGGTTTAGGGATGTTGGGGAATTCAGCTGAAGACAGAAACGGGAGTGGAAATTGCCGGTTTGCTTATGGGTTCCATGTCCAGAATGGAAACCAGTCCAGTGAATACAATTGGTATTTGCTGCTGCTGCTGCTGCTGCTGCTGCTGCTGCTGCTGCTGCTGCTGCTGCTGTACTGTGTTTCCTTAGGGGTGGAATGACACATAATTGGTTATGTGAATTTAATAAGCTATGTAATGTCACCACAGTGGACAGTGAGACAAATAGCAGAAAAATACGAATATGAAAAATGACAAATAGGAAAAGGAACTACAGAGGAATGGTGCAGGCAATGAATACAAGGGGGAATGGAAACTGATGCCTTCTGATCTGCCAAGGCAGATCAACAAAGGAGAGAGAAAGATGCCAGCCGCTGACCACAAGGCCTCGTTGGCTGTGCCTAGGGAAGAACCCTTACCCGTAGAAGGACAGATCGAGCTGAGTCAAGGTGTGAAGAGAGTGAGGGAGAAAGAAATTGGGTTTGAAAAAGGAGAAAGGCAGGGGAACTCATTCCAACAATATTGAATGCAATAGTTCATTTGCCAATGAAACGCTCAAAACTAAAAACGCACCTGGAAAGCAGGTAACATTCCCTGCGACCCAATCGCCTTCAGTCCTTCTCCCCACCTCCACCTTAAGAACACTTTGTGGGCCATTATTATAGGAGCTGCTTCTCACATGGGCTTATAGGTGCTGGTGCCACATGCAGATGTATTCATCTGAAGTGCATGCATAACTCTCTCTCTCTCTCTCTTAATATTATTTTATTAATTTTCCAAAAACAAAAAATAAAAGCAACAATACATATTCAAACATAAAAAGTAGAGTTGACTTCCTACTCCCTTCCCTGGTTCTACTGTTTGTCATCATACCGCATGTCCATTTTAAATGATAAAACCATTAAAATTACTTATTGTCCAGTCATTATGTCTTTTCAAAATCCTGCTAATGTGTTAACCTGTGTACATTGCTTCTGTATGTATGCAATAAAGTCCTTCTAATCTTCTTTAAATTCATTGTCATCTCTTCCTCTTAGTCAATTTTGCCATTTCAGCATATTCCATTAACTTCACCTGCCAATCTTCTTTAGCTGGGACACCTTCTTCTTTCCAATGTTGTGCTAATAATATTTGGCACCCACAGTGGCCAAACTGATGGGAACTAACCCCTCAAGCAGGATGAGAGTGCAGTAGCACTTTCCTGCTACTGTTCTCCAGCAACTGGCATAGACACCCCAACCAGGCATCCACATGCCAACCAGGCATTGCCATGAAGTGGATGGGAATGACTAGCTTATGTAAACAGAGACAAACTGGGGCTGCCGATTCAGGAAAACAATGATCAAACTCAATAAAGTCTCTAATTGTGTAAATGAGCTCCCCAGCCAAACCAACAACACTGCTTCTATTGCCAACTTGTGCAATAGTCTCAGTCCTTGGCTGCTCTTCACCTCCCCCAACAACATTGTGTTTTTTGCGTTGTTGTTTTTTTTAAAAAAGAGCATCTTGTAGTGCAATCAATACCCAGAATGTAGCAGAGTGATGGCAAAGAAAAGGATGTAATTTGTGCAATCACGCGAGGGGGGGGGGAACCACTCTGCTTTGGACTTGTGAAAGACAAGGGCAATCAGTGGTGCTTCGGAAGACCTTCGGAATGATGTGGAAGAGATGAAGAGCATGCAATTATAAGTGAGCGCAGCAAAGCTGTTCTCGTTAATTATATACTAAAGCAATGGGAAATTAACTAACCTGTGGATGCCTCTGATGTGGCTATAATCAGCCATCAGCAAAAGGGTTTCGGCAGAAAGAAACAGATAGCTTGAAAAAAGAAAAAACCCCACAGCCAAGAGTCACAAAAATCACTCTAAAAACAAAGACACAGCTACTCAAGCATTCAGCTGGAAGTGTGAAAACAAAGCGAAGAAGCAATAAGGTTGCAAGACCAAAGACGTGCACTCCAGACAAATAGGATGGCACTTGACAGTACCTCTGCCGCTCTCAGGTCACATCCACACCATACACTTAAAGCACGTGCTTCTGACGCCTCTCAAACTGTAGGATCCTTGTACCTCATTGCAGCTCTTCTGCTAGAGCTCAGTCCTAGGTTCAGGCTATGACAGCTAAGGGGCTGAAACACAGGCGCGCTGGGAGAAGTGAGTTCTGCTGGCACAACTCTGTGCCAACGTTCTCTGTTTTGCTGATGCAGCTCTCCCAGTCTAAGACCCCAAACAGGTGAGAGTGTTGGGATTCACAGGATGCTGTGTAAATAAGTCTGCAGGCTTCAGTATGCTAGTTGATGCTGTTAGGATATTTCCGTTCCACCTTAAAAGGGAGCAGGATGTTTGTGTCACAGCCTGCATATTTCCTGTTTCACAGGATGTTTCTGTTGTGTCTTTGCTTTCGTTTCTCTCTCTGTGCTGGAGACACTGAAGCAGGCAGTCATGTTTTCTCTTTGTTCTGACCAACGCTGAATAAAGTTGTAAATATGCTATCCTGAGTGCATCTTTCGCTGTGTGCATTATCTGCTGATAGAGCGTGCATCGGCTCTGGAATGTGGCAAGCTATTTATGGAGCTCGTGTCGCTAATTGCTGATACTGCGTGTCTACGGGAGATCGATGGACGTCCGGAGACAACGTGGAGTCATGATGGACTTTGTCTCCCTGGCAGTATCCCAACAGATGCAACAGGCTGATGCAATACTTTTTCTGAAGGTGCTGGGTCAGAATGACTCAGCAGTAATGTGCTGACAGTTGATTGGCTGTCATCTGTTTAAAAGGGAAGCCTGTCCAATAGTGGGTGTGGTGTAGATGAGTGTGGAGTCTTCTTTTGCCTCAAGGTGCAGCCAGGTACTCTGTCTGATTATACGAACTGCTTCTGTAGATATTTGTATATATATTTTGCTCACAATAAATAATACTGCACAAAAGAACCTGGGACTCTGAGCATTCTGCTAAAGCGCCGCAAGGAATTCGCGACAGCGAGGTGTGGTGGGACATCCTAGTTTCCTTCAGGCTCAACCGTGCCCCAATGGTTATGCAAGTTCGTGCTTCTTGGACGAACTCCTTTCCAAAACCCTTTGCCTGCCTTCGAACCCCAGACACTCAGCATGTTACGAAGGCATGAGGCAAGAGGAGCTAGAACACAAACCAAACACTGGAGAAACAAACCATGGGGTTTTTTTTTGGTTTTTTTTTAATCTTCTGTGGAACAGCTTGTGGTTTGTTAAACAAAAGCATGGCTTAGCTCTATGTACAAAGCTGGCTACAATGAACTATTTGTGACTATTATTTATTTGTATTATTTTCCCCTTGAAAAGTCTGGAAGCTGGGAAGTATGTTTAAAACACAGGTGTTTTTTAAAGATTTCATTGCAGCTGATCACTCACCTGAACAGCTGGTTTCAAATAGATGAAGTGTCTTGCCCATTCTGCTGTAGTCAGAACATCTCTTTGTTTCTCCTGTGTGAAATTGTGGCCGTACTGTCTTGCTGATGCCGACAAACAGTCATGGATATGGTCAAGAATATTTTGCTGAGACTGAGCAGCTGTGCAGATTGGCATGCCTCTGCCAACTATCTGAAGCAATGGTAGCAGGCCAGTTGAGTGACAGAGGTCTGCTGAACTGAAATTCCCTAAAAATCATTATTGAATTGTAGAATTTGAAGGGACACTGAGGATCATCTCGTCTAATGCCTGCAATGCAGGAATTTTCAGCTGTCCCATACAGGGATCAAACCAGCAACCTTGGTTTTTATCAGCACCATGCTCTAACCAAGTGAGCTACATAGTGCACACAGTTAAAAAGAAAACCCAATGAGCAAAGATGAAACATGTGGGTGCACACACACACAAACTTTGGCTTAATTTAATTAATGTGAAGGGGATGTCTCAGAAAAAATGAATTCTACTCACATTACTAGACAGGTTCCTTATGGTATCCCCCAACCGCCCCGTTAAAGTAAACTGTCATAAAGGAAAGACTTTCCCCCTCCTGAGCATTATTAGATTTAATGTGCTCGTGTACTTAAGAGAATGTTGTTAAACTTTCCTCTGGCTTAACTTCACCAAAGTCAATAGAGTCACAACGCCAACGGAGCATTTTGCTCAGCATAGCTAAGTTTATGACAATTAAAGAGTATTATTTTTGGATGTGAAGACTTCCGCGGATTGTAAAATGTCAACAATAATTAGTTATTTAAACAGTCCATAATCTTCTAGAAACCTTTCTCAGAGAAACACAGCATGTAATACACCCTCTGGGTTTGCAAAAAGATGCGGAGATATATGTTTATTAGATGCAATGTAACACAAGGATGTATCAGTATTCCTCTAGTCAAGGCTTTTAAAAGCACCGAAAGAATAAAAGAGTAATGGGGGGAAATGGGCTTCAAATGCCAGTTGCTTTGAATTCCCCCATTCTGTGAGCGGTAGGAAGCTGCAGAGCAGCTTTGCAGCAGCACCAGTTTCCTGCGGGATAAGAGACCTTTGAAGACTGCGTTGCACATTTAGTAATAAACACAGAATCACTTTTCTCTACCTGGTCAAAATCAAATAGCCCAAATTGCCTTTTTTCAATCGTGCTTCACATTTAGGTTGGGCAGAAGAGCCTCACAGTTTCTGGTCACCCTACAGGCCGAAGTGAGTGAGAGCCATTCTAATGATCACCACCAACATTTCTCCGATGAATATAAAAAAAAGGTAAAGGTACCCCTTCCCGTACGGGCCAGTCTTGACAGACTCTAGGGTTGTGCGCCTATCCCACTGAAGAGGCCGGGGGCCAGCGCTGTCCGGAGACACTTCCGGGTCACGTGGCCAGCGTGACATCGCTGCTCTGGCGAGCCAGAGCCGCACACGGAAACGCCGTTTACCTTCCCGCTAGTAAGCGGTCCCTATTTATCTACTTGCCCCCAAGGGTGCTTTTGAACTGAATATAGGGACATCTTATTCCATAATACAGTGTTACCTCGGGTTACATACGCTTCAGGTTACATATGCTTCAGGTTACAGACTCTGCCAACCCAGAAATAGTACCTTGGGTTAAGAACTTTGCTTCAGGATGGGAACAGAAATCGTGCTCCGGCGGTGCGGCAGCAGCAGGAGGCCCCATTAGCTAAAGTGGTGCTTCAGGTTAAGAACAGTTTCAGGTTAAGAACGGACCTCTGGAACGAATTAAGTACTTAACCCGAGGTACCACTGTAATAATAATAATGACAACTTTTATTATTTATACCCTGACCATCTGACTGGGTTGCCCCAGCCACTCTAGATGGCTTCCAAATATATAAAAACATAGTAAAATGTTAAACATTAAAAAACTTCCTTATACAGGGATGTCTTCAGATGTCTGTATACTTCAGAGGTCATATAGTTACTTTTCTCCTTGGCTCAGGAGTCGTAAAAACACATACCCTCTGATGAAAGTAGGGATACCCTCCAACAACAGTACCCTCAAATCAAACCAGGATGGCTTCTGTAGATCCAGGAATGTCAGTATTCAATTGTTTGAGCCAAATGATGCCAAAACAGACAAGAATGCTGGGGATTGAATCTGGGACCTAGATGCTCTACTACTGAGTTATGGTTCCTCCTGTCAACTGTCGTGGGGTTGCCAGCAAAAAGGAAAATGTTGATGCAAAGGAGAAAACAAGAATGTGATTGTTTGAATTTTGCATAGGTGTCTTATTTATTCTTCATTGTTGCACATGCAACAAAGGAGAGACCTATGAAGAAACTCATTTTTAAAAGATGTCAGGTGGACATGCAAATGTTTCTGGCATAAGGATTGGATGTGCAAAAACCGTAGCACTGGTAGCAGAGGCCACTATTTTTGAGGGAAAATAAACCTCAGAGAATTAATGGCTGGGCGGTGAGATCGCAGTCCTCAGGAGCACTGCTCTAGGAATTCAAATGCAAGACCTTTCTCAATTATGCCTTCAATTGCTTGCACAATTCAAGTCATGCTGCTTAGCAATATTTTGGGAGAAACAGGGTGTTACAGTTAACAACACATTAGTAGCGATGGCACCATTTCACCTTAGGACGCCCAGAGGAAAAAGAGGCAGCAGAACATATTGTAACTGTGCTGGACGATTGCTCTGAAACACTGCCATCTTGCGAGTATTTAGAGATAAAACAACATAAATCTGCTTTACAGTTTTGGCAGCAGCTTCATTCCCAGCACTGCTTTAGGAATTCAAAGAAACCGAAAAAAACCCCAGGGTGGTTTTGAAATTAGTGGTTACAGTCAATGCACTTCTGAATAGAATCTAATTGTATCCCAAACACAGAGGAAAACCTGATCTTTGATCTCAGGAACCTCCATGCAAAATATGGTTACAATATCTTAAAAGAGACATACAGTACAAGGGAAACAACTTTCCAAAATATACAGCAATGCTAGTGCTGCTGGATTCATCAGTAGGACAAATATGTTGTAGTGTAGCAGTCCAGGCAAACCTTCTAAAATATTTATCCCAGCTGGAATCCATATTGGATTAGATTTTGTGCTGCTGTTTATTTGTTTGTTTGTTTTCAAGCAACATTTACACATTACTTGGTTTTTGTAAAAACTCTAAGACTAATCCCAAGCCCCTATATTCTCACTCAGCTACTTTGTTCTGCAGAACCAGAGGCAAACAAGATGGTCACATACGTAAGTCACCCGATAACCTAATATAAACCTTTTCAAAAATATAACAATATGAAATTAAAATATAAAATTTATATTTAATGACACATCATTTATATCAGGCAATATAACGCTTGTACAACAGGAGCAAGACTTCCAGTGAAAAGGAGGCATGACAACTTTTTGTCATGACATCAAGTCTATTCTTCTTATATATTTTCATATGTGACTGCGTAAGAGAAAGAGTTACTGTGATTGTTTTCATCAACCCTTTCTTCAAGGCCTTTGGTTTGCTCTTGTGACTGTTCTCAACATTTTTTAAAGTATTTTTTTTATTAGCCACCTATTGGAGCACAATAAATGAAATACAGTCGTACCTTGGATTCCGAACGCCTTGTGACTCGAATGTTTTGGCTCCCAAACACTACAAACCAGGAAGTGAGTGTTCCAGTTTGCGAACATTCTTTGGAACCCGAATGTCCAACATGGCTTCTGATTGAGTGCAGGAAGCTCCTGCAGCCAATCGGAAGCCACGCCTTGGTCAAGAGGACTTCTGGAATGGATTCCGTTTGAGAACCAAGGTAAGGCTGTATAATAAAACCTGGTGGGATCAAATTCTGGTGAATTTCTCTGGATACACGAAGGGCTTCCATGTGCGCCTTGGAGCGCTTCCAGATGATCTATTTACTGAACATTCATCCGGATTTGTTTGCAGGGAGAAATTAGACAATGTTGCCTATTTAATGAGAATTCATTCTGGCTTTCTTCATGAGGTTAGATGGCGTTGCGTCAAAGCAAGTACTATCCCACACTTTTCTAGAGCATTTCCCCATCCCTTTATCTCAAGAAGCCTGATCTTTTGGGAAAGTTTGTCGTGCAAGAACTCTTCATCAATGGACCTGTGCAACCAGCATTTGCCGGTATGCGACTGAGTCCAACTCCAAAATAGCAACATCCCGGACGCACCTTTGGTTGTCGCTCTCAGATGGATAAAAGTCTGAACTTTTGAGTCTGAGTTGGTACAGTTCATGCCTCACTCCTGGAAATACTTTGTGTGTGGTTTCTCTCCTTCTCTCTACCTCCCCACAACTGTGCAGCTGGATTGCATCTCCAATACAAAAGTGACGAAATGTTGTCCTGTAATGTTCCGTACTGATGCATATCTTTAGGCTCTCCATCAACTGCAGGTCAGCTTGGAGCAGCGTATTAACCTTCCTCCTTTGATAGCTTGCGGTTGTTCTCTGAGCGATCTTCAGATAGCCAGCGTTCGCCGCCAAACAGGAAAAGTAGATTATGGAGAGCAAGCTCAGTAATGAAGATACATTTAATAAGCAACTCCTGCAAACATTTTCCGGTACCAATTAGGGAGAGGGAGTGAAATGAAATGCGGTCGGAAAATTACTGTGAGCTGTGCACTAATGAAGTGGCAGAACAGAATGCAGAGGGAACCTTAGAGGAGATGAATACATGGTAACAAGGCAGGGAATGATGTGGACCTGCTGACACCGTTCCACTGCCTGCCAAATTGGATTTTGAACATGTGAATTGCCTAGACCACTTTCCCCCCTTCGCCGTCAGTCCAAGAAGAACCAAGAAAAGTGCATAGCCGTACGAAGCTGCCTTGTAGTGAATCAGACCATTGGCTCATTTAATTCTTAAGTCAGTTCCAGGCTTATTCAGTCATTCTCCTTCCACCACCAGAGTGACAAGGGGGAGAAGGAGGAGGAGTCCATTGGCCTTCAGCTGTCCCACCCCCAAACAAACTTGGTAAAGCCATCAGGGAGCCTTTCCTACTGACTAAGCTGCTGGCTCGTTTCCTGAACTTCTTTCATGTGCACACATTCTAGGAGTCTTGTGAATTTTGATCTTGAGACCGTGGTAATAGCACATCTTGGCAGATTTACCCAGTAACATGCACTCACACGGGTCTTCAAATGGGGATGTTCTCCGTTTCCTGTGAGTGTTAAAGCATTATGAGAATTATATGCTCTGTGAGGGCAACAGGGGTCTCTTAACATTCCCAGCACCCTTAACAAACTACAGCTCCCAGAATTCCTTGGGGGAAGCCATAGCTGTAGTAGTATCATAGTGCTTTAATGTGGCCTATGTGTTTATGAGCAGGACAGTAAAGGGAAAGGGCTGTAGTTCTGTGGTAGAACCCTCTACTTTCCCTCCAGAAGGTTCCAGGTTCAATCCCTGACATTTCCAGGTAGGACTGTGAGAGATTTCCCCTCTGAAACCCTGGGAAATCATTGCTAGTCACTGCCAGTAGTGAGCTAGACAGACCAGTGGGTCTGACTCTGTATAAAGCTCATTTATAACGATGGTAATTTAAAAGCAATTCCAGACAATGTATTTGTCTCATATGGTTTTAATTATATATGAACATGAATGAATCTGACACCTATTATTTAATGTGAGATTCTTGCCGGCAGAAATTAGGTAGCAAGCTGTGACTGCAAATAATAAGCCTGTAGCAAAGCAAGCTTGAAAACAAACAAGGTAAGCAACAGAGTCCTTCGGTTCCGTAAGAAAATAGATTAAACATGGGCATGGTCTCCCTGCGACCTTTTTAATCACATTTGTCAGTGATTTCCGGTTTCTCCGGAGCAAGTCCCTAAATCCTGAATTCAGCCGCACCTATGAGCTCTGAAACAGCACCATCTGGTGGCTTCATATAAGATTACAATGCAGTGAAACAGAAATGACCAGCAAATTTGAAGTTGTTGAGAGGATCAAATGGGATGGAGATAACCACATGCTGAACCTGGGATGGAAGTAGGATTTAAAATTAAAATAATCAATCTGGCTTTTTAAACAGTGTCTTTCTTGCCGTGTTATGTATTTTTGTGTTTTTATATTGTAAAAACCGCCCTGAGATCCTTAGATGAAGGGCGATACAGAAATTTAATATAAATAACTAGACAGATAGATAGCCTGGCCGCTCGTTAGGAGGGAGAAAATGTGGGATTTTAAAAATAATAATAAGAAGAAGCAGCAGCCTGCCCTCTCATGGAGATGGGGGCGGCGGAAAATCGGTCAGATTTCAAAATAAATAAAAAATAAGCCACTCACTGAGGGGCGGGGAAAGTTAAGGTGTCAAATAAGATTTAAAAAAGTAAAATGGAAATTAACAGAAATGAGCTTGCCCGCTCGTGAACGGTGAAAAGTTGGGATTTCAAATAAGATAAGTAAAATAAATAGAAATAGAAATGAGCTTGACTGATTGGGAGGGGGGAAGTTGGGATTTCAAATAAGATAAATAAAATTTAAAAATAAACAGAAATGAGCTTGCCCGCTCATTCGAGGGGAAGAAAGCTGGGATTTCAAAGTAAACCGGGACGCCCACAGGAGGAGCCTGCAGGGGCGTGACGGACTCCTTTGGCCAGACGGCAGCCGCCCCTCTCGCCCCGCACATGGCCGGCTCCGCGTCGCGAAGGCGGGGCCCGGAAGTGCTCCTTCGGCGCCGGAAGAAGATGCTTCCCCGGCCGGCTGCTTCCGGTTCCGGGTGACGGGCTGAGTCACTCCGCCGCTGCCTCCCTCTCTCGCTCGCCCGCCGGCCGACCGAGCTCGTGTCCTCGCCCAGCTGCCGGGTCCACCTGCCCCTCTCCGCCCGCCGCCGAGATGCCTCTGGAGAACCTGGAGGAGGAGGGCCTCCCCAAGAACCCCGACCTCCGCATCGCCCAGCTGCGCTTCCTCCTCAGCCTCCAGCCCAAGCGCCCCGACCCGGCCGTGCGCCAGGAGCTCATGGCCGCCATCCGCGAACACGGTGAGTGAGGGGAGGTCGCCTCGCCTGGGCTCTTGCTCTGAGGGGTCAGGGGTCTCCTACCACGCCTTTTCCTTGACGGGGGCTCAAGGCGGCTCACAGATCAGGGGGAAAAAGGGCAGCTTAAAGACATGCGGGGGTGGGGGTGGGGAACAACATTTTAAAAGCCATTCAACTTTAATTGTCGTCCTGGGAATGATTGGGGTAGAAATTCCCTAAACGGTATAGGAATTTATTCATGTATATAACTACCGCGGCAAGAATGCCATTTGCCCCAAGAATGGAAAGGAAAGGAGGAGCGCCGACAAAAGAAAGATTAGATACAAAAGCTCACTGACTATGCAGAAATGGCGAGCGGAACTTACTGGGAAAATAAGAAATCGAGACAAGAAGCTTTTTAAAAAAATAAAAGAATGGAAATGGTTTGTTGGATAAATTGTAAGCAGATAAGGATGTTGGCAGGATCATTGTAATAACCTGCAGTTTCACAAGAGTCAATAAATAAAGTAGATGAATGAAATAGTAAGTTGATTTAGAATATGCAGCAAATGATAAATATAAATTTAAGGAACCACAGAAAAAGTAGGAAGGAAGCAGGGTTCTGAAATGTTAAAATGGCTGTAAAACTATTGAAATGTGTATAACTGAAAATCACTTGTTGTTGTCATTTATAGTATGTACATCTTCAGGGAGTGTTTCACAATCTTTAGCCGTACTGGGGACTGTGAATAAAATATTCCAGTAGCATTTAGGTTCCACTATGACCTCCATTGTGTAAGAACACATCATTTTAGAGATCTTGTGTTTGGAAGATAGCAGCTCCTTTAGGAAAGGGTGGGCACTGCTAGTAGATCTCTGGGTGATGTGCAGTACACCTGTAAAGGTTTCTGACTCCCATTTGTTGAACAATGGCAACAGCAGAATGACATGCTCTCCAATATCCTGGAGGTGCTCTGGTGCTCAAATCAAATCTTGGGATCAGTAGACTTTGATAATGTATGTCTTTAGAATCTCTCTCTGGTTAATTTGGGGGTTCTTGTAAAAAAAATAAACAAACAAGAGATTCTGCAAGGCTGAAATCTCCCCACTGCTGCACTAGGTCAGGCAAATAGGCAGTTGTTGCAATTGTATGGATTTTCTTTCAAATCTGGATTCAAAATGAATAAAATTTTTGGCATGTGCCTTTACCTAGTTCTGCTGGATCTCTCAGCGGCTTTTGATACCACCGATCATGACCTTCTGGACCGTCTAGAGGAGCTGGGGGCACTGTTATACAGTGGTTCTGCTCCTTTCTCCTGGGCCGTGTCCAGAAAGTGGTGTTGGCGGATGAGTGTTCAGACCCCTGGGCTCTCACTTGTGGGGTCCCTCAGGGTTCCGTCCTCTCCCCCATGCTTTTTAATATCTATATGAAGCTTCTGGGAGAGATTGGGGGTTTGGGCTGGGTGTTCATCAGTATGCTGATGATACCCAGCTCTACCTCTTTCAAATCAGAACCAGTGAAGGTCCTGTGTAAGTGCCTGGAGGCGGTTGGAGGAGGGATGATGGCTAACAGATTGAGGTTGAATCCTGAAAAGACAGAAGTACTGTTTTGGGGGGACGGGGCAGACAGGTGTGGGGGACTCTCTGGTCCTGAATGGGGCAACTGTTCCCCTGAAGGAGCAGGTACACAGCCTGGGAGTCATTTGGGACTCACAGCTGTCCATGGAGGCGCAGGCCAATTCTGTGTCCAGGGCAACTGTCTACCAGCTCCATCTGGTACGCAGGCTGAGACCCTACCTGCACGCAGACTGTCTCACCAGAGTGGTGCATGCTCTGGTTATCTCCCGCTTGGACTACTGCAACTAATCCAGCATGTGGCAGCTAGATTGGTGACTAGGAGTGGCTGCCGAGACCATAAAACAGCGGTCCTGAAAGACCTACATTGGCTCCCAGTACGTTTCTGAGCACAATTCACAGTGTTGGTGCTACCTTTAAGGCCCTAAACTGCCTCGGCCCAGTATACCTGAAGGAGCATCTCCATCCCCATCATTCAGCCTGCACACTGAGGTCCAGTGCCGAGGGCCTTCTGGTGATTCCTTAGCTGTGTGAAGTGAGGTTACAGGGAACCAGGCAGAGGGCCTTCTCAGTTCTGGCGCCCGCCCTGTGAAATGCCCTCCCATCAGATGTCAAGGAAATAACTATCCGACTTTTAAAGGACAACTGAAGGCGCCCCTGTTTAGGGAAGTTTTTAATGTTTGATGCTGTACTGTTTTTAATATTTCATTGGCTGGAGAAACCCAGCCAGATGGGTGGGGTAGAAATAATAATAATAATAATAAACAACAGTAATAATGATCAAGCACACGTTATGAAGAAGTGGCCTAATCAGCTCAATGTGGTACTCTTGGATGGATCCAGAGATAGTGGATTGCAGGGAACCATTTAAGATTTCAGTGTAGGAGTGTGCCATTATTGAAAAGCATACACTATGATTTTCCTGGTTTTATCCTCGCAAAAATGCCACGAGGCAGGTTGGGCTGAGAATGAGTGTGAGCTGGTCCAAGGCTGCATTTTTTGCCTGAGGATTTGAATTTAGGCCTCTCCAGTCTCAGACCAAACACTTCTCATCACTGCCTCATGCTGGTTTTCTGCTTATGTGAGGGGACAAAGCAGTGTTAATTTCTTCTGAACTTTTTGCTGTTGTGATCTTCTAAGATATGATTTCAGCAGGGCTAATTGTTCAAATGGTTGTGTTGTCGTCCACAGACATGGCCCCGTATTACGAATCCCTCTGCAAGTCACTTGATTGGCAGGTAGATACAGATCTCTTGAATAAGATGAAGAAGGCAAATGAGGAGGAGTTGAAACGCCTTGATGAGCAGCTGGAAGATGCAGAGAAGAACTTGGGGGAAAGTGAAATCCGTGATGCCATGATGGCCAAAGCTGAATATCTCTGCCGAATCGGGGACAAGGTATTTATTTTTTTACATAAAGTAAAATGTGTGTAAAGCGCTTTCTGGGCATTTGCCTCCACACATTCTCAGAACATGGGGTGGGAGGGAGGGGTAAGTGGGCATGCGTTGGCCCTGCCATTCTCATTGACTTTTGTGCATTGAGCAGGGTGATTTGAAGAGGATCTCTGTGTGCTCTGTCATCAGGAACCCTGTGTGATCAGAGTTCTCAGCTGTGTGGAGGATTCTGAGCACATTCAATTGCATGCATGGAATTCCCCTTAATGTGAGAAGGCCTGAAGTTATAGCCAGAGAAATATTGGGAGTGGGGTCAGTGAGCACAGCTCCACTTCTGCTTCCTTTAGTTCTCAGATTGTGGTTTTGCTTCTCCCCGGAAAGCTGCATGAATATGTTGCTCATTTGTGGTAAACCATGGTTAGCCAGAAACTGTGGCTTATTGTTACATGTCAATGCACTCCTTTTCTCTGTTATTTGTTAGCTGAAAGGGTTGTGCTCCTCATACATATCTGCTTTCCTTCAATCAGTGGGGGAACGTAGTGCAGAACCTTGGGTGGTACATGGGGGCAGGGGATACCTGTTAGCAAATTACAGATCTGTTCTCCAGAGCGTCAAATCTGCGGCATCTAACTTAAGCAAATGCTGTCTTATCAGGAAGCTGCTCTGACTGCCTTTCGGAAGACATATGACAAAACTGTGGCTCTAGGACATCGGCTGGATATTGTGTTCTATCTCCTCCGAATTGGCCTGTTTTATATGGACAATGACCTCATCACCCGGAACACTGAAAAAGCAAAAAGGTACCATTTCTGTTGTTGCTGCTGCTGCTACCTTGATGTGCAAAGCATTAGTCTCTCGCTTTACAGTAATACAGGTTCTGAAAATGTAGTCTGGTTGCTAGGGAATGGCTTCTTTATGTAGCAGGGAGTGTATACTTTAGATGAAGTGTGGCATGAAATTCGGAATTTTCAGAAACATGATGATCCTTAAAAGGATTAGATACTATTTTCATATTTTTTTAAACGGCATGTTGGGGGAAATCGAAATACACAATACTTACCAAAGCGAAAAACATTTTAGGAACCTGAAAGGTGTTAAATATACCAGAAGAATACACTTTTATGAAAATTAAAAGTACCAGTAGCTTTTATTCAGTCAGTGCTGACAAACACAATCATCTTACATAGGATGCATAGTGAAATGCCCATAGGCCCACTTATCTGGGAGTAAGCCTCATTTATCTTAGTTGGACTTGGGTTCCAAGGAACCACGCCTAGTATTGGGCTACGAGTGTCTTAGAAGTTAGTAGACAAAATTAGTTATCCTTAATTCAGAATTACCATATTTTTCGCTCTATAGGACACACCGGACCATAGGATGCACCTTGTTTTAGAGGGGGAGAACAAGAAGAAAAAAAAATCTCCCCCTCTCTGCTCAGCGCCCCTTCAGCGAAGCGGCAGGAGAAACGGAGCCCCTTCCATTTCTCCTCCTGCTTGGCTGAAGGGGCGCTGCGCAGCTCTCCCTCTCTGCTAAAGCCAGGAGAGTCTTGCTCTCCCGGCTTCAGCGAAAGGAACCTGAAGCCTGTGGAGGGCAGCGGGAACTTGCGCTGCGCTCTGAAGGCTTCAGGCGGCTATCCGTCTTCTCTTCGGATCGCTCCCTCTGCGCTTCAGAGGCTTCGCGTTGCTATCGATGAAGCCAAGGAGCCTGCATTTGCTCCATAGGATGCACACACATTTCCCCTTAAATTTTGGTGGGGGAAAAGTGCATCCTATAGAGCGAAAAATACGGTACTACTTTATTTATATCCCACAGGATCATTGTCTAAAAGAGCCATAGATCAAGCCATACATCAGAGTAGTTGATGAGAGCTGCAGCTGAAAGCAACCTGCAGCACACCCCTTTGTTAAAGGTTGCAGTGTAGTCTCAAAGCAAAACCATCCCATAGCTTTTGTTTGAACTCCTGTAATAAAGCTAGTTAAGCAAGTTGATGAAAATGCTTGTGCATGGCTAAGGATGCTGGGGAAATAACACACATACCTGTTTTCTTTTAAAAGCCTAATAGAGGAAGGAGGAGATTGGGACCGTCGGAACCGGCTTAAGGTCTACCAGGGTCTTTACTGCGTGGCCATTCGAGACTTCAAGCAGGCAGCCGAGCTTTTCCTGGATACAGTTTCAACATTTACGTCTTATGAACTTATGGATTACAAAACCTTTGTAACATACACAGTCTATGTCAGCATGATTGCTTTAGACAGGCCTGACCTTAGAGAGAAGGTATGCCAAGCAGCTACTTCCACAGAGAACCTTCAGAGTGTGCTTTGTGTTCCTTATTCCTTTCATGTCTGATTTTTGCTGGCTTTGTCTGATCTCTTTTAGGTTATCAAAGGGGCAGAGATTCTGGAGGTTTTGCACAGTTTACCCAAAGTCCGGCAATATCTTTTTTCACTCTATGAATGTCGGTATTCAGTTTTCTTCCAGTCGCTGGGTAAGGAAGTGTTTCTGCTTTTTTGCTCTGTGGGGTTTACTGGGCTGTTAAGTGGGCAGCACACAGCTTGTGGGTTACAAGTGCAGCCAGCCTACCCAGACTTGGCCCTCCCATCTCCTAGGATTAGACAAAAACAAAAAACGCGCATCCACTTCCCTGTACCCACCAAGACTTGCCCTCCCCATCTCCTAGGGTTGGCAGTCTCAAACCTTTTGGCCCATCCTCAATTAAAGGAGGGTCAAGAATTAAGCTGAGATTTCCAAGAGGTAAGTAAAGCTGATCCAAAGCTGCTTCAGGATGTAACTGCTTCAGCAGGCAGAACAAATGAGAAGGAAGGTGGAATGTGTTTCATGAGCGCAGAGGTAAAATGGCCACAAATAGATTTGGTCCTCGCTACTCAACTTTAAATAGACTATGCGTCCCATATTGTCTCCTGGATGAGAGAAGCTAGGTGTATTCAATCTTTCTTAAGGGGCTGGCAGATACACAGGTCTCCCGAGATAGGCTCAATCTGCCCTCGCTAGTTTGCATCAGGCGTAGCCAGCGTGATGTCCTTCAGGTGATGTTGAACTCCATCTTCCATCATCCCTGCCCATTGGCTATGCTGTCTGGGGCTGATGGGAGACTGAGACGTTCAACAATATTCAGTGGCACGTGGTTCATGCTGTTTAACTACTTTCCGGGGGGAAACAAAACGTTTGTGAGACGCAGACCTCATTTTGTGTTCTTATGTTTCCCTTTCAGCCACCGTAGAGCAAGAGATGAAGAAAGATTGGCTGTTTGCGCCCCACTATCGCTATTACGTTCGGGAAATGAGAATCCATGCCTACAGCCAGCTCCTAGAATCCTATAGGTCGCTTACATTAGGTTACATGGCAGATGCTTTTGGAGTCTGTGTAGAGTTCATAGATCAGTAAGTATATCTATATCTCTCTTTATATTTTAAATGCATTTCTACAGTTTATAGTGATTCCCGTCTAGATAAGGGGATAGGTCATTTGATGGTACCTTTGTTAAAAAAACTGTGAGGAAGAACCATTGATTACAAGATTTACAGAGGTTGGGTAAGGCAAGAACTACAGAATTGTAGAGTTGGAAGGGACCCCGAGGGTCATAGAGTCAAACCTCCGCATATCATCTGAGCAGAGGAGCCTTGGGGGTGCTTGTGGCAGCTGCACACTGTACAGACTCCACCCTTCAGTTTTGGAACAGGAAGACTGGAAGTCTTCCTGATGCTTTTATAACCCAACATCAACTATACGTGATATGTTGGATGGGTGTGTGAATATGGCTGTGCTGCAGCTGGTGCAGGGTGGTTTGGTGCACCTCCTGCTGACGGAGGGAGGCAAGAGCTTGTACAGCTAATGCTCAGCAGCTACACACTTGCTTCTTCTGAGCCCAGTTGAAGATGCTGGTGCTGTATTTGAAGCCCTTTATGGGCTGGGACCATCACTCCCTGCGATTATCAAATCTGGGCCTGCTGTGCATCCTTGATGTGCTATAAAATCTTGCTAGGAAGGCTCTGTAGATTACAGGAATGCTGCTGCAGCATCTTAGTTGATTATGCCATTGCATACTGCACTAGAAATGCTAGCCCATGTGTTACACAGGTGTAAGCTGCAAGAGCGGAAGCATCTGAGTTGCACTGCAGCAGCCACTAAGCAGTCCTAGGCCCATTGTGGTTTGCTAATTGCAGTTCTTTAGTTTGGTAGCTGTAAACAGAGCATAATTATGCTGGTAGAAGCACTTTCCAACATCTTTCAAGAAGCAATTGCTTGCATCAAGCTAGCAGGGTAACCTTCCTTCTACCCCTGAGGCAAGGCCCCAAACTGGAGCAAAAAATGCCAGTCTTGCATCCTCCACCATGAAATTTCAGGTGCTTTGCAACAGATACAGATGGTGGTGTCCTCTCTTTCTCTCTCTCCAGGGAATTGTCAAGATTTATCGCTGCTGGGCGACTACACTGCAAAATAGACAAAGTCAACGAAATAGTAGAAACTAACAGGTACAGCATGTTGGACACCACTCCCACTAATGCAAAAAAACTAGTAGTGACATCAGGCTTAACATTAAGGACTTTGCAGCCTTTTAATTGCTGCCCAACCAAAGGTATTGCATACGTTTTACAGATGGAGAGGTAGTAGCTTGCCCAAAGCCAGGTGAGATAAGCTCTGCTCACCCAACTCAGAATACTCTTTCCGCTGGAACAATATCTTTATTAGAGATAGAACAGTGTGTTTCCAAACTTTCTACCTTCTGTCATCAGCTCATCTGCCATGGATGCACTCTCAGCAAATGGGGTGGGGCAGTACTGGCCAGGCTTGTTGCCCAGCTGAGCTAAATATTACTGAAAACTCACCCATGCTTTCCTGTACCGGTGTGTTCCAGGGAAGGATTAGTAGTGATGAACAAGCTGCCTTTCAGGAAACTTGTGCCTGCCATTACTGCTTTGCTCATAATGAGCTTCCTGTTCAGTATTTTGAGGAACTCTTAAACCGTTTTTGGGAGCTGTTTGATAAGTCATTGCTAGAGAACCACCTGACTAAATTCTCTCTCTCTCTCTGTCTCTTTAGGCCTGACAGCAAGAACTGGCAGTATCAAGAAACCATTAAAAAAGGAGACTTGCTGCTAAACAGAGTGCAGAAGCTTTCTAGAGTAATCAATATGTAACTTTTGAAAAAGCAAAAGGGGGAATGCGTAATTGAGACTGAAGCATTTTGGAAGTCATCGTTGTATGGTATTACTTCTGCTATTGCTGAGGAAATTGGAACCATGGTGTAGTTATGGGGTTTTTTTTATAGGCTACTTCCATACGTTAACAAAACTGTATAAATGTTCTGTTTGTGTTTTCAGATCAATTTCATTTATTAAATGTATAATACAGTTGATTGTCCTGTTCCTTGAGTGGGCTTAAAGGTAAAAGTAAAGGGACCCCTGACCATTAGGTCCAGTCGTGACTGACTCTGGGGTTGCGGCGCTCATCTCGCTTTACTGGCCAAGGGAGCCAGCGTACAGCTCCGGGTCATGTGGCCAGCATGACTAAGCCGCTTCTGGCAAACCAGAGCAGCACACGGTAACGCCGTTTACCTTCCCGCTGGAGCGGTACCTATTTATCTACTTGTACTTTGACATGCTTTCAAACTGCTAGTTGGCAGGAGCTGGGACTGAGCAACAGGAGCTCACCCGGTCGCGGGGATTCGAACTGCCGACCTTCTGATCGGCAAGTCCTAGGTTCTGTGGTTTAGCCCACAGCGCCACCTGTGTCCCTTGAGTGGGCTTAATTTGGGATCCTGCTTGAGATGCCCAGAGTGGGGCCACTCATGTTCCTGCTGCCCAGGTGATCAACGACCAGTTGAGCTGAACCAGGAGCATGGTGGGAGGTTTAAAGCTCCCCCCTCGCCATTCTTGTAGCAGACAGTATACTCCTGGAGTGTGGCTGAGACTGACCAAGAACCAGGTGAGGGTTGCTCACTTGCAAGTCAAAGCTTAGTGCTAGGGTTTGTCCCAAAAGACTGAGTTACTGGTGGCCTCTTCACTGTGGGAGAGCATATATTAAGTTAATTGACACCCCCCCCCCCCTCTTTTGACCTAATGTTCAAAACCAATAAATCTATCCAGCACAGCTGGCCAGCTCCCCACACACAGGTAAATGTGCTGCTTAGATAAATTGCTGCCATTCAAAATTATGTGATGCTAAGCTTCTGTGTGAGATTTTAGTGTCTGCTTGGATAGGGAGAGTTGGGTTGGGGGCTGCAGCAGCAACCTATTGAGAGATGAAATGGGATCATAAATATTGGATTGCTCAAGCAGGGGAACAGAAAGCAATTAGAGCATCATTAGGCCACTGAAGATAAGAGACAATATTGAAAAGCAGGCTTCTAGAAGGTACATTAACAGCCTTCATGAGGTGTGGAGAAACTACTCAGTTAAACAGTACATCTAGCATGAGGCATCCAAGGAATGTCTCATGGCAAATCTAAAAAAAATGTAGTATAAACACTGACAACTGGGAAACACTGGCCTGCGAGTGCTCCAGTTAGAGCCTTTATCAAAGGTGTCATGGGCTTTGAAGACACTCAAACTCCAGAAGCAAGGGAGAAACGTGCTAAGAGGAAGGCACGCTTGGCAGATCCACACCGTGATCAACTCCCGCCCAGAAACCAATGTCCCCACTGTGGAAGGGCATGTGGATCCAGAATTGGCCTCCACAGTCACTTACGGACCCACTGTTAAAACTGTGTTTAGAGAAGACAATCTTACTCGGCTACGAGTGATCGTCAAAGAAGATCACTGCCAGTTTTTTTATTCTGTGAGTAGATTGCAGTCTCTTGCAAGTTGGATGTGCCTAGTATAAAACAATTGCCAGTGGGAGAAGGGATCTCTTACTTGATGGAAAACCAGAAAATGTGTTGATGCTCCCAATTGCTCTTGACTGCCTCTAAAACGTGAGATGGCAGAAATGAATTGGGCAACCACTTCCCTTGATGGACTTTGAGGGGATATGCCATAATCTGGTTTAGTGAACCCAGCGAGGGGCGGTAGCATTCACTCACCTTATGCCACGGCCCTGGGAATTCCAAATACTTGTTTACCCCACTGTTTCAGCACTGATTGATGTAGGAACAGAAACTGGACACACTCAAAGTAAGGGAGACTGGAGAGACTCATAATCTGAACTTGCAGTGTAGGCAAATCACTGTCCATATCAAAGCTGTGTCCCTTTCTTCCTGTTCTTTAAAAAGTTTGCCTCAAAAACAGTAGCAAATGAACACTAAGCCAGCTTTGCTGCCATCTACCTGACATACATGGGTTGGGTTTCTTGGGAGGCAGAAGCTAACATGGCCCGTCTTTTCCTTCCACTACGACTAATTTTTGCTGGTCTTCGTAATGAAGCAGAAACATAATTGTGCATCTCATAAAGACAACCTAATCAATTTTATTGCCTTGTTTCAGTAACATCTTGTTTATACAACAAGCTAATTTCCTGGTCATGAAGCAAAAGCACAACTTTTTTCTTATAAATAGTATAAATTATTTTATTTACAGAAACTTGTTACAAAACAAATAGACTATATATTTATTTTCTTCTTTTAAATATCCAAAGTAATTTTTTTTCTACCCCATGACATTTGTTCATGTACTATACAGCAGCCAACACAAAAAAGTTCAGCTCTGAGCAGATGCTCTTGAATATGTATACAAATTATCAAACTATTCACACATTTTACACAGGAGATTGCTTTTTCCCCCTTTCTATGGAGCCGGGCTCAACTCCAAAAGCAAGAAGCTTCCGCAGCCTACATTCTTATTGACATTATGTAGTGCTCATTAAAAAATAACAATAATCACCTTTCATAAAAAGTAGGATATTTTGCACAAAAGCATTTAAAATAAACAACCTTCTGCTTAAGGAAAGCAGAACAATCTTTTCAAGCCCAATCCCCTTCACCGTACAATTCCCCCCTTCCCAAAAAGACAAAACAGAAACAAACATCCTTGGCAATAACAACTCTTGCCGGAAGACGACTTACCGGAAGATGATAGGTTGAAACCACACTATGTGAACCGCTCTCATTCAAACCTCACTGGAACGAAGAGGGAGTTACACATTTGCTAAATCCCATTCATTTCAGCGAGGCTTGTGCAGAGGATAGCCTGGCGGCGGCTTGTGTTGCTAATTTGTAAAATTGCTTCGAGAGGTAACTTTCCCCCCCAGTAATACAAAATAATGTCAACATTCTGTTGTTGTTTTTGTTTTGTTTTTAAGTTCTAGCTGATAGCAACAGAAGAAAATATTCAAATTTACTTGTTGAAAAGTATCTCCAGAACCCTTGGCATTATTTATGAACTAGGGACTCACTTCAATCGGATCTTTTGATTTTGTTTTATCCCGCCCCTTCCGCCATCCTCTCTCCCGCGTTAATATGTAGTCATATGTAGGTGGGGAAAGCAAGCTCCAATTCTTTTTTCCAACAGAACATTCAAGTCTTTAAAGGAGAAGCTGTCTAAAAAACAGTCCAAGCTTAAAATCTAGATATATAAATCAGGCACTTTCAGTTTTGCCATTAGTTTTTTAAACCACGTAAAGACTCACATACATGTGCACACATACACAAATGCTAAAAGAAAAAGAAAAAAAAAGAATTAGAAGCCGTGTGTCATAACTAAAAGGTAGTCATCTGGGACTCAGGTCTAACTGTAAGAAATGTTGTGTATACCAGAGCAGGCTAACCATATGCATCTAAATGCCACACAGCCTTCCTGCTTAGAGAAGTGGCGCCTGCGGGCATAGACTGCAATGCCAGAGCCTTCGTTTGTATCCAGCAATTCCCAAGACATTAAAAGAAAGAGACAAAACTCTTCCCCCTCCCCCCTCCCCAAACAAGAGACATCCCTTAAAAACTGCAAAGTAGGCATGTTATCTATTGGATTGGCAGTGAACCACTTCAAATTATAAAAAAAGTATTTGCTTTTCTCTTTTTAATTAATAAATACTAGATGATTTTCAATTGTACCAAAACTGGATATAAGAAAAAAAGACCTGTGCAAAAATACATATTTAAATATGTACAATCAATTAACAAAATATGTCTTCTGAAATAGGGATACTTCAATATTTATAATAGAACAAGAAATTCCAAAATAAAGATACAAAAGTATGGGTTTCATTATTTTCGTATAATTCTTTGTTCATCATTGCAACATTTTTTAATTTTTTTATTTATTTTAGGTTAAGAAAACTGCAGGAGTCATAATGAGAAGCTGGAAAGACTATAAAAATTGTATCTCTTAAATTAATACCAAAATCTTTCTAAGAAACAACCCAGCCACTGCAAATCTTGCAAGATAAATTAAATCTGAAATTTCCTTAATTATTTACAATAAGAATGTTGTCAGACAATAAAAGCTTCAAATACAATCATTCCATTTATTACTAAGCCCCCAAAATGGAATATTGTTTGTATAATATTTAAGCAAGTCTACACTTTTGAGGGCAGGCATAAATTAAGACGTCCTCTGGTTCTATTCATGGCAAGTTTTAAAATTATAAGCCATAACAGACAGATACAGGCCACAATTCCATCCTGGAATGTCACTTACATAAGCCCCACTGAATGCGTCAGGGGGGCTTTGCGCAAGAGCATGGCTGTGTTTGTGTGAAGCTCCCGTTTCAACATGGCTTGCAATGGAGACATTCACAGTGGGAATTGGGCCCAGAGCTGCAACTCATAGAAATTAAACACAGTGGTTAACTGCTGAACTTTTTACAAAGATCTGCATGTCTTTTAAGGAGCCTAAGACTTGCTTTGATGCTTTCAGAGCAACATAATATTTATAAAACAGACATTTTTGAGTACTTAAAGCCACTAAAGGTTTAACTTATGAAAAATTTGTCAGCCTTCGAAGGTAAATCTATCAAAACCAAATTGCACTTGTGATCAAAAATATCCAACACATGGGAAGGAGTCAGTATCGATTTTCTCTCTGCGGAGCAGATACATTACTTTGGTCGTCTCCTCCCATGCCCCAAGTAAGCCAATTAAGAGGTTTTAACATTTTATAGCATCCTCTCGAAACTGAAGGGTTGTTCAAGCCCTCCCTCTTTTTAAATATTTGCATAATCATCACCATCCAAAATATTATTCCTTTACTTAAAAAACAAACACATGATCTTTTGTGAATTCAAGGCTTTAGAGTTGTCTGCATAGAGTCTTGTTGCTTCACTGTGTTTTAATAATCGTAGCAAATTGGAAAACCTCAACAGGTTTAAAAAACAAAACCCAAGCAGCTGCTGCTTGTGGTGGTTTTAGAATCCCTGATGTGCTATGCACCACCATGGTCGGGAGAGAGGCTGGGCTGTGTGAAATAGATAGGCTCAGATTGTCTAATCTCAGCAAGATCTGGTGCCCCTTTAAGGCAGAAGTCTACAGGCACACATTCCACCGAGAGCTTCTCCTGCACAAGCCCTGTTGAGGATAGATTCAGACAATCAGCTTTCTTCCTCAATGAGTACTGCTAACCATTTGGCCACGCATTTTACCAAGGATAGGAGTGGAACAGAGCTAGGTGATCTGATGGGGTAGCCAAGGTGAAATGGGCTCTGCACCTATCACTTTGAGAAGTGGTGGAAATACAGCATGCTGAGAACTGTGGCTTCAGCAGAGTCTGCAATTAGTTGGCACCCTCAGACAATCTAGCCTCACTTGATTATTGCAAGAGCAAATTCTTATTGGGGAGGCTGTCTGAATCCACAATCCAAAACACCCCCCCCCCCATTGAAATGGATAGAAATTTTACTTTCTACGGGCTTGCTGAAGGGAAGCTCTGCCTGTGTTATGACCTATGGTTTGGGGTTTATTTTTATTGTTTTCCTTTCACGTGATAAAATGTGTAGAAATTCCAGGTTGTAGTTCGAGATTCACTAGTGTCACAAACATCCAGATCAAATGATAATATTAAAGCCCTTCTGAGGATATTTCTTTAAAACAAAACACTTTTGACTCATGGGAAGGAGGGGAATGACCACTTGGGATTGGATGGCGTTTAAAACACTCCCCCTTTGCTCACAAGATGGCTGTACAAGGGGTGCATTTAACACTGAGCTCAGAATTTGAACTGGCACTTAATGCAGTCATCCAAAAAATCTGAATGTGGACTTCATTGAACGGAATGCTAATTTGGTTATGTGAACAAGGCATCAACTTACTGGAAAAAATCTTTCAAGAAAAATAGCATTGAGATTTCATTGTTTTAAAGGTTTGCGTTTTAGTTTTATAAGGACTATTTTGTGTTCTGTTTTTTAAAAGGTTGGATGGTACAACCAACTTAGATTGGCATTTTCAGTTTCCCCTACCCACCTACCCAAAACAACAAAGGCTTATGGCATACAGTATAGGTCAAGAAATATATTCTTTGGGAATAGTTTTAGAGGTCATTCACCATTTTGGATTTGAGAGTTTTGCATCTGGGTTTGGGGGGGGGATATATATATATATATTAAAAAAAGATCAAAGCAATTTTATTCAAAATCAAGCAGGCACAGCCCTCCTTCATACAATGTCGCTGTGCAACCTTATTTCATTTCAGTGGCCGTTGTACAGGACCCGACGAACACTCCACTGGAATGAATGAAGAATACTGAGCAGCTGTGCTTGGTAGATGATGCTCATAAAATTGTTCTGTACCATGTGATTTCACTATTTAAATATGCTTCTTCTTTTTTAAATTTTTTCAGTGATGGCCATGAACATTTTTGTGTTTGTTTTTTAGAACTCCTGACAGCTTCTTATCCCAAATTACTTGCAAAAGGCTGGGCAAAATGTAGACCGTTTTTGTTTTCTAAGTTGTGCTATTTTTGTATTCCAATCAAGGAACATTGCTATAAAACACTAAAGCCGTATTCCCTTGTTGAGGGCTTCTTCTTCTTCTTCTGTTTATTGTGCCTAACACATTGTGCCCCCTCCTTCGTGAGGGGTTTTCACTGGACAGTGCCAAAGGGGCAGTTAATTATGCCTATGACACTATCAGAAGAAAAGGGAAAAAAACAAGTCCACAGTAATGTTCTTTCCCAAACATTGTTTTGCCCAACCAACCTAGATCATATAGTGGCAAGGTGATGTACTCCTGTAAGTGAAATCTCACAGGGCTTTTGTAGCAAGCTGTCCAGACCACTGGTAACACTGAGAGGAAACATCCTGTGGCTGAACGGCAATCCAGAGTCCATTTCCAAGCTTCGCTGCTACAGACATGGCTTCAGGGAAACTCCTTGATTGTGTGACAGTCCAGTAGATTTCCACACCTGAGGACTGTGGGAAGCTGGGAGAACTCAAAAGGCATCTTGGAGTCCAGGATTTCCAGATGGAGATTTATTCATTTTTCCCCGCTTGTAGTGAAAATAATCCAGTTCTTTTCTTACCATGGCATTGTCTGTGTCAACTGTTAGGGACGAGCCTTTGGCTTTCGCACAAACGAAAAGAGGAAAAACAGATAGATAAATAAATATTAAATATTTTAAGTGATAAAGCTATGTCCAATTATATCATCTGGGATCCCCAAAATATGCTTTGGCAAAATTCAGTGGCACAGGTTAGCAACTAAACATCTACTTTCTTGGGGTGGGAAAAAACTATATGCATTTTATTGCTATATCATGTTAGGCATATTTCTGTATAGGGTTCTTTGTCACAGCAACAGCAAAAACCTACTTGACCCCTCCCTTTCTTATGCGTCAAAGGAAAACATTTTTTTCTCTTTTTTACACAGTATATGGGCAAAGTTCAATTACTTGTCATCAAGGTTGAAAATTATGAAGTGGCTTCTAAAATTTCAGTAAGGTTGCTGATTAAAAAAACATGAATTTCTGTTTTACTGCCCAGTCCCATATCCTCCCTTTAGTTCACTGTGGTATAATATTGTCAATTCCAATCAGCAACTTGTTCATTTGCAACAAGGCACCTGCCCCTGGTTGCTGAGATGACCAGTAATTATCAAATAAATAACTATGGAACCCATTATGCCCTGTTAAAATAATAAAAATATAAATGCTGCTTTTCTTGGTGGGTGCAGCAGATTAAAAAAAAACAACAAAACTATTAGTTGATCCACTCATGGTATTTAAGCTGTAAGCTGGCAATCTGGCGAAAGGCAAACAGACTTGAATCCCACTGGCACAATGCTATCTGTTTGAGTTGTTTTCAATGGCACAAACTAAGCTCTTCCAACTTGCAAGCAGCCCCATGGGGTACCCATTTCTGGCTATGTGGAGGAATGGACTGGATGAGAGCCAACAAACGGAAGCTCAAGCCAGAGAAGACTCAGGCACTGTCAGTGGGTGGTTCCCTAGACTGGATGGGTGGGAGGTCGCCTGCTCTTGATGGCGTTATATTCCCTCAATAAAGGAGTGGGCACACAGCTTGGGAATACTTCAAGATCCTTTGCTGTTGCTTCAGACTCAGGTGGCCTCAGTGGTGCGGAGTGCCTTCCCTCAGCTTCGGCTGGTGGCCCTAGTCTAACTTCCATTGTCTCTGCTCTGATAACAGTTAGGTTAGATTACTGCAACGCATTATACATACGGCTGCCTCTGCTAGGGCAGAATTCAGTGGCCAGGTTGCTCACCAGGGCAAAATGGTTTGAGCATTTTACATCAATCCTGGCCCGACTGCACTGACTGGCTGCCAATTAGTTTCCAGGACCAATTCAAAGTGCTGGTTCTGACTTATAAAGCCTTAAATGGCCAAAGAATGCAATACATCAAGGACCACCTCTCCCTGTATGAACTGATCTGGACCCTGCAATCATCTGTTGCCTTTCTTTGTGTGGCTCTTCCATGAGAGGTCTGGAGGGCAGCAACACAAAAATGGCCCTTTTCTGTGGTGGTTCCCTGCTTGTGGAATGCTCTCCCCAGAGAGGCTTGCCTGGTGCCTTCATTACATATCTTTAGGCTCCAGGCAAAAACTTTCCTCTATAACCAGATCTTTGGCTATTCTATGGCCTTTTAAATGTGTTTATGGAAGCAGGGTTCATTGGTTTGTTTTTGCTTTTGCTTTATTATGTATTTTGAGTTCTCATTTTGTATTTTTCTTTTCTGTACTGCTCTGGGATCGTTGGATGAAATGTGATATACAAATTTAATAAATAATAATAATAATAATAATAATATTCTCAAACATGAATGAGTCTCTGGTTTCCCATAGCTGAAAACAGGAAAGCCCTTCAGGATATATAGGTGAGTCCAGTTGGATCGTGCTATTTCCCCCAACAAGGAATCTGTGCCATGTCTTAAAAATTCAACAAGTCCCAAAAGGTGAAAGGGATTATGCTTCTAACAAACAACAGCATCCATGGGGAGTTAATAATAATAATAAACCATTTTGCAAAGCGAAGCATACACACACCCAAGATATCCAGCGCCAACATCTCTGACAAGAAAAAAATCACCTCCAGTAGGCAAGTAACTGTCCGGAATGGGAATTTGTCAAAGTAACTTGTCTGGATATCAATATGGCCCCAGTAAGATTTCATACCTGATGAAGGATAGAATTGTTCATCAGTCCTTGTGTCCCTGGGATTGCACCAGCGTGTTTCGTGTGAATGTTGTTCACTGGCGGCAATTTGGCAACCTTGTTTGCTTTGCTGCTGCTGTTTATGCTGCTTGAACCAGGCGAGCACTTTCTTTTCTTTCCTATGAATTTGTCTAGGGAAGGATGTGAATGTGAAAACCCGCCGTGCGAGTTGACCGTCAGCTCGCTGGACTGGTGAATGAACGGCCCCAACGACAGGGTGGAATCGCCACTGTTCACCATCACACTCATTCTTTTTATAGATTCTGCAGGGCTCCCAGTCGGAGGGCCCCTCCCTGATTGGTCATGTTTGAGGCTAACCGAGTTAGCTTTACCAGTCATACAGTTGAGGCTGTGGGACGAAGACATCCCAGGCGAGTGATAAGAAGCCCCAGAGTTTCCAGAGTTCACCACACAGTTCTTCCTAAAGGACTCTGTGGAATGAGAAGAAGGTGCTGGCAGCGCAGAACTGTTCTTACGCTTCTTTCCTGAGCTGCCACCGCTGCTGTTGCTACTGGTACTGTTGCAGTTGGCGCTGCTAGCAGAAGATTCCTTAGGCTTGAAAGACTTGCTGGATTTCAATTTCTGAGGTTTGCTGGACAGAGGCGACGGTACCGAGGAAAGCACTGGAGGCGTGGAAGGGGATGTAGACACTTGTCTTGATTGCATACTGCAGGCAGGTTCTGCTGCACCAAAACTTGCAGGGTTGGCATTGAGCGTAGTCCCGTGGGATGGTACCGATTTCCCACTGAGGGATAAACAGGAAGGAGACACGTGTGCTGGCGAGGGCATAGCTGTGGCGGGCAAGAGGAAACCTGTTGTGCTGGAGCCGTACTGCGACACAGGCGTCGAGCTTGTCCGGTGTGGAGCGCGCAAGGATGTAGTGTTGCTTGTCGCTGGAGGAATTTTCCTAGGGAAAAGCAGGTCGTTAATGCTCCGTGGGTTAATTCTATTTTGCCCACTTGAAATAAAAAAAATCTGCTACCTTAACAGAAAGAAGACTGAAAAGGTACAGTGGGCACAGAGTCAAAGGCCCTACACAAATGGCCATCAGAATTAGATACCAGGGACCCCCCTTGTCCACCTAGCTTCACCAAGGGTTGCCAGCATTCCTGCTGGCAACCTAACAGATTTTGAAGAAAGCAATGCCCAAATCTCCCCTAAGAACCTGGTAATAGCTCTGTTGGACCAAGCCAATGGCACCTCTAGTCCAGCACTCTGTTCTCACAGTGGCTAACCAGAGGCCCATGGGAAACCTGCAGGAAGGCCTGAGCACAACACTATTCTTCTCTCCTGCGGTTTCCAGCAACTGGTATTCAGAAGTTTTTCTGCTCTCTTCTGTCCAAAAGGGTTCTCTCGCTCAGACCTCTGGGTTGGCTGCCTGAAACTGGCAAATGATCTCACAATGTATACAAGTGTTACCTCTCTTGTGCTGGGTACTCAAGGCTACACTGGTAGTTCATTAATTGGGAAGGATGCCTCAGTTGAGGAAATGGATCATTTCCATTAATTTAGAAACACCTAAGACAATGGGTTCATGCTTAATGTTAACACTCCTTAACTGCAAAAGAAAACACGTTTTCCTCCTTCACCCTGTGCGTGCAAAACACCCCACTTCACAATGACATATATGACAGCCTGTTCTGTTTCTACTCACTTCCACATCTGTGAGTTAAGATGCTTGTCCACCATGACATTAAGTGCACATCGAATATGGTTCCACCGCTTATCAAACACGTAGTAACCTCTTCCAATTTGTCGACTACCAAATGTGCAAAACTGGGGGAGAGGGATAGTTACTTTAGTAAATTTCTCAACCAGATGTTGCATATTAGCAAATATAAAATAAAGCAAGGACAAATAAAACAGTTGCAATAAAACAACATACAGAAAGAATTACAAGCACTCATGATCATCTGTGGCTCTCTTACAACTCAGAATTTCCATCTGAAGGAATCCAACAAATATACTACATATCTTATAGAGCAGCCGATCCTGCCCAAAGATCATATTTCTCTGTGGAATACTGATGCTAAAAGCAGCCTTTCAGCTTCTCTGTCACCAGGCTAGCTTCTTGTGTTTAATGCCTACCACAGCAATTGCAACCAACCCGTGTGATTCAGTATTCAGCAGTATTCTGTATCCAGACCCACAGCTACATCTGAATGCTCCTTCCTCCAGAGAACATGAAGTATTGCTGCTTATACACACACATTTAAAACACCAAGCAAGGGAAATACAAGGAAAATATAAATTGGGAAACGTACAGCAGCTGGTTGAGGATGATGATCTGAATAAAGACAATCCAGTTTTTCAACAGGCTCTTCTTTTTCATCACATTCTCCCTCATCGCTGGATAACCGAGATGCTGGCTCAGCTGCAGGTAAGGGAGCATGTGGAGATTCATGGACTGATGGAGATTCATTTGGGGCATTCCCACTTTGTTGGGCTGGGCAGCCGGGAGGCCTTCATAAAAGAGGAATCACAGTTAAATGCCAACGAACGTTTCATAACTTGGCTTAAAAATGTATTAATGCATTTTTATAGAACAAAGGTCGTAGATTTAGAGCACAGGACCTATTCCTATATTATATATGCAAAATGGCACAATGAATTGGCAGACCAATCCCACAACAGTGTCAAAAGTAAGCAATAAGCACTTCACTAGAGGTTGATGACAAGCAGCCTAAGAAGAACAGGAAACAGAGGGAGATCCACATGTTCTCTCTCTCTCTTTTCTAACCTTTCTGGTGGTCAAAGGCTTCAAGCACTTTGATGAACTGAGAGTTGGTGTAAATTCAGCCTCCCCCAACCTGGTACCCTCAGATGTTATGGACAACAATTATCATCAGTACCAGACAGCATGGATAGTGGCCAGAGATGATGGGGGCAGTAATCCAACAATATCTGGAGGGCAGCAGGCTGGGAAAGGCTGGTGTAGTGGTTTGAGCAGTAGACAAGGACTGAGGAGACCCAAGTTCCCATTTGCGCTTAATCACAAAGCTCACTGGATGCCCATGGACCAGTCACTCAGTCTCATACAATTGACAGGGTTGTTGTGAGGACAACATGGGGGTGGGCAGCAATATATCCATATATTGCCTTGAGTCCCTCTGAATAGAAACAAACACCATCTATCTCACATATCCAAGCTGTTACAATTTGTATTTTAACATGAAATTACGACACATATGCACATGCATGAAGAGTAATAGTTTCTTACAAAAATAATAATGGACCATTGTAGATCCCTGAAAATCTGTTCTAGAGAGTTGGGGAACCCTACAAAACCACTCAGAATTGAGAGTGTGGGGGGCTGCAGGGGGAAATCTCTGTCTTACATTAATGCAGCCCTCTGCTGAATCAAAGCTTGCACAGCTCTTCCGACACAGAAAGTACAGGGGGTTCATATGCCGAAAATACAGCTGAAAACAACTATGTGAACCAACCCTAAACTGGGCTTTGGTAACTACAACGCCTTCTGCCTTAGAGCGCTTGCTTGACAGTCGTTCTTAGAAATTAAAGCTTACCTTACACAGATTGCCTGGAAAAACCTTCTGCTCACACAATGTGTTGATAGGATTTTCATTTTTAACCAAAGGCAGACTAATTGCAGAAATGTTTCTCGGCTTTAGAGAGAGGCATATGGTGACTCCTGGCCTCCAATTCAGAAGAATGGAGACCTTGACCAAACTTTTTCAACTATTTGGCATTTACAGCCTTCAGCCCCCGCTCTATTAATGTTCTCATGCTTCTTGACTGTGGAACAGGTCACAATGATCTGGGCTTACCTGAAAATATCTAGGTGGTCTGATCATTTACCTTCATTAACTTGTTACCATGCTAAGCTTAATAAGCAGAGCTAATTCAGATCAATCCAAAGCTTGTGAGAGTACAACATAAAAGCATGCTGCATTGCCTATAGTGGTGTCATAGGAATTCTAATGTGAGACTGTAGCATGGGTCAGTGCAGACACTTAAAATCTTAAAATGGGAGAGCTTGTGCTACCTGGAGAGGCACAAATGGAGCAGATGGACCAGACAAGCAAGTATTCACCAGGCCTAATGCAGAAAGTCACAATTCCTCAACTTCCCTCACCAAAAGTCACTGGGTGATTTTCTTTACCTTGGAAGACTGGGGGTGTGAGGTTTGGGTTTAGTAGGTACTAAAGGCTTTGATTCTGTAGGAATAACTCCATGAGAATTTTGGTGCAGCTCCTGGGAAGTTCTTGAAGGTGAGGGATGTGGTTCCCTGAGAGGGGGCATCTGCTGATGATGATCCAAATGGCGGAGTAATTCTTTTTCCCTGGTTTTGCTTTTGTGCTCAGCTAGTAATAAATCAAATCGTTTCCTTCGACCCTGTACAGCTCTCCGTTGAGTTAGGGAATGTGTCTGGAAATTAAAAGGCAACCAATTACTCCAGGTTGAAGAGGTATATCTGTGCAATCTATATAAAACCAAGCCTTGTATTGTTATGTCTGGCATTTTACTAGTGCAGATTTATCCCGTTTGCTTTTAGGAAAACAGAGCACAATACATATGGGGAGGTGGGTAGAGTGGTCATTTATGAAGCATTTTTGGATCAGGAACAGTGGAATGGGGAGAATTGGTAGTGGTGGGGAGACCTGGAAGAATACCAGGAATACAGAGAGGAAAATGGAAAAGAGCCTATTATATGCATCATATGTCTGGCTGCATAAATATATGAACTGGCATGAAGTGACACAGGCCAAACTTTCAAACAGGACCTGCAAATGCCATGTGCCATACTTGCATCTGGCATTAAGAAGATATTAAAAGTGAGCATTAAACCCATTAAAACGTCACAATCATGGAGTTTCCTAGCTCATGGTAAATCAAATTCATTACATATGGTCCTAACCATAGGTAGTACAGGAATTAACACTGGATTGTGTATCCAAGTTCTGCAGTGTTTGTGATATAATATAATGGTGTTTCTTGAATTTCATTAATACCCACTTAAACATAGAAATGCCATTTTGTTAAATTACATTAGCTGGTGCTCCCTCTGCTGGAAATATAGGTGTTGTGCACAGCAGTTAAAGGGTTTTGTGTACAAGCCATTCTTCAACATGTTATAGCTATAAATACCCTACCCTACATTTTTAGTGCCAGTTCAAACCCAGCCAGAGATTCACAGTTGCACATCATCTTTGGTAATAAGCAAAGAGGTTTGCAGTATTGCCCTAGTAAGGGAGCTGAGGTGACAGTGTGAATGCAATTCAGAGCATATCTGATCTGTATTTTTATACTGCATTTGCTTATTTTCTTTAATCATTTCATTTGCATTATTTTAGGATAGTAATTCCAGTATCTGAATTTTCCCATCAGAATTTCCTGTGGCCTTGCCTTGTTTCCCCATGTCAAAAGATGAAGCCGTATTTAAGCAGAACTCCCTATTTTGCCAAAACCTATTTGAGTATCTCCCAATTTTTTTAAAAAGTGGGTGGAAGGGAGGAACTGGAACCATTTAGATGCATTGTCTGAAAACACATAAATGAAGATTTAAATTAAACTAGATTTTCTTCCTATTACAGTCTAGCTCTAACCTTCTTACTAGCTTCCATAACAGAGTTTTCTAAGTTGTTTTCAGGAAGTTGTCTGAATCACCTAAATCATACTTTGACTTCTCCGTCCTGATGTTCAGAAAACTTAGTTTAAGAAGGCATCTTACCTTGCATGTCAAAGACCTAGTACAGGGTTTCTTCGTTTCTATGTCAATGACGCCACAGTAGATATCAGGATCAAATTCTCTCTCTGTTAAATACAAATAATAATAATACAAATAATAACAATGCAAACAACAACAACAGCAATTTGTGCTTCATTCAGAAATTGAATTTGTTCATTTCAATGCAGAACTAACCCCAGAGTTGCTTTTGAGTTTAAGATGTGAAACCAAGTAAAGGTATTGCCACACTTGTTTTTTTCTTTACACCTACGGCCCTCTTCTTTATAGAATCCGTGAAAAAGAAACCACACAGACTCAAAGAGCATGCTTTGTAAAGAAATATAAATTAAAGCAAAACTAGAAAAATGAATCATACTGTCATATTCTAACGGTTCAGTGTTACTGACATATACCATACACTTTAAGTCAAGTGGAAGCCACATCTCTCTTACATTTATATAGAAATCTGTATATGATGCTATAGGTAAGAAAACGGGAGGAAAACCTTCTTAAATTCATATATTAAGATTTCAAAAACACACAAACTGAAGAGATTAAGGAGCAGGTGCGCTTATTTTTTTATTTAAAAAATAACAGTGCTCTTTTTTAACTGTACATGCTTCCATAACTGGCAAAATTCCATAACTGTGGGTCCATAAATGGTCACAGCAGCTAAGACCCAAGAGATCTACATGTGCAACCCCCCATCCCCTAAGTGCTTTTCTTCCGATCCCCTGTCCAAGAGTCAACACACTGTTCATGGCTTGCCTCATTTGCTATCAAAGCTTCCAAGTTGAAAACTATATAGCTGTGTGGACTGTGTCGGTTCTTGGCCTTTATCTAGGGCTATTTCTTGCACCAGGGAAATGATTTCATACCACTTAATTCACCTAGGAGGATTAAAAAATATATATATTATACTTCAAATGAGGGACACTTTAAAGGAAATAGTGAACGCTTTCACTATTAATCAGCACTTGCGTATTTCGTTTTGTGCATTTCTAGCTCATGCCACATTATGATGATTTAAGGCACATTTAATAATGTTGGCTAGGATCCAAGGAAGGCTGGGCGTGCATAGGTGGCTGATTTTTCTGATCAGCAGGATCTCAAATAGTGCTGCACCAGAAGGTCCAAGAAGGGATGGAGGAACACCAGAAAAAGGGAAGTAATACCTGTGCAAGAACACCGCACACGGTGCTATGGAACCAACCAAGAGTTAGCATTTAGATCAGGCATAGGCAAACATCAGCCCTCCAGATGTTTTGGGACTACAACTCCCATCATCCCTAGCTAACAGGACCTGTGGTCAGGGATGATGGGAGCTGTAGTCCCAAAACATCTGGAGGGCCGAATTTGCCTATGCCTGATTTAGACAGCATTTCTAGTGCACAAGATTTATTATCATACAGCAGCTCTGCTCTCCTCAGATGTCACACTAAACTTTGGCACAGCAATATGTGAAAGAGCCCAAACCTTGCATGTTCCATGTCCCCTCCCAGACCCAGAACTTTGGTTAACCAGTTTCGCAAATCATTGGCTTGTTAGAAATTAACCACAGTACATCTGAAGCCGGAAGACAATGCTTCTGAAGCCTTGCCAGTTGCTCTTTTATTTTTATTGTTAGCAAGCGAGGGGGGGGGGGGGAATGCCATATAATAATTACCTGACAATCTTTTGTGTAAAAATTTCCTATTATTTGTACTCTCGTCTTGCTTCTTTTCCGAGTATGGAGGCACAGAGAGAAGACCTTTACCATTCAGTATCTGTCCAGGGGAAGGCAAGGGTGGCTTTGGTATTGAGGGATTAAGGCCAGTCTTTATTGAGGAGCTCACAGTAGTAGAACAGGTTGGACCAACAGCAGGTTTCAATAGTGCACCATCTATCTTTGGGTGTATTTTTTCCACTTTGACAGATGGAGTCATGCTGCAAGGAGGAAACAGGTCATTTATTATCAAATATGTAGACTGCTTTTCATCAAAGCAGTTTCCAACACAAAGTAAAATACAGCTGAAACAGAAATTAGGAGCAGTGATAAAACAAACAACCCTAAACTCCAGAGCAGATCAGCCAGGTCCTCTAAAAGCCTGGGAGAACAGATGCATCTCCATTAGATATGTAGCCATCCATAGGCCTCTAAGGGGAAGGGAAATCCACAGTTGGGATGTAATTACTGAGAAGGCCATATAGCACAACCTCACACATTCTCTGATAATCAGTGCCCTCCACCAATCTGATAGCACAGGCTGGCTGATATGGGAAAAGGTGGTTCCAAGCCACATTGGTAGCCAGTGTAGATCATACAAAATAGATGCTGTATGATGTGTAGGGCAAGCAAAATTGTGGCCAAGGTGTTTCAACCGAGGAATGGCTACAGCTGCTGAACCGGCCATAGCTGGCAATAGGCACCACTAGCCAACAAAACTACCCGAGCTCCCAATGACAACAATGGATCTAGCAGCACCATGTACCTGCTGCTTCAGAGACAATGCAAACTCCACCCAGAACATGCCAAATACACAGTTGCCAAACATTAGAACCATCCACCAACAGCACCTCTCCTCTAGTGAGAAACCACCTTCCATTTAGTAGCCCTCATCCAGTCCATTACTACCTCCAGCCACCAGTTCAGCAGAGACATAGCTACATCTGATTCAGATGGTATGAAGGAAAGAGCTGGGTGCCATCAGCATACTGATACCACCATGCCTTAACCGTCAATGAGTGCATCCAGCAGCTTCATACAAATGGGAAACAGCACTAGGAACAGAATGAAAAAACTGTACTGTGCTTTTTGATGACTAAAAAACTGTGGAATAAGTTAGAGCCTGCATACTGATTATGTGGGTTTTTGAATTTTATGGCCTTTAAAAAAAAAAATTTAAATCAATTTTTTTAAGAGGAAATACAAGAAACAAACGTATTTTGCATTTTTTGCTGTTGACCCCAATAATTTATGTGTGTCACTATTCCGTTTTACCAGAAAAGTGAACATCTCAATAAAGGTTCCCTGCCCCTTTTTAATTTGCAAACGGTCCCATGCTCAATACAATCATTAGTCATAGTTGGGTGTTTGATGGGTGCACAGACCACAATGTGAATTGCCCATCTGGGCAAAGGTTGCCACTAGATCCAAAGGATCCCATGGACTAAAAGAGTGCTTCCGTTAGTGGAGGACAAAGTCTGGATCCAACTTACTGTGTTCAATTCAAAATAGAAAATAGGATGTCTGGCTGCTCATCTCCCTTTTATAAAGCGTATGCACATTTTATTCGATCACGTTTGTTCTTCTTTCTCAGGTACACAATATATCAGATTCAGCTGTTCACTTTTAGAGTATGTGCGCAGAAACCATTTGACATTTAATACATTTCTACTTCAATGTTGCACCAGTATGATTTCTATGTCCAACAACTTTATAATGTAAACCGCCCTGTGATCTTTGGAGGCAAAGTAGTGTACAAAATTAAGAAATAATAATACACAAAATATAAAAATTAGTGGGTGGCCCTGATCTTCTAACTCAGAAGTTTCCAGCATGCTTAGGAAACTCAGGAAACATATTTAATCCCAGTTTGCAACTTGTAACCAACTCTTAACTTTCTTTTTGCCATATGAGCATGTTTCCTTTTTTTCCAATTTGATATGGTTTTTCTCTTTTTCTATATCACCCTTCCCCTTCCAGAAACATTAAAAAGTGCGGCAGTGATGCTGCTGGTGCAGCCTCCATATTGGATTGCAATATAATTTTAAGTCACAGCTCAGCAGCTAAAAGACCAAAGCCCTACCCTGGCGCAGATCAAATATTCTGCATGAATCCTATAGGCTAAGCCCTTCTTCTGTTGTACCCATGTGAATTATCCTCTTCTTTCCCTTTCCAGCACTAGTGAAGTATATAGGTCTACACACTATATTTAATGATAACCATTGTTACCTCTAACAATTATTTGCAAACCACCCACACCCCGGTTTCATGCAAGCATGGTTCCTATTAGCTCCAGAACATTATGTGCCACTATACTAGTGACTGGACGAGAAAGGGAATGGGTGGGTGGAAGATATGCATCGATCTTATGCCAGTTGCTGGGAAGGAGCCCTAGACCAAAATGAAATATGCCTTTTCAAAATGAGATACGCAAAACTGAGATAGTATTTGTATCCATTGCTAAACATTGAGTGCCTCTCCTTATAAGAGCATACTCACATTTTGTCATGGGGACCTTTGCTATGTACCAGGTGCATTGGCCTATTGTTTCCACTGATTGGCGGCTTGTCTTTGGGTGACTTCAACAACTTGGAACTGGATGATGACGATGCACTAGTACCTCCGCCACTGGATGAACGACTGCTCCCACCTCCGCTGCTACCTTTGCTTTTTGAAGTCAGAGGCGAAAAGAGGGAGAATACTGAAGAGGAAGGAGGGGTTAAAGGTGGCTTGCTGGAGGAGCTGTGTCTTCTTTCTGGAAGGGAAAAAGAAGGAGCATGTTAGCAAACACCGAGAATATGGAACTGGTTCTAAACCAGGTTGGAACTTCTCCTGCTCCACTGCATGTGGAAATAAAAAGCTGCTTTTTCTGGACACAGATTGCTGCTGTGCGCTGGCTTTCCACATTGTGACCACTGTTTTTCCATACAGCTGTTGTTTTACGTTTTGTTTTGCCATTGATTGCTTGGTTATTGTTGGTACTGTTTTAACTTGGTAAACCACTGTGAAAATGTTACAGGAAGTAGTGGCACACATTTTATAATAATAATAATAATAATAATAATAATAATAATAATAATAATGGTGTTCATTTGGGTCAGTGCGAATATCTCTTTGCTGTAGCTTGTCTTTTGTCCCCCAGGGATCATCCCACTCTCTCCAAGCTATCAGCTGGCAATGGAAAGAAGTGCCGGAGAAGGTGGCAGGGCAATTCGTCTCAAGTGGGAAAACGGCCTAGTCTGGCCCTGGGCAGGGTCCTAGAAACCTCAGGTTTTTAGTTGGCAGCCGCAGCCACCTATTCCTCTGGTGGTCATGCACATCTCCCATTTATCCACTCTAATGTGGCTGGCAGCTGAATACAGTGGTACCTTGGGTTATATACGCTTCAGGTTACAGACTCCTCTAACCCAGAAATAGTATCTCGGGTTAAGAACACTGCTTCAGAATGAGAACAGAAATTGTGCTCTGGCGGCACGGCGGCAGTGGGAAGCCCCATTAGCTAAAGTGGTGCTTCAGGTTAAGAACAGTTTCAGGTTAAGAATGGACCTCCAGAACGAATTAAGTACTTAACCCGAGGTACCACTGTTCAATCCCTTGAACAGCAGCACTGCATTGAAGTCATTATGAAAGTTTTATCTAGGGTCATTCAAACTTATTTGTTACATTTATATACAGCTCAAGTCCTCTTGGCAGTTTACAAACTTATATGAAAAAACCCACTAATTATCATTTAAACTTTTGCCATCACCATCAGTTGTAAACAATACTAATCAGAAGGAATATGATCTAAAAGTCAGCATAGACACAGCATGGTAAAACCATTTCAAAACCAGAAAAAGAACACTGTCGAATATGCTTTTTGTAATTAAAAGGCCTGGGCAAATAAAAAAGTCATGGCATCTAAAAGATTCAGTGGGTGTGACCAGTGCTTTTTTTCCCCTCTTAAAAATGTTTAGGGGTACTCTCATTTTGACTCAAGAAAATCACCATTTTATAGTTCAAATCGGGAAAAACAAATACAGTAAATGGACAAAAGTACAAAGATTCACAAAATGTTTAGGGATATGCGTCCTCCTGCGCCCCCCCCCCCCGGGAAAAAAGCACTGGGTGTGACACAAGCCTCTTGGGGGAGGGCATTTTATAAAGAGGGCATCAACACTGAAAAGGCTCTCTCCCTAGTAATACCCACCTTGTATTAATAAGTGGGAAACCTAGAGAAAGACCTCCAGTGAAGATCTCAAGTACTAGGCAAGTACATATAGGTGAAGGAGTGCAAGTTTCTGGTCTGCATGTCAAACCATGCAGTGTGCAGAGCTTAGCATGTCATATGAATGCAGGCTTGTGGTTTAGATCTCCTGGACAAACCATAGCCATAAACTCCAGAAAGAATCTTGGTTGTAGCTTGTGGGTAGTCTGGCGAAAGCTAAACCATGAGTCAAGTTCAAACTACGTACATGCTAAGCCAAACCATGGTTTAGTAGTCAGGGACGAGCTAGGTGGTCATGATCTCTTCTTTGGAAACCCACGTGCTTGTGCTAATGTGTGATGTGCACACCAGCCCATTCATTAAGCAATACTACATCCATTAGGTAATGAAGAAGTGTGAGTCTGCTACATTCACTGTCAAAGGGAGTAGGCTGCCGAACACCTGTTGATGGAAATCGTAGGCGAGGAGAAAGCTCCATGCTTTCTCGTGGGCTTCCCATTGGCATCTTGTTGGCCAATGTGAGGAAAGGATGCTGGGCTGGATGGGCCTCTGGCCTGATCTTGCAGGCTCTTATGATCTTAACCAGGCTCAAGGCTGATAAGTGTAGGCTCCTGAGGCTTCAAACTACTGTAATTTAATCACATCCCTTAGATTCAAATCAGTACAGTGGTACCTCTGGATGTGAATGAGATCCATTCTGGAGCCCCGTTCGCATCCAGAAGCGAACGCAACCCGTGTCTGTGCATCTGTGCATGTGCATGATTCGCCGCTTCTGTGCATGATGTCATTTTGACCGTCTGCGCATGCACGAGTGGCGAAACCCGGAAGTAATGCACTCCGTTACTTCCGGGTCGTCACAGCATGCAACCCGAAAATACTTATCCCGAAGCTACTTCAACCCGAGGTATGACTGTATTCAAAATTCAGCATTAGGACTTATGATACAGGCACAGGATTTTCTCCCCTTACTGTAACAGAAGAGCCAGACACTTTTAAAAGGAATGTGTATTTCCAGTTTTATCAGTTGTTAATTTAAAAAAGTATAATATGAAATGAAATCTAGCAAAAGCATATTACCATTGCACTATCTGGAAGGGCTACAAAACCAAGCTTCCTTGCAGATTATCTAGGTATTTTTTATTTATTTATTGCTAGTCTAGTATTTCCTACGACTGAAAAAAAAAAGCAGAAACTTGGCAGGGACTATTTCCTCCATTACCTAACTCTTGCCTCCAGAATACACATAGTCCTCTATTTAGGTACTGCAGTGATTCTATGAGCAATACTTTTCTCCTCCCCTTTCCCTGTTCATAACCTGACCAGACCAGTTATGGCAGAACTCTGACAAGAAACCAACACCGGAAGCTCAACACAAATCCCCAAAATGATTATACAGATTTTTGAATATGTTTAGCCTTGATTATAAAGGCTGCTGGAATGGCTGTATAGTTAAGGCGAGTTGCTTTTTCACCTTTCTATCATTTTAAAGCCTGAAAATGCTATTCATCAAAAAATCAAGACAAATTATATCAGTAAGAAATTTGGCTTGAAAATCTGCCTTGTGAAGGATATAAAGAGTAGCTGAATCACAGCAGTTTTAAAACCTTTCTTTGAACTACACCCTTTCCATTCAATTCTTTGCTCATCCAATACATACACTGAATATGTAGAGGGAAATATGATTTAGGGCAGAAAGATCAAGGGAAAGTGTGAATGCCTGGAGGCTAAGGTGTAAACTGGCTGGGTAAGAGAACGTATTTAGATGGCACAGATGTTGAGGTCGAGTGCCTGAACTTCTAATTTCCTTGCTCTCTGGTGCAGAAGCAGATCTGTGAGCACCTTTAATGTTTCTCTGGAACTGAAGGTTTTGGATCCAAGAACTGCAACTAGAGTCTGTTCTATTCTGGGCACAACTAGAGAAACTGTTTTGTGCACTTTTTAACCTTTGGGTTTAACAAATATCCGACCTGCTTTAAACCTGTTATGAAAGAAGTTACTAGTAAGCAATAAGGTTGTATAGATAAACCTGTCAAGTATACATTCCTACTGCATAACTGTTCATTCAAACACACACAAGATCTGAGAAGAGACACATCTCTTCCTCTTTCCAGAGTGTCTACCCACCAATTCATCACATAGGAGACAGTGGCATTATTCATTAATCAAGTCGTTACCCGCTTATGGATCTGCCGCCCCCAGATATCTCATAAGGAATCACAAGAAAAACAGTGGTATCAGGAAAACTCTGGAATAGCCCTGCGTAAGCCTCACCGACTCTTCATACGAAATAAGAAAAAGTCTGAAAAGGCCCCTTCAGATTAACCTAATATTTTTTCCAACCAAAAATCTGCATAGCTGTTTTTTATACCACACATAAATGAAGACTCAGCAATTGGTAGCCCTATGCAGTATGTCTCCTCTGTGAGGTTCTCAAGATTTACTGATATTTATAAACATCAGCTTTCTTTTCTGAAATTAAAGTCTACATCCTTGCATGAGGTCACAGGCCATCAAATTTTGGTCAGCTTTCACACCTCAGCTATAGGAATGAAAATCAGACATCTAAATGTGTGCTTTCGTTTTTATAAATAATAGAGGAATATCCCATGTTTGTACATCAAGACATGAAATAATATTTGGGGAGGAGGTCATTACCCATCCCAATATGAATATATCACTTCCTGAAAAGGTAGCATTGCATAGAGAACAGACTGGGGGAACTGCAAAGCCAGGATGAAGGATCTACTCATCTGAAATTCCAGCAGCCTTGTTGGGTGTGTGTGTAAATTTAATATTTCATGTTCATCTGTGTACACATTTGTGGCCAAACCATAAATTATCTTGAAGCATGCTTGCTATTTCAGGGTCTGTGATAGTAATTGCACAAATAGCAACAAAAAGAATTACAATCGGAATATGTTAATATGCAAGTTTGATGCTCTTGCTTGATTTATGACCAAATTTCACAGTGGTGCACTAAATGCAAACTCTAAATCCGAGGATTGCCACTCCATCCCAAGAACAACATAATCCCTGGATTATTTGATCAATCACATGATCAATCATAGATGGGGTGAAAACACCACCACCAATTAGTAAGAGGCACAAAGAATCCTAATTCAAGTTTATTCTTAATTGTTAGGATTGGCATTGAAGCTAATTCATCCCTTTCTCGAACACCTCGAAATCAACCAGACCCTCCCAGCCAATCAGCAAAATAAGGTAGGGCTCTCTGAGGTGTCAAAACTACACATTTAAACTTAAAAATGAACCACATGCTTCTGTTGTAATTCTGAGTTCTAAATAAAAAGTGGGGGGACCCCAGAAGTCTGGGAGCAAATAAATCTTTGCATTGATTCACTTCTAGTTTTTCTCTTAGTAATCTTCCACCATATCCGAAAACAGGCCATTTAGTCTATTTACAAAACTACGTGCTGTGCAAGTATATTTGCATTTTATAGCCTAGTAAATTGTGTGCTTCTAAATAGGACAAAGTACTAAGTGCCAAGTGTCTTTTTATAACAATGGCGAGATTCCCAGAGTGGATTTGCTAACTTACTATTTGGAGGCCTTAAAAGTTCAGCAGTGCTTTAGGATTTTGCTAGAGCCAATATTAGTGATACTGGACCCTTACAAGAAGCAAAAAGAAAAAAGAAAAGACTAGATATTTCTACCTTCTTAGTTACTGTACACTTAGCAAATCTTAAATCCCAATACAAGTCAATGTTAAAAATAATATCTGATCCATTCATTGGCAAGTTACTAGTACTGTATCTTCTATTTTACATCATCTTAAAATGACAGGGGAGTTACACTGTAACACACACATATATAAACTATTGGTTGAGAAACTGATGTAACAACTAACACTCATTAATTTGCAATGTACAGTTTTAATTGACAGAAATATCATTAACGACATTTTTCATTAGGCGACTCAGGCAGTGTTTGTTAATTGTTTTGACAATGAAGTCTTCAATGGTGATATAAATTTCAATATTAGACTAGGACGATAAAGGTAGAAAAATGGCATATCTAGACAAAATTACAAATCCAACGTTTCTTGTACCAAAATATTTTTAAGCAGGAACTGAGCAACAGATGTAGATTTTGGATATCCAACAACAAATGAGACCCTCATGTGAAGGGGCTTTTGTGAGGTAACTGATGAAATTATGTATTATGTCTTCTTCTGTTTGAAAAGTGTGAATACTTGGACCTAAGAAAATGGGGAAATAACTGAAGTATTTTTATCTGTAAAGCCACCCTGTGAGTAATATTATATAGGGTATTATAGTATGAAAATCAAGGCCTAGAGAGAGTGCAACTCTCTTATCTGGTAGTAATTAAAGAGGAGATCTGAAAGACAGAATCTGCTGCTTATCCAGTATTAAGCTGATACTTTGCAGGAGAATTACTCTTAGATTTTACTGGCAGCACCCTCACTCCCCAGCCTAAAGAACCCACTTGAGATCAACTATCCCTTCTCAGGACATAAAATCATGGCATTACACCTCAAACCTCACACAACTGTACATTAAAGCTTGAAGTATGTGACAAGAACAGCTCATATCACACGTCCCATCTCTCTGTGTATGATATGACAGATACCAGAATATAAATTTGAGAGTTGTCAAAATTGTATTTTAAAAGCATGACCTCATGAACTCACGCTGAGGTGAAAGTTTGAAATCCAATGCTGTCATTCCATTTGCACAGCTTTTGATCCCATGGTGGAGTCTGCTCACGTAAGAAACGGGAGACAATTTTCTACAATTCCCCCTTCCCTGTAGCTCCCCACGCCACATCCCAAACTGTTCCACACAGGTTATCAGGGATTACATGCAGCTGCATCAGAAAAGGGAAACTGGCTCTCAGGGATGGTTGTCTTTCTAACTTTCTGTTATGCCACACCTCTTGGCAGCCATTTTCTGTTATGCCATGTGTGACTGGTGCCATCAGCACTCTCTCAAAATTCAAAATGTGTCCACTAGTCCAAAAAGATTGGTGCCACCTGGTCTGCACTGCTGCTGATTCATCACTTTTTTCTTTTACCTGTTTGCCTTAGGAACTGGCAAATAGAATGCCTATACTCTTCTCTTCCTCCTGCATCAGGAGGTTTGAAACTAAGAAAATGAGTTAAAATTCCACTGGTCCTTCTTTAGATTTAGGATCCTATTAGTTACCTTAATAGATCATAATCTGGCCAGTTCATTTGACAGCTGTACTGCATTTAAAAAAAAAGAAAAAGAATTCTTCAATACACAACTTCTAATACATGAGCAATCGTGCTCTAAAGATTTACAACAACAGGTTCATAGGGAGTTTATAATCTGATGGATTCCTAAAATGGTAACACAAAATGAAAATGATAGTCTGATCTGCTATCACAGATCACCTCACACCAGTTAAGACAAACATATGTTTACTGAGATTCTGTGGGGGTGCAAACAAAAGCCAGACTATGGTACTGGGCACAGAATTCAGCACTGAATAAATTTCTCCCTCTGTGTGTGTGCAAAAATCCAAAAGGATGATAGAACAGTTGGGAGTGGGATTTCCCACTGTGAAAGAAGCACAATGATGGTGCCTACTAATAGAAAGCATTTCTCCCATTCCTGGTTATTACTACAATAACTATGATTGAATAAAGATGAAGTCGCCGTTAATGGTCATAAGATCTGCACTTCTCTCCCTCCCTTTTATTGACAATCATTAATGTGCAAATCAGGATTTGCACAGACAGTTCCTGTCCATCAGTTCATGCATTTCCCACTTCTAACCTGTTGAGAAGCACTTCAAAATGTTTTTAAAGCTTTGTAGAGAAGAGTTTTTAAAATTCTTATTAATATCTTAATATCAGGTTGCACTCCCTATCTTCCCAGGGAGTGGGAAACCCCCACTCCCCACAGTGCTGCTCTTGCAAAGTTTACTCTTTTTATACACATCTGCTCTACTATCACAGACGAACTCTGAACAGGAATCATCTTCAACAGTTCTTGTAGCAGACGGAGTAGATAAATTTTATTGATCCTTTTCTGGGACAATGCATCAGCCTAGAACTTCCTTTAGTTTTGCTGTTCTACCGTCAGTACAAAACACAACAGCTGACATAATCTGTATGGTAAATCAGACGCTAGATAGAAACATTAAGTCCAATGGCTGTGGAAAGCGCAACAGTAGTTCAAAAACAGCAGACTGAGTGGCAGGCAGTAGTTTTAAGTGGAAGCTGTCAGGAGCAGCTACCAGAAGAACAGGAAGCCAAGGAACATTGTAAATACGTCACAAGACCTTTTCACTGTTCTGCATCAGCTTTAACAAATACGCCACAGGGCTTTCTAACATGTGGAAATTTTCTGCCGTCATAATACTGGCAGTATAATATTTAATATATGAATTAATGAACTATTTACCCTTTGTACTAGTTTCCCCACAACTTTTATCCCAGCTTTTGTAATTCAATAAAAACAGACCCCAATGTTCTTCTTTAAAACAAATATTTTTAACATCTGTCAATGCCTTGATAAACATTAAGATCTGAAAAGGTTTCTAGACAGTTACTGAAAACAGATGGATAAAAACTAAAAGATCTCAATTTGACCTTGCTTACTGCTTGTCTTTTGTCTTGAGCAAGACATGGCTTTGGGCATTATACAGTACTACACTAATCTATGGTTTTGCCCTGGATAGTACAGCAGTAACAAGAACTGAGGAGAAGCACTGTGGCCGCAACCTTTGGTACAGAATCCCACATGGATTTTTTCCTCTTTTTTTTGCACAAAGCCATGGTGTGGCTTACTGTTACATGTGAACCATAACTATGGCAAAGAAGGCACATTTTCTGACTGAACCACCTACTGAAACCCTACAGTGTTTCCAGAGGTGGATTTAAGCTCAATAGGATGCTATTCTGTTGATGTGTCTGGGGGGGGGGGGGACACAGCTGTGCTATCTTGGAAACAGAGGGGTGAAATTTTCATTTACTTATTTTCCCTGACTTACAGGTTTTTTGAATTCCCAAATTTATATTCTGATAACTTTAGGGTCAATTGCAATTATAAAATATGCCAAGAAACAGAATGTTGCAGTGTAACTTTTTGTGGCACCAAAGGGGTTCAAGCAGGTGTAACAGGCTATTAGACAAAGCATAACTGGGTAGAAACAAACTGCTTTGTTGACGTGAGGTTTTTTTTTTTAAAGAACACCTTTGCAATACTAGCAGCACTTCTGATTAAGAACAAGAGACACTTGGTCATTCAATTAACTTTAATGTAGTTATGTTGGCAAAATATTCTAGACTCTTGCAGTATAATTACTATGTGCTGCCTAGAAGGATTACAACAAAAATTCTAGCATACAGGCAGCTTCGTGCTTTGTCACTGATAAAATTGAGTGATGATTCAGAGTAAACAATAAGGACAAACCACACTATGTTTGCACGGTAAGATGCTCTTAAATTTTATTTTATATTTATACATGTATATAAAACTCAGTGAAATGTTATCGGGGGCGAGAGGAAACCTCTAGTATTATGGAAGTTGGGATGCAAAAAAAAAAAAAAAGTAAACAAATAAATAATCACCAATTGTCTTAGTGTTAAAAATATAACTGCAGTATATGTAGTGTGATAAGGTCACCAATTTATTTTCACATTTCAGCTTCAAGAGATTTACAATGACAAAATTATTACTATCTCTTGTCGTAAACAGAAGTCTTGTGTTTATAGCACTCTGACATGTAAATTTACGTTGCTCAATTGTGCTATGAAGGGGAGTTAAATATGCTTTTCAGGTGATTAGCTTCTAAAATTAGCTTATTAAGCCAGTGCTTGTTAATAAATCAAACAAAACAAACACAGCACTTACAATCAGAAGGCTGAAATTACCAGATACAAATTTCTTTGTATCTTTTGTTGCTTACCCTTGTCAAATGTTTTTTCTTTTACAAAAATGTGCATTTTAAACTTCTGCAGAGAAGCCGCTTTAACACAGATCACATTCTGTTCAGGGAACTTATTTTGATCACAGAAGCACTTTAATCATAAATATGATTAACAAAATAACAGCTTAAGCGTTTTAAGCACGCAGAAATGTTAATCTTAGACATCAGTCAGCTTTGTAAACAATTACACGTCTTTGCGATACAGTTTAAAAAGAGCTACTATGTTCCCAAAATACTGTGATAGCTCCATGCAAACATCAGCATTTCGTCTGAGTTAATAGCAAACTCAACTCCCATCTGCGTTTGAACTTTGGCCAAATCACATTTCAGAATGGCTTATGTGGGCCGCTTGCAGCAGTTAATCCCTCATTTTGAGATTATCCACTTTGATCAACTAACTCTGCAAAGGCCATCTACGGGACTTCGACACTATTCACAGCTCCACCTCTGGCAGAGCGAGAGAGAGAGAAAACAAACTTACAAAAATGCACACAAGTGTAAGTCTCTCCGTTTCATGTCGTGTTAGTACAGAACTATACCAACCTTCTGCAAACTCCATTCAGATCTGGGATCCCTGCCAACTCCTGGCCTCTGAAAACTGCACCAGAAAGTTACCCAGAGCTTTCAAGCCCTGTCTAAAGGAAAAAGGCTGTTCTGGAAAGCCTTCTTGTTTCACTCCCCCATTCACATAATTTGACCGTGCTTCACTGCACACTTGCCACTGAAGCTTGCATCATAATTTGGGTCTGCCCACAAACTCCAAATAGGCTCCATGTTTGGGTTTATGTAACGTTTGCTGTTACAGTGAAGTGCGCTTGAGTCACAAAGGTCCTGGCAGATAACTAGTGAAAACAGGGAGGAGGAGTCTAATTTTATCTAACATGGTCACACCAGGAATCCTCGCTGATGTAAATTAATCCCTCTGTTTTCAGACAACCTGGCAGAGTTTGAGAGGCCCGTACTTAAAACAATCTACCATATAATGTGCTAATCAGCTACTGCCCCAGTTTCCTTTACAACAGCTATCATTCAACATGCAATAACAAATCCTGGAACAATATGAGCTGCATGATGAACACTCATGCAACACTGCAGCTTTCCTAAAGGAGTATTTAGTACAACTTTTCACAACTAGCATGCTTCAGAACTATTCTACAAAATTACTTAATATTCTGAATACTAAATTCTAACACACGCACACACACACACACACACCGGCCACTTAATATACTTTATCAGAGCTTTGCTGTGTACATGAATGAATGCATGTTCCTTTCCTGCACACGTAACTCAGAGCTGCAAAAATAATCTAGACAACCAGTTGTTAACACAGAATTAGTTCATAAACAAGGATGCGAATAACTGCACGCTTGGATTTTACCTGAAAAAAATTCTCCCTCCCTTTGGAATGTTGCGAGATCTTTATGCCGGTCTGCATATATATTGGAATGATTTTTAACCACTATTGTACGTGGAATTGCTTTCAAACATTTTATATATTGAATTGTTTTTACCACTTTTTGTAGTAGCTGTTTTATAATTGTGTATTTTATTGCTGGAACCCACCCTGAGACTTTATGGTAAAGGATAGGTAAAAAAATCTAATAAAATAAAGAATAACCGAAAATTTTGCAAAGCAAGTATTTATAGAACCATAGAGGTGGAAGGGGTCCTGGAGGACATCTAGTCCAACCCCTTGCTCAATGCAGGATGCAGCTGCAGCATCCCTGATAGTTGATTATCTAGATTCTCTTCAAATATTGCAGTGAAAGAAATCTCTGCATCTTCACAGTTTTAACCCATTGGTTCTACTAGTTCTTCCCTCTGGAGTAACAAACAATATCTAACACCCAGCTGTCTGGACAGTCCAAGTTGAGGATAAGAGATGTTATCCCCCTCCAAGTTTAAAATTTAAACCACAGAAGCGGAGTGCCTATTCCTACATTGCCACATCTTAAAATATTGTTTGCAAATTGTCCAGAGGAAGTGGTTATAGAACAGTCTATTAATAAGAAGTCAACAAACATCAAAAATAAATAAATACTAATATTCCAATAAAAGTAATTCCAAAACAAATTCCTGGATTCATTCCAAGGTAAAATGTAAGCAACAACAACAGAAAACCCTCACATCAAGAACCTTTGGCTACCAGGGAAAACACCTAAACAGAATGTAAATCAATATTGCACACTCCCCCCTTTTTACAATAAAAATAATAATTGATGACTCAGTATAACACCTTTTAGCTCTTTTGCTGTATTTGGTGTTTTATATTTGCTAAATAAGATCCAAATTTATTTCAGGCATTTCCCAAAAAACATATAGTTTCAAGTTTGGTTTAGAAACAAAACTTCAATAGGATTTAACTATCAGTGTGCAGCTCACAATTTGTAATGGGGCTGTGCGCTGAGCGATGACATAAACCATTTGAGGCATCATAGCCAAGATGCATCTTAAGAAAGATGATAGGCTGAAAAAACAGGTAGGTGCAAATGTCACAGTCCAGCTATCCAAAAATGAACAACAGCTATTCCTTATTCACCACAGTTGCAATGGAGGGCTTGATACTGGTTATCAGCAATGGTATCAAATAAATTTAAAAACATATAAAAAAGGGTGGTATCTAACTTTTCTTGGTGCTAAATCCGGACAAAGCCATGGAAACATTTTAATTCCAGAATCATGATTTAGCACCAGATCACATTGACAAATGAATTTTTTCTAGCACGTGGTACTAGAAGTGTTTCTGTTTCATAAGAACACTAGTGGGTGCCATTTGCAAATACAGTATCAGGCAAGTTGGGCAGTGTCAAAGTTTATAGCATTGTTTATTAAATACAAGTAAAGCAGACATAATAAATAAGATCACTCTAGAGCATCAAAGAATTCTCCTATGGAAAATAAAAAATATGATAAAAATTATCCTAATTTGCATTGATATTTTTTAAAAAATCCTAATTCAATTTGTTTTTGAAAGCACACAACAGTGGCAAGACAGCATTTCATATAAACACATTCTGTTCTGTACCACAGAACAGAAAGCCCCAAGAGTGCTGGCTAGGAACTTCAGATACAGTGCGTTGTAACAGTAGTACCAGGCAAGACACAGAGTCCCTCCATAACCTCAGACCAATTAGGATGACTCTAATTCCTACAGCTAACTGACAGGCTAGCTGAATCAATAGATTGTGAAATTGAAGTTCAGGTTGCACAGCTGCTTGACAATCTCACATCTGCTAGGGGCTAAAGTCAGTTCTGCAGAATTTAATCACTTGTCCAGAAACAATGACATTAGGAAACCTAATTACTAAACATCTTCGAGGTGAAGCCTCTTTTATCCACAACCTCAATAGAAATTTGACAGGCAATGCATGTTGGCTGGGAAGTATAGCATGGAGGAAGCACAGTCCAAGGGAAGGAACAGAAGACCAGTCTTTTTTTTGGGGGGGGGGGCAGAAAAGTCCAGATAGAATGAATAGAGGCCTTCATAAACATAAAAGTATTGTTGTGGGATTGTTCCCAGAGATTGATTTAATTATTAGGAGCACTCTATATGAGTAGGTAAATTCAGGGGTAGAGGCAACTTTCCATTTAGCAAAAGGAAGTGGTAAGCACACCAAAAAAGACCAGCAACTAGAGCAATAAAAGATGGGGTAGCCGTTTTTCCTTCTTCAACTATAATGGCATAATTGATTTTAAAGTTTGAATTTTTTAAAAAGCAAACATTTTACATTTGAGAATGACAATATGGTAGATCATGAAGCTGAGGCTCCAGTACTTTGGCCACCTCATGAGAAGAGAAGACTCCCTGGAAAAGACCCTGATGCTGGGAAAGATGGAGGGCACAAGACAGAGGACGAGATGGTTGGACAGTGTTCTCGAAGCTACTAGCATGAGTTTGACCAAACTGCAGGAGGCAGTGGAAGTGCCTGGCATGCTCTGGTCCATGGGGTCACGAAGAGTCGGACACGACTAAACGACTAAACAACAACAACAATATCAGTTGGAATATACCTGCTATATTCATTAGTGTTACTGTGAAACAATTCCAACTGCCCACGAACAAAGATATTGCTGGGATAGAATAACAAAAATAAGATAATGTAAGTGTTAGCTTTGGGGGCATGCACACCATGCTGCCCCCCATGCCACCCAGCTTGCCTGTTCAGTTCTGCCAAGTTGTATACTGAGATGACAAAAATTCTGCTCTTGTGTATCAGTCCTCTGACAAGAACAAAGACGACTTAAGTGACAAGGAGGAAGAGAAAAAGTCTAGCTCTCCTCGCCTTGTTCTAAGATTACCCTGCAAGACTAATGCTAGCAATGAGTTAGTTTAAACTGTCATGCTTGGATGAAGAATGTGTGAACCAGAAATACTTCTAGCCAGCCACATTTTTTTCTTAAAAAATGTTTAGGGGTACTCTCATTTTGACTCAAGAAAAGCACCATTTTATAGTTCAAGTTGGAAAAAATAAATACAGTAAATGGACAGAAGTACAAAGATTCACAGTATGTTTAGGGTATGCATGTCCCTGTGTCCCCCCACAAAAAGTACTGCTTCTACCTTTCCAAATAACACACAACACACATTTCACACATTATTCATCATGCTGTTCCACATGCACACATTGCAAGTGATTTAGCAGGAGAATTATCACAACCTCAGCACTGAGATAGTGGTGGTGATGGCACTGCCTAACATCGGAAAAGCCAATAATATGTTCTGCAACTTGAACCAGTCTACCTCATGGATAACATATCTAATTCATTTGGCACAGAACACATGTGTTGCAGAACAACTACCTTATTTTTCGCCCTATAGGATGCACTTTTCCCCCTCCAAAAATGTGTGTGCGTCCTATGGGGTGAATGCAGGCTTTCGCTGAAGCTTGGAGAGCGAAAGGGGTCGGTGCACACCGACCCCTCTCTCTCTCCAGGCTTCAGGAAGCTATCCGTAAGCCTGGGGAGCCCGTGGGAGTTCCCACAGGGCTTCCTAGGCTGCGGATAGCAGCCTGCTTGCCCGGAGCGCGGGGCGCACTGAAGCAGAGCGCCCCGTGCTTTGGGAAGCTATCCTTAAGCCTGGGGAGCCCGCGGGAGTTCCCGCAGGGCTCCCTAGGCTGCAGATAGCAGCCTGCTTGCCCGCAGCACGGGGAGCACTGAAGCAAAGTTCCCCGTGCTTCGGGCAGATATCCGCAGCCTAGGGAGCCCTGCGGGAGTTCCCGCGGGGGGGGGGGGGAATAATTTTTTTTCTTTATTCCCCCCCCCCCAAAAAAAAAAACTAGGTGCGTCCTATGGGCCGGTGCAGCCTATAGGGCGAAAAGTACGGTACTTCTGGAATATTTAGAGATCTTTAAAAACATGTACCTTGCACAGATAACCTTGGTTTCGGACCGAGTGGCATAGAAATACCACCTTAAGTAAAGGTTTTCTGTGTAGCTTTACTTACTTGAATTCATGCATTTGAATGAACAGCAGGGCAACTGTATAGAAATTTCAGACATGCCCGGCAAGTTTGGTTTTATTTATTTTTAAAAACTCACAAACCATCACACCATTTATGGATAAACTAATGTAGGTATTTTCCATGTTTTCAGTATCCCTGTACCAGAATAAAAGTGTTGCCTTCCTTACGGGGTGCAGAATCTTGGCAAACCATATGTGACTTTGTATCTAAGGTGGGAGTTTCTGATGATGTGCACTGCCCTGAGTTTCTAGGCAAAAGGGTAGGATACTAATGTGGTAATATTTCTATTAACAGTGCTATGGGCTGCATTTATAAACGGTTTTATGAACAGATCAGAAGGTCGGCGGTTCGAATTCCCGCGACTGGGTGAGCTCCCGTTGCTCAGTCCCTGCTCCTGCCAACCTAGCAGTTCGAAAGCACGTCAAAGTGCAAGTAGATAAATAGGTACCGCTCCGGCGGGAAACAGCGTTTCCGTGCGCTGCTCTGGTTCGCCCGAAGTGGCTCAGTCATACTGGCCACATGACCCGGAAGCTGTATGCCGGCTCCCTCGGCCAATGAAGCGAGATGAGCGTCGCAACCCCAGAGTCATCCGCGACTGGACCTAATGGTCAGGGGTCCCTTTACCTAATTAATATTTACAGTGAAAGTTATGCAACACTGGCCTGGCTGTCAAACAGCAGGCAACCACACTCTGTGGGTTCCTAGCCCCCTCCTCCCCTTGTGCAAATGCCCCCCTTTCTTCTCTGGGCAGCAGTGACTATGCTTAGAGTTACATCTGAGCCAAGGTAGCAACAGTGAACAAAAGTTAGGTCTCAACAGAAAAATTAAAACCATATCCAACCCCTGTTTCAATGACTAGTCTGCAAGGTAAATCACAGTTACCAATAACCAGGGAAGTGAGAAGGAAAGAGTGCACAGATTCAAGGGGGAAGAAAGGAAGAGGGTGGAGGAAGGCTTATGCAAGCTAATGGGAGATGCTCCTGGTCAAACTACCATGATTTGGAAGCTGACCTAGCATGATGTCTGATCTCAGCCAGTACATTTTTAGTTTCACATAGCTGCAAGACACTAGACTCTGAAGTCATGACATTTTCATGTCCAACCTTCCCCTCCAAACCTTTCACTATCATAGAATTGACAGCTTCCCCTCTAAGACCTTACCATGTTGCTAAAATAAAGTATGAGAAATCCTCTAAATACTCTATACATTCAGGAAGTTTATATAATTATGTGACATGCTATATGAATGTCATTACAGTGGTACCTTGGGTTACATACGCTTCAGGTTACAGACTACGCTAACCCAGAAATAGTGCTTCAGGTTAAGAACTTTGCTTCAGGATGAGAACAGAAATCGTGCTCCGGCAGCACAGCGGCAGCAGGAGGCCCCATTAGCTAAAGTGGTGCTTCAGGTTGAGAACAGTTTCAGGTTAAGAACGGACCTCCGGAACAAATTAAGTACTTAACCCGAGGTACCACTGTATTTATATAGCAAGGATTCCTCCCTGCTTTCAACAATGGAAATATATTGGAAAGAACACAAGGCAACATTAAGAAGCTTACTAGTCCAGTAACCTGTTTCCTATACTGGCCATCCAGGTGCCTCTTTGAAGCCCTCAACCAAGGCATGAAGTTACTAACTGTTCCCCTAGCATAGCCCTCTGAGCATGGAGACTCTATATAGTCAGCATGATTAGTAGCCAGTGGTAGAGTTAAGTTAGTGGCCACCTGCACAACTTTTGAAATAGCTTTACAATTAAGTACATTCGCAAAGCTCACATTCATGTAAGCATATTATTACAATACAGAAAAACCAGGAACCTACACATTACATACACACACATTCATACATGCACGTGCATAGGTCTTTTTTAAGCTTACTAAACTCCATGGGTTGGATGAAGATTTGCTCTCATCCACTGTGGGAAGTGGAACTGCAGGCTGAAGGGGGAAGGCAGAAAGGGGCAAAATCCCCACTCTGTCATATTTCTCTAGTACTAGAAGAATTTCAGTGAGCAAAAGTCTGGATGCAACCTCTTGTTGGTATATTTTAAATTGTGGAAATCAATATATATTGGAGTATGCAAATACATTAATTTCAATAGGTTAGTGCCATAAAATAATATTCACGTGCTTTCTTTAGGCATAAGGTTCTTGTATCTTTACTTTTGTTGGCTCTGGTATGGTTGCAAAAGGTACTTATTTCAAAGTTTAATACCTGGCTGTTGTCAGACACTATCATTAGCTTGATCATAAATGAGTAGAGAAAAGAGTTCATCAACATTCCTAGCATGCTTTAAAGAGGAACCGAACTTTTACTGCCTTGGATGTAAGCTTACATTTCAGCAGCGAGAAAGGAGTAGAATCATAGAATCATAGAGTTGGAAGAGACCACAAGGGCCATCGAGTCCAACCCCCTGCCAAGCAGGAAACACCATCAGAGCACTCCTGACATATGGTTGTCAAGCCTCTGCTTAAAGACCTCCAAAGAAGGAGACTCCACCACACTCCTTGGCAGCAAATTCCATTGTCGAACAGCTCTTACTGTCAGGAAGTTCTTCCTAATGTTTAGGTGGAATCTTCTTTCTTGTAGTTTGGATCCATTGCTCCGTGTCCGCTTCTCTGGAGCAGCAGAAAACAACCTTTTTCCCTCCTCTATGTGACATCCTTTTATATATTTGAACATGGCTATCATATCACCCCTTAATCTCCTCTTCTTCAGGCTAAACATGCCCAGCTCCCTTAGCCGTTCCTCATAAGGCATCGTTTCCAGGCCTTCCAGTATTTGTTATTAAGAATGGAAAAATGTGATGCAGAAAATTTCAGCCACTATAGATGACATAACAAACAGCAGACACCTTGAATAGCTGAGAATACTTTTTGACACCAATATAGAAATGGAATGTTCTGTAGCCCAGATCCTCAGTCATGACCCATGAGTTCACAAGGCCCCTAAGGATACCTTATCACTTTCTAACTAAGATTTCAGATCCAGCAAATATTACCTAGAGTCCAGTTCTAAAGAGACTGTGTTTACTGGGAATTGCATAACAGGACCAGGAGCTCACCAAGATGTCATCTATCTTACGACACTTTCTTTTTAAGCACAGACACAAACACACACACACGTGAATGAAGGGCAACTGAAAGTGAATACATTTCCACAGCATTTTCCTCCTCATCAAACCAAACTCTCATTAAACATTTTAAAGGGGAACTGCTCAACTGACTAGAGTACTAGGAAGGATAGACAGAAGGGGTGGGAAGAAGCATGCACAGAGGTCCCTCCCCCCAGGAACTTTTTGAAATTAGGCATGAAAAAAGCCTTTTAATGGCTCCAACAGAATGCTCCTTTTAAACCTAATGAGAACAGAAATGATGTGATTTTGTGGTGCTGTTGCATTTGAGATCTAGCATAATGTAGGTGTCTAAACTGAACTAATTCTGATATTAATGGATGCAAATTATTCCCCTACCTTTTACTATCATTGTAGGTCAAATTTCTGCCCGGACACTGAGGTCCAGCGCCGAGGGCCTTCTGGCAGTTCCCTCACTGCGAGAAACCAAGTTACAGGGAACCAGGTAGAGGGCTTTCTCGGTAGTGGCACCCGCCCTGTGGAACGCCCTCCCCGCAGATGTCAAAGAGAGAAATAACTACCAAACATTTAGAAGATATCTGAAGGCAGCCCTGTTTAGGGAAGCTTTTAATGTTTAATAGGTTGTTGTATTTTAGTGTTTTGTCGGAAGCCGCCCAGAGTGGCTGGGGAAAAACAGCCAGATGGGCGGGGTATAAATAATAAATTATTATTATTATTATTATTATTATTATTATTATTAAGAATATGCAGCAGCAGGAACTTTTAACATCATTCTGCTGTTTGCTGCCTTGGGCTCCACTGGAAGGAATGGCAGGATGCAAATTTAAATAAATAAATAAATAAATAAATAAATAAAGGTATGGCCCCTTTTCCCTCTTTTCAGTTTTCAACCCATGCAGCAACAACCATTGTGAGTGGTAACTATGGTCAGCTGGCAATCTGACATTAGCAGAAGGAGCACTAAGTGGCACTGTGTTCAGCTGCCATCTGCAGCATTAGCAAAGAAGAGAGAAGAGGCCCTCTCTAGGACCCAGAAGCACAGTGCAGAGCCACAGTGGACAGGCTCTGGCTGCATGCAGCAGCTAATGAACTAAATAAGTCATCCTTGCATCACAGCTCCTTGTCCCTTCCAGTACTTGCCCTAAACAAAGTTTATCTCTTTTGAAGCCAAGTGCAATCAGGGCATGTAGGAAAAGAGAGGAAGACAGTGTCCAGCAGCTGCTGATTGAACTTCGAGAAGTACTTCCAGTTCTTCAGAGCTGACTGTTATTTTATTTTATTGCAAAGAAGGTCCTATTATATTAATGAATGGTGTATTTTTCAGTAATTCAGTTGGAAACTCCTCTTAATACACAGCCCCACTTAATTTACAGCTTGCCCTAATCCTTCGAGATAAATCTAACTGCTCAGTTCTATGCCAAAGATAATTCCAGTGTAGTCTGGCACATAATTAGGAATAAAACAAATTCCTGGACTCAGAATCCTGTAAATAGCAGAACAGAACCGAGTTCACAGTTCTTCCAAACAAAAAATGATTCCTGGCTACTCGAACCTTTCATCATTTGTGGAGTATAATTTAGGACAGGGCGGCGGAGTCATTTTGTTGCTGCCATGATTAAACAGTGGGGAGTCAGGAATGCTTGCCATTTACACTCAGATCTACAAGTAGATTCTGATGGGTCTTCTCCCCAGCCTTGCTACATTATTAGATATGGAAACAAATACACAATAACTGGAAAAGTATCAGGCACCAGAGCACAACAAATGCTCACATACGAAAGCCCACACGTTTTGGTTGCAACTTGGAACCAGAGCATCATGGGCAAAAAGCCAGTGCCATTCTCGGATGCCTGTCTGTGAGAGAATGGGATTGGGTGCGAAAGGTTGTTTTCTGCTGCTCCAGAGAAGCGGACACGGAGCAATGGATCCAAACTACAAGAAAGAAGATTCCACCTAAACATTAGGAAGAACTTCCTGACAGTAAGAGCTGTTTGACAGTGGAATTTGCTGCCAAGGAGTGTGGTGGAGTCTCCTTCTTTGGAGGTCTTTAAGCAGAGGCTTGACAACCATATGTCAGGAGTGCTCTGATGGTGTTTCCTGCTTGGCAGGGGGTTGGACTCAATGGCCCTTGTGGTCTCTTCCAACTCTATGATTCTATGACACTGCATATGTACAATTTCACCCTGGGTCGCTTGATTTCTCACTCCTCTGCACAGTATCTTCCTTTGTTTGTAGCTGTAGTCTGGATTAGCTTTGAGTTTTTTCTATGCACTCTGCTGCCTGATTCCCTGGGCTTCAGCCCCAGCTGGGCTGGTATCATAATATTGCCTGGATCTCTATGAACCCACCTGTTTGCCCTTGGCTGTTGCCTAGCACAAACTGTTCGCAATTGAGAGATTAAAACTCAAGGCATGTAAATCTCATTTCTGAGGCAAAAATCAAAGAAAACAGTTCAACCACTAATGCAGAAATCCAATTGATATTATGAGCTTTATTTTGCAATTCTTATTCAAAGATGAAGACTTTAACCTTTGGTTTTCATGCCATTGCCAACATTAGGAATGCAGCTCTTGCATGTCAATGTGTTAAGCTACAGTCTGTTGAAAGGCAGCCTGATGAAACAAGTTTATTTAAAAACTCAAGGATTTGGGGTTAGCGCGAACAAAATGAGTAATTTTGTTGAAACTGAAATGGATTCCTTGCTCCTCTCCCTTATAACAACACAGTATCAGATGCTTAAAAAGCACATCAGAATGTAAATATGTATATTGCATATTTTAAGCACTCTTCCTTCCCCTAAGAATAGGACTTCTAAAATATATACAATCAATTTATGTAAATCAAGGCAGATTGCAAAATAACAGTAGTATGTTTTTGCTCCTCTTAGCTTTGGCAGCTAGAAATCAAGCAAACCATAAACTGTAATAAGGAGTGCCAGAAACGTAACACCCTAATGACGCCTTCTCATAGTTCCATAGGTGCATGCATATATATTATGCTGCCAGCAACACAGCATATGATGCAATCAAATTGTGTGCATGGTGGGGGAGAAGCAAATAAAACATTATAATCATATAATGATTATATGATCATCTCTAATTCTTTACAGTCGACAGAACTATTGCAGTGCCAATACCTAACATGGCTAATAAAGGTGGATAGCCTGAGCCTCAAAACAGTTAGGAGGATGAAAAGCAGCAGACAGGTAGAATCTAGGGGAATAGATCAACAACATGCACAGATGGGAACTCCATCAGAAGATAGTTAACTGCTGAAAGAAGGATCTGGGAGACAAAGGGCAAGAAGGGTTCAGAAGAAAGGGGGATGCTGGATCTATGAGTTTCAGGAGCTGGCATGTGAATGTAGGCCACTAGTTAAGCCTTAACACAGTAAAAAGGTTCTATATATGGCCTTCAGAAGATACAGTGGTACCTCGGGTTACATACGCTTCAGGTTATAGACGCTTCAGGTTACAGACTCCGCTAACCCAGAAATAGTACCTCGGGTTAAGAACTTTGCTTCAGGATGAGAACAGAAATCGTGCTCCAGCGGCACAGCAACAGCAGGAGGAGGCCCCATCAGCTAAAGTGGTGCTTCAGGTTAAGAACAGTTTCAGGTTAAGAACGGACCTCCGGAATGAATTAAGTACTTAACCCAAAGTACCACTGTATATACTTAGTTAGCAAAAATCTCTTTGGTGTTCCTTCCAGGATATCCCTACAATACTTTTAAATAATTTTTGGAGGCCGCTTTTAATACATTAAGTTGCTTTTATAGAAAAGGACTAAGAAAGACATTGAACAAAAAAGCCTTAACTAGAAGGAACCAGTAGGCAACCACCTGGGATGGAAAAAGGTTTTGCATCCAATAAGCCAGTTGTCTAGATCATGCTATCAAGTGAGGTTAACGATTAAAATTTACCACACATCCGATATAGCTGTGTGGCCAAATGGCCATCTGTTTCCTCTATCTCATCGTCAGTTCCACATCTGATAACAGGAAGTTTCATGACAAGCATGTAGGGCCGCTGTCAAGATAAACGAAATAAATACAGCAGCCACATGCATGTTGGAAAAACACTGAAGGGATTCTTAAACAAGGAATATCTATCTGACAAATACTGGCAATGGATGCAAGACTAGGCTAGAATCTCTCTCTCTTCTATGATGAGATTCCTAAAATTGTCTTACTTCAGGCAAACATTGGCTTGAAAGTGAATCTTTAGAATCTCGCTGCTTTGTTAAGCTCATTTATTTATTGTTTCTTAAACGTTTAAAATTACCATTTCACCACACTATACATACAAAAACTCTGGGCTTGAGGCCAGTTTTTATGCCAACTGTCTTCTCACGGGCCACCTCTGCAAACTGGTTTGCATGGATAGCAAACTTTGCAGAAATAACAAAAACTTCTGACAAGCAGGACTTACAAAGCGACTGTATTCTGCAGCCAGGCTCAAATACACCTAACAGTGATGTGGACGGTTCAGTGCATTTTAGTCATGTTAAATGTGAAACCTACATTATATGTCTGATGAATAAAGCATGATCGTGCAGCTAAAAGGTTTATTTCATGCATCCAAACAGTTCTATTCTTACCCAAGCCTTTAAATGGTTAATTGGTCCCCCCCCTCCCTTGGAAGCAAGCATATTTATAAATACAAGAATGTGCAAAAATTAGTATAACAATTTTCAGTGCCTTACTTTTTTATTAAAAAAAAACTTAAACAATGTAAGGAATGTGTGTTATTGAGTTTTCACATCTCAAAATATTTATTGATACTCCAATAAATTCAAGTACAGCTTTTAATTTGCATATAGAACACTAAACATCAGCAAAAGATTCTGGCCAACCCCTCTCTCCCAGCTCCTTGCTCAGAAAAGCATGGGAAATAGCCTCACTTTTTGGGAGCACTTTGAAAGTGAGAAAGTATCATTCCCCCTCCTGTGGAAGTGCAGACACACCAATTTCTGCAGTTTATGTACTTGCTTTAGCATATTAAAGAGAAACACAATTTATACTAATAAATGTTAAGTCAAGAAGAGAACAGTGTGTACCGGACCTATTTTACGTTTGGTGTTTTGGCACACATAGTACTTCAAGCAAAAAAAATTCTTTGCAGATTATGCAATTTAAAAATATCGTTTTATTTCATGCAAATAGCAACTAATTTAAGTGCAAGTAGAAAGTTCTCTCCAGAGCCATCAGTGCCTTAAAAGACAATTTTATGCTTATGACAACTCAACAGCATATAAACTATATGTAATATAGGGCATCGTATTAGAATTCAAGTATGTCTTGTGGCTTTTTATTGAATAACGTGATAGCATTTGTGACTGTAGCCAACCTTGTTGCTTAAACTTGTTAAGAGTGTTTCCAGCTTCAAGTTAATAAGTGCCAAGTGTATATTTTCAAGCCTCCCCTCACATCCCTTGTTTGTTTATTTTATTGGAACGGCGATCTAAGTGGAGATACTTTATTAAATGATACGCTGTTTTAAAATAACCAAGTAATTGGTTGAAGTGTCTTTACTGAGACAAATCCAGCGGTAAACTTGAAGTGCAAAAAGCTTCTGGGGACATGCCAGAGTGTTTCTTGTAGGAGCTATAGCATTTCATACAGCCTTGCCAAGAAGAAATTAAATCAGCCATTACTAGAACTGGAGATTAAAATCCAGCTGCTGGTATTCAGAGTTAGTGAACTACTGTTTGAGGAATGGAGAAGTATTTATATGCAACCGACTGAAGCTTCTAATGGTAATTTCCTAACTGTATAATTATCTCAGGCCTTTTGGTAGTCAGATACCACATGTGCCTTTCTGGCATTAGCTTGATAGGCTGAGGGTTCCTTTTGTGAAGAAACAGAGGCAGTACAGATTTTATTTTGGCAACTGGATGACAACAGATGGAGGATTTAGAGTTCTGGGTGCCACATGAAGCCCAACAAGCTTTTTGGAAGGTGGTTTTGTTTTGCTTTTTTACCGTAACTGCAATATGAGGTATAAGAAGCAGGTAAAAGTGACTCCATACAGCTCCGCTTGCTGTTAAGGAGCATATCAGTGTAATAGGATCACACCGAAATGTCCTTACACTGCAGTGCCATGCAAAGGACAGGCTTCTGCAAAGTCGTGCACAGCTCGCAAGTGCAAAAACTGCATCACTGGAGGTATGGAAGAATGACTTTGCCGGTCAGTGTCCCGTTCCCAATATCAAGATCTCACTCCATAGCAACATGCTACAGACCTGAGTTTTAAGTCAAACTATGTGCCCCTGACCTTCACCCATCCATGTACTGGCCTCTGCCATCAAGACAGAAACACTTCTCTCTAACACTGCTCATCAGAAACAATTCGGCAATCTATAGCCCCAGCTTCCACAGGACAACATGTGGTATAGACTGATCACAAAGAGACAAACTCCAAAGCTCACCTAAGGGAGGAAACACACATTTTCCAAAGGTGGTATGTGTATTATGTCTGCATAATAGGAAATGTTGGAAAACATCAATCTGCCACCTTAAGAAAAAAACCCAAAGCAGGAAGAAGCAAACATGATCACTTACCAACAGAACAACCCTCTCCTCCCACTCTCAAATCACACAAGCCTATGATTATGTGACTGCCCAAACTGTACCTAGCTATCCAAGCCTTCAAGGCGACAGACTGTGCTTCAAAAGTAACAGAGTGCAGCTGATGTTCACTTTATAGGTAATAATGTATACTGCTGCAACATAATATTTAATTGCATCTGTCTGCAATACTGTCTTCAACTTCTCAGATTCCACTGCAACCTAGAATAAGGCTATCATATGTATTGACACACCCTAACAGCAACCTAGGAGTCACAAATGAATTGGCATGTTAAGTCAAGTTTAATCCTACTGAACTGTCCGTTCTTTGATACCAGTGGTTGGTGGACTAATCTGCTTGCTTTCAGTTAAGAATATAATATGCAATGAGTACTTCATCTTTCTGACAAACCAACGTTGTAAAGTAACACAGGTTACAGAGAAGATTAAAGGGATTATAGCACAATCGCATCAAGACCATACTGTGTGGAATACTAATTTAAAGCAGGAAAACTCTTATCAGAAATCTGACTTAGAAAAATACTCACTTGCTTGATCACCTGTGCTTTGTTAAGAAATGTTTCTAGGTGACTGGGTAGGGAAGCTTTCAAGAAGTTGGTTGTTTTTTCCCTTTAGGCCATATATGACTAACAGGGACATTTAAGGCAGGTGAACTAATAAAAACGTTTGTGAGCGAGTAAATTTGCTGGACCCTATAGTCAACAGAGCATTAATATTAGCAATAGGATTTCTTACCCGCCCTTCACCATAAGATCCCAGGGCGTGTTACAACGCTATCCAAATGCAAAATTAAAATCAGTCTGAATAATTTAAAGCATGAAAACAGCTGGGTTTTTTTTTTTTTAACTCTAATGATGGCTCCAAAATTAGCTTCCAATAAACAGCAATTTAGCAATTTCCTCTTCAAGCCAGGTTCCAACATTTGTTCATCACTTTTTAGGACAAATATCAATAATACTAGTTTCTGTAATCAGCTTCACTAATAAGCAGACAAAAATCATGACCATAAGACTTCAGTCTAGTGTAACTAGAGTGAACACACAATAAACACTCAACATAGACCATATGAAAACACAATATACTGCAAGGTAGCCTAGTGGAAGAAGATGGGGAGGAAAAGATACATAGGTTTGACATCTGAAGAATAACATTCAGTTGGTATACAAAACGAATCCTCAAAATATTTCTGTACATGTCACTCTTAATCCCATTCTACAGAAAGGAGGCAGAGGTCGAGGAACAGTGACTATAAAGCACACACCTACAAATCCAACTATGCTTTTTTAGCAAACTCTCTATCACTTTTTTGGCTCAATTCAAGCATCTCACCATGCCAGAACATGGTTAAGGAAGCTTAACTGTACTTTTCCATAATGTCCAATTCGAAAGCTCTATCTATACAGTAGTTACAAAATCCCACCAAACTACCATTTTAAATATTTGTAGGCATTCTAACATTTCCTCCCTCCCATGTCTCATAAAACTTGATTGGTTTTTATAACATGTCTCACTTGGCAGTTCCAAGAACTTTGCCATTTCCATCAATGGTTATAAACCTGCCTTGGTCTCAGTCATGGATATAAATTAGATTTCATGAAAATTCTCTCTTTCAAAAACATTACACTCATATTAAAATACACTTAAAGCTACCAAAACAATCAACTGACTACCACCTCACTTCTTTCAAATAATAACAACAAAAGCTGACTCAATCCTCAGGTGGCACAATGGGTCAGTGGGTCTGGCTGTTAACTGGAAAGCTGGTGGTTCAAGGCTATCGAAGGACGGCCGTTGGAGGGAATTCTGCATTGCAGGGATGGACTAGATGACTCTCAGGGTCCCTTTTACCTCTACAATTCTATGATTCCATTATTGTTTTGCAGGACCTCCTTAAAGGTAAAGGTAAAGGGACCCCTGACCATTAGGTCCAGTCGTGACCGACTTGGGGTTGCAGTGCTCATCTCGCTTTATTGGCCGAGAGAGCCGGCGTACAGCTTCCGGGTCATGTGGCCAGCATGTCTAAGCCACTTCTGGTGAACCAGAGCAGCACACGGAAATGCCGTTTTACCTTCCCGCCGGAGCGGTACCTGATTTATCTACTTGCACATGCTTTCGAACTGCTAGGTTGGCAGGAGCAGGGACCGAGCAACGGGAGCTCACCCCATCGCAGGGATTCGAACTGCCAACCTTCTGATCGGCAAGTCCTAGGCTCTGTGGTTTAACCCACAGCGTCACCCACATCCCTTTATTTGAATTAGTGAATGTCTATGAAAAATTTGAAATGCCACTATACATTTACAGATGGCAAGATTTCTTGATTGTATTTATAAACACTTTACTGAAACCAGCCTTAAAGCAATGCTAATTATATATTTACAATAACAATTTTTTAAAAAATAAAAAATTGTCCAGCAGCATCTTATAGACCAACTAAGTTTGTTCAGGTATAAGCTTTCGTGTGCATGCACACTTCTTCAGATACACTGAAGCAGAAGTCACCAGACCCTTATATATAGTGAGAGGGTGGGGTATTTATCAGAAGGGTAGTAGGAGATGGGTGATTGGCTCAATGGGTATGGTAAACCTGTTGACGACTGTTAACGATTGCAATTATATATATATCCCCACATATATATATATATTCCCATATATATGAAGATGACGAGTGAGACCTCGTCGAAACGTCGCCTAGACACCCCAACTTTTACACGGGAAGACACCCGAGGACACCAAAACCTGCATTCCTGTACCCGTGAAAATCTACGAAAGCAAATTCCCATATATATATATATATATATATTCCCACTATATATAAGGGTTTGATGACTTCTGATTCAGTGTATCTGAAGAAGTGTGCATGCACATGAAAGCTTATACCAGGAAAAAACTTAGTTGGTCTCTAAGGTGCTACTGGACAATTTTTTATTATTTTTATTTTGACTGTGTCAGACCAACACGGCTACCTACCTTAATATATATTTACAAATTGCAAACTCAAACTGCTCAAAGGAACAAGTGGAAACTCTTCATTTTATTAGCATATGCCCTAAAATGCAAAGTGTAAATTCCACTTAAGGATAAGTAAGAGCTGACAATGCATAGTTGCTGGCTACAGGCTACAGTGGGGCGGAAAGCTATATGTCCTTTAATATCTGACAAAAAGAAAGGGGAAATATGGGAGAATGGGGGGAAGCTGTGGTACATTTATTTTCATGTTCCTTACAGCTTCTGGAAATTTGGTTTAAAATTACTGACATTTTCTGTGAGTTAGTTTGACCTCACTCTTGGAGGTGCACTCCACTGTCTCTTGAGACAGAAGGATGCCAACAAGATATCCCACATACCAAAATGGGAATTAGAGGGGATGAAAATGGACTTAAACAGCAAACTCTCTTAGAAGGGAACAGTAAACTCGGCCACAAGGCAAACTTCCATCACCAGACTGTTATCCAAAGTAATGAAAAATGTGAATGTGAACAAAAGGGTTCCAAAAGGTAACAACTCAATTAATTTCAATGGGTCTACTCTGCATGGGACTTAAATCAGATGCAATCCTGAGTGTTTATCGACCCTATGGACAGCATTTTATTTCCTCGCCGTAAATAATCTGTTAATACCAACACGTCCAAATCAGAACTCACGTAAAATTCACTACAACTATATCTAGTATCAAAACACTCTATACTGCAATACATATGAACTATGATGGTGAGCCACCCATCTAACAGGGTTGCCCCAGCCACTCTGAGTGGTTTCCAACAAATTAAAACATCCAGACACATACGCTCTGCTTCTAACATGTTCAGGTTTAGCATTTTCTGAATTTTTGCATCATTGCTGCAATTGTATAACTGGTTTCAAATGAGACAGGCCAGATTCTCCTTATTTTACAGCAGGAAAAAGGTCTTAGTGGAGGTAATATATGCTCACCTTTAAGGCCAATTCACATACCCCCAAAAGTAACTAATGTAAAGAACATTTTTCGTCTTCACAAGTATGTGTAAAAGCTATATAAGAGTAAACTCTAGGTTCTGCATACAAGATAGCGTCAAAACAACTCTTTTTCTTCTGAATATTTTTCTTCTGTTTTCCTTATTTATAATGCTGTTCAAATCTCTGTATGTTTAAGAAATATTTGCAAACCTAATAAACAATATTTCAAAAATTATAAAATAAAACATGGGCTATAAATTTTTTTGGTATGCCTTTGAAAAAATTTAACATGGGGGAAATGCAGAGAATACTTCACAAAACAGTGCCCTAAAATACATAGAATCATAGAATCATATCTGGACTTGTTTCGATTAATGTCTGCAGGAGACTTTGAGGATATTTAAGTTACAATGAGAAAAATCTTAATAATTATTCATGAAGGAAACAGTTTATAAGAAGTAAATAAGGAGGCTAAATACAGGATAAAGGAAGTCTTTTATTTGGTTGTTTGTATTGTTGTATGTTATGTTCACTGTATGTTATGTTCACGTTTAATGAATGTGGATTTGTGTATTGGGGGTGGGGGGGCTTGTGTTATGTTGTAAATAAAATTCCAATAAAAAAATAAAAAATAACATGAAAGTGCAATCATATGCACAATTCATATTTGTACAATATTTACATAATGCCATGTGCAACATCGGCTGGAAAGATCACAAAGAGGGATAATCTAAAATTGCCAGGCTTAATCCTGATTTTACCTCACCCTAATGATTAAAAAATGGTTCAGTACTTACCATAATGTGATTGAAATGCCTGTGGTTTTACGACCTGATTACAGTGGTTACACATCACCAAATAGAAATCATCATGAGCTGGGCATAGGCCAAATATTGGCATATCTAAAATAAAAAGACAAAGGGTATGTCTCACAAGTATTCAAAATGGTGGTACAACAATTTATACAAAATAACCATGTAATGTTGCTGTAGGTGAATCACTGAGACAAAGTTTCAAAAGCTACACGTGGGAGTGGAGAAATGAATACTCAATAGTTACAGAATAAAGTATTACAACATATCTACTTCAGAGTGAACACAAAAATAGCTTATTGACGGTCATTATCTATAGGTACTTGAATATAGAATTGAGTTTATGCTACTTTAAGAGCATTAGAAACTAGAAAGAGCACATAAATATTATTCCCCCCCCCTAAATTGCATGCAGGTTGAGAAAAGTTATTAAACATTTCTAAGGCATTACTCAAAGGTATAGGAATTTAACTGCTAGCAAATATTTCCTAGCAAACATGCATAGGATCAGACTGCATACATTTTAAAGGCATGGCTTTAACTAGACAGTGTTATGTATCAAATAGTTCTATTTAATAGGATATTATATCCCAGCCATCTGGTACCACAGACCTAGAAAACACTTGCAAAAAGGAGTGAAAAAAACTGAGCAGGAAACCTGGCTGTACAATGACATTTGGACAAAATAATAAACCATACATGTAGGCTACTATTATAATAGACTTCTATATTATCTCCCTGACTACAAACAGAGGTAATATGCTAGAAAATCACCTTCAAAATGGCTTCCTGCTATGTTAATGAACTAGTGGGCTCATCCCCACTTTCACACCTGCAAGAAGATCAGAAGTCTCGGCTTTTAAACAAACCACTGTTTGCTGGCGTCCTGGGGAGGTCACTTCCGTGCTGCTAACACAGTGGTTTGACTTAACCCCAGAAGCACACTTCATTCCTCCCTCGAGACAAACAAATGCCAGTAACAGCAGTTTGCCACAGTGTATGAACTTGGGGAAAGTGTGATTACTGAATAAGCCAGGATCTGAAACCAGGCTCTGAAGCTGGTTTGCTCGCAGAAAGTAGAGATTGAACATCCCTTGCTTCTTCCTTGCAGGTACAAAAGATGAAAGGGGTGAGGCTGTGAGACCGAGCCTAAGCCTGAGGCAGGAAAGCATGGTTTCCAGTTATGTTTGAATCGGGTCTGCAAGTTCAAAGCACAGGCTGCCCTGGCACTAAATATATCAATCAATATCATTTTAATCTGGATAGCAGGCTGTACCCAGCAATTAAAACAGTTTTAAGAGATACATAATGGACAGCTAAATCATATTTCTTCAGTTTGCAAGACAGCTATGCAATAAGGGCCAATCATTATCAGTTTTGTAACAACAGCATAGCTTTTCTACAGAACATCATAAAGTACATTCCGTGGCAGAATGACATTTATAACTACCATTGTATGGACAAAGAACAAACAAAACACACAGTCAACGAGTCTGGACGATGGTAAAACCCCCAAGCATATCTCTTTAGGAGGTAGAAAACTATTTTCTCACTCACAGCATATCACTTATTGATGCAAGGAATCTGCAACTGAATACTTGAGCAAAGGTTCATAGCCAGATCAGTCACAATGCCTCAAACAAGTGGACCGTGTCCACCCTGCTACTACATTCATGTAGAGAACAAGATCTTATGAATGGGTTGCCATTCTGAAAATTTATTGCCTGGTTATTTAAAAACACTTGGAATGGTGTTGGAGTACCATGGAAACTGCTTGTTTACAAGTATAGCATAGTTTAACCGTAAACAACATGAAAATCACTTGCCTTGATTCTTAAAATTTATTTTTTAATTCTTATTTAAAACAAAGTTGCACTTCTTTTTGACATTTCCAATCTCAAGTATTGAACTATTTTGGAAATGTGTATCAGGTGGCTTCCTGTGTTGCTAAAATGTATTATGCTAGCCTCCATAGCACTCAGAATCAAATTTTAAACTTTGTGACTTACTGTAAGCAATGAAATTATTTGAGCACATCAGTTTATGTATTTTTTATGCCATTAATCTCAACCCTTTCAGCCATGGGACCAACCTTTAGCCCCCCCCTCCCCCCTCCATATTTGTATGGTGGTAGTGCTATGGTTAGGGACGCGGGTGGCGCTGTGGGTTAAAGCCTCAGTGCCTAGGGCTTGCCGATCGAAAGGTCGGCGGTTCGAATCCCCGCGGCGGGGTGCGCTCCCGCTGTTTGGTCCCAGCGCCTGCCAACCTAGCAGTTCGAAAGCACTCTCGGGTGCAAGTAGATAAATAGGAACCGCTTACTAGCGGGAAGGTAAATGGCGTTCCATGTGCGGCTCTGGCGCGCCAGAGCAGCGATGTCACGCTGGCCACGTGACCCGGAAGTGTCTTCGGACAGCGCTGGCCCTTGGCCTCTTTGAGTGAGATGGGCGCACAACCCTAGAGTCTGTCAAGACTGGCCCGTACGGGCAGGGGTACCTTTACCTTTAGTGCTATGGTTGCAACCCACCTTGGATTAGACTGTGAACCTGTGGGTGCCAATCCAACATCTGAAAATCAATGCTTTATGCCCCTTGTGGGAGCTTAATCCTGGAGTCCTAAATGAGATTATGGGTTCCTTTGTCTGGTGGCCAAAATTTGCAATACCAAGAAAAGCAACAAATGGTAAATTTCTTGGGTAGCATCTAATGGTTGCATGAGTGCTATGCAATTTATGCAAGTGACTGCTCTCTTTCCCTCCTCTGGTCCCCGCAGCCCCCCAAACCAACCAAAAACTCTGTCCAGAGTGACACTCCTCCAAACAGTGGGGGCTGTGTCAAACAGTGTTGCAGTGGGAAGGCAGAGTTCCCTGAAACTGAGCATGGGGATCTTGTATCAGCAGAGCTCCCAATGGAGTAAGATCCCTCTGCCCAATTTCAGGCAAATACACCGCCTCCACACACACACACTGCGGTGGTATATGACAAAGGCCCCACTGTTCATGTCATGTGGGAGTGGCAAACCCACTAGAAAGCTTAACAGAGGGAAAGGCCCCAACCACTGGCCAAAGAGCCACCAATTGCTATTCAAGAAAGAACACTGATTATTTCAGGCTAGATATTAAATTCCCCGCAGATAATTTCTTCTGGCCTTGAAAAACTAGTCTCCCTCTACTTTTTCCTTTAATGTGGTATCTCAGGTTACATACGCTTCAGGTTACAGACTCCACTAACCCAGAAATAGTACCTCGGGTTAAGAACTTAGCTTCAGGATGAGAACAGAAATCGCACGGCGGCGGCGGGACAGCAGTGGGAGGCCCCATTAGCTAAAGTGGTACTTCAGGTTAAGAACAGTTTCAGGTTAAGAATGGACCTCCAGAACAAATTAAGTTCTTAACCTGAGGTACCACTGTATTCCCTTCTCTCTATCTTTTTTGTTACTATTGTGTATTCTGTTCCCCGCCTACCACAGAATCCTGATTTGCTCTGAACCACAGTTTCCCCTAATTTTGATGTAAAGATAAACTATGGGTAATTAATCCTGAAAAAGTCTTCAGTTGCAGTATGTGCAGAAGCGAAAGAGCTGGACAAGGGTGGAGGTGAGATTTTTGCTTATGCCCAAACCAGGCCTTATTTCACTTTCAATTCACTTTTAATTTAAATACCAACTTTCTATACTGCTGTACAAAAGGCGGTTTGTGCTAGCTTGGGGGGCGGGTGGGTAATGTATTGTAAAACTACCCTGAAATAATAAGGTGTGGTATATAAATCCCCCCAAACCCCTTTGCTTTCATCTATTTATGTTACCAACCAATACAAATACCAAGACAATTACATTATATAAGAACAAAAAGTTCAGCAGCGAAGAAACATTCTAAATGCCAGCCTAGAAAATCTGTTGCCTGCTATCTAAAATCTGCAATGAAAGCAGTTTAGGCAAGTCTCTAAGGAAGTGAATTTCTGAGTCTTACTCTTAAATTTAGGATGGATTGAAATCAAGAAAAAATTACTTGAAGTCACATTTCCCACTATACAATTCATACATTTCCTAAGTAACAGTACACATTAGCTGCCATATATTAAAACACACCAAACTAAATAAAGCCTTTATGGTACCTAGGGGCATAATCCAAAACATATTGTCATACACCCATGCGCCATCGGCACTGCATAAATGTATTTCCTAAGAGACAAGAGGAATAATTGAGAAATTAGTAGATTTCCAATTAGGATTACTGCATATATCCTAAGGGCCACAGTAACAGAGGTCCATCAAGCCTGTGGACCTGTGTGCAACCACTGCTCTCCAACTCCAAATTTGGAGATAGAGACTCTAGGGAGCCTAGCACCAAATGGACAGGCCCAGCCCCTTTCTCTCGACAGCTGAAAGTGAAGGCTTGGGCTTGTTTTGGTGTTGGCATGCAAGGTCCCATCACCTCCACCATCCAGTACCAAAAGAAGTCAGCCCCAGCTTCACTTTTCAGAGTGATGTTTGTTTTTAGCACTGGTCAGGCAAGTGCTCTTGAGCATCCCCAAAACTGAGTGTCAAAGTGTTTAGGAAACCTGTTGAAACTGCTGTCAATCAATCACATCTGCTAACTCCAGATAGACTTCTAAGATAATGCTGAAGAATCCTTCTCTATACCACAAAAGGTAGGAAGAAATCAACTTATATTCAAACAAACAACAAAACTATTCAGCTAGTTTACAGATTAATAATGTTACATAAACTGCTGCAATGCATTGCCTACTCTAGAATTCACATTTTAAAAGGCTGAGTATTTCTATTCATATACTTTCAGGATTCCAATAAAACATTTAGTGTATTTGCCTGACCAATTGTCTCAAGAAGAGATAGTATCCTACTGCAAATACGTCCAAGAAGACAACTGATCAATACGATAACACATGTTTGATAAGTAACACAAGAATACCAAGACTTCAAAAAATTATGCAATATAAAAGACAGGAGATCTCATGAGTTAGCATACATGTGTTATCATATTGATCGGTTACCTTTCTGAAATTCAGAAGGCAATGCTGGTACAGAAGATTATACAAACATGAAATTTAAATGCATTAAAATTAGTTAAAATGAAATAAAACAGAATGCAGCAATTATATTAATCACTATATTAAAGCCAGAACTAATGAGAAGTCACATATCTAAAAGGAGAACGTAGGGAGCTCTAGAATCAGTTCTGTGGTATAGAAAATATTTCATACTATTTCTCCATAGAAAAAACCCACTTTTAGAAACACATTGTTTCAAAACATTGATTAGTAACATGATAGATGAACCCAGTATGAGTTAAACTGAGCAGCTGGAATAGAGATAATTTGTTTGTTTGAACCAGGGGTGAGAACTCAGAGGCTTAGAGGGAGAGTGTGTCAGAAAGAAAATGAACTGATATTGATATATACGTGTGTGTGTGTGTGTGTGTGTGTGTGTGTGTTGTGTTGCATGTGTAACTTTGTATCAATGTAACATTTTTAACTGTAACTGTATTTTTGTAACATTTTGTTTAAGGAGAGAAAATGGGAGGTCTTTCCATCAGGCAAGAATAAATGCTTAGTGCTATGATGATTTCCCGCCACTGTTCTTCAAGCATGTAAAATCAGTAACTTTTCAGTAATTAATTCAATCTCTCTTTTTCTCCCTCCTGCCTGGAGTGGAGTCCCTATGACAGCCTCCTTTCAGTAACTCCTGCAGCCAAGCTGGTGCCAAATGTACTGCTCTGCTTTCCCTAGGACCACATCAGTGTGGCTGAGAGGGGAGTCGTGTCACCTGGGCAGCCCAGAACCTCCATACACACTGCCCAGGCTTGCACTCCCAGGGAAGTCCCTTTGGTGTTTTTATTGCAGCAAAAAGAAGACTGGAGGCAGCAGTTACAAGTTGCCAGTCTCTGCAGCCGCATCAGGTGCTGAGATTCTCCAGCAGTTTGACTTCACCCCGGAAGCACACTCCACTGTCTCCCAAGACAGCTGGATGCCAACATTAGCATATGCTATTGAACTGATGTGTTTGAAACTTTTACAAGCATTCCAATCAACATAATCTCCAATGGTTTCCAGTTTGGATCAGGCATATGCTAGAAGGCAATGTCTGCATATATACCATGCAGTTTGGACCATACTGTTTACAAGCACTTTTGTCTTACGCCACAAGTTTTCAGCTCGTGTCTGCACAAACTGTAGTGCAGCCTACAGGGTGTTTTTTCCTTCTAACAATAATCACTGCAGTCAAACTTGTCTGGCTAGTCCTATCAAGCTGTCACACAAGGCAACATTTCAGGTGCCTCTCATTTCAAAATTGTTTGCCAAGCCTCAGTCCCATGAACCTGGATACTTTGGGACAGGTTCTTAAGGAGTTCCAGAAAGCACTCCTTATTATCTGCACTGTATCTATTTGTATCTATTGTTTTATTTAATAACTTTATGTGTTCCCATTCAATATGCAACATGTTAAAATAATTTAAAACCACACAAAATAGCAGGACTATACACAAATGATATTAGCAATGTGAACCATAGTCCACGATTAATACGCAATAGTTTAATAAAACATTGTTTAGCATTTTGTGTGAACCAGGCCATTATGGAAACCTACTTGTATGATTTGTCGTTAACATGTGATTGTTAACATTTTTAAATAACAATTTTTATTAATTTTTAGTGTATACATCTCAAAATAAACATTTTACATAATACCATGTAACAATTGACTTCCTCCCTTCCCTTTTCATGCTTCATTTTACTTATATATCATTCCTGCATATTTCACTATAGCCAATCTAATCATTTCTCTGTTTAACATCCTTCAAATATTTACCATACTGTTGAATTTATCTAAATGCTACCAGCAATTATATTCTAAATATTCCACTCCTCTTTGAATAAAGATTCTTCTTGCTCTTTTATTCTATAGGTTAAACAAATTCTATCATCTTAATTTTCCAATCTTCCTTATCAGGGATCTCACTCACTTTCCATCTTCGGGCTAGCAAAATTCGAGCTGCTGTGGTTGTGTACATAGACATTTTTTTCCTCACAACTGGGAACTTCAGACTTAAGTATTCCTAACAAAAAGGCCTCAGGTTTTTTGGGGGGAATGTTGTATTAAACATTTTTAAAACTCATTGTAGATCATTTCCTCATAGCCATTAACCTTTTTAACCACCCTGAGACCTCTGGGTATAGGGTGGTATATAAGTACATATGGAAAAATGTTCCTTCCTTCTCTGCATTACCAGCACAGATCTGATCCAACTTTGTACATCTTGACCAACCTACTCACTGTTAAATGCCATCTGTGCATCATTTTCATACAAGTCTCTTTTAAAGTATAACATGCAGTAAATTTCAAATCATTCCTCCAGAATTTCTCCCAGAGGTTTAGGTCTATGTTATGCCCTATATCTATTGCCCAGTGTGTCACTGAAGCTTTTCCTAACTCATCTTTTGGTTCCCCCTCTAATAAAAATTATACGTTTTTGACAATTTATCCTTATTCCAGTGGCGTAGCGTGGGTTGTCAGCACCCGAGGCATGGCAAGTAATTTGCGCCCCCTAACCCGGGGCAAGGCAAGTAATTTGCGCCCCCCCCCCACTGCACTGTCCCTCCCCCAAATAGTCCCTCTCTCTCTCTCTGCACCGCACCGCACGCCTGGCACCCTCCCCTCCACAGTGGGCGGCGACCCAGCAGCTTGGATCGGATTCGCACAGCCAGCACTGCAGTGAGAGAGAGTGAGTGAGCCAGGTAGGGGCAGAGAGCTGCGAGTGCGAGCGTGCCCCCCCAGATGTTGCGCCCGGTGCGGCCAGCTCCCCCTGCACCCCCCACGCTACACCACTGCCTTATTCCAAAGTAATTCTCTTTCAAACTAAGCTTTGATCTGGAAACCCATTTTTAAAAAATCTAATTTAAACATTTCATATATTTGATGATACTGTAACCAATGTGTAATTTGGCTCCTTACTTCTTCCATTGGTTTCAATCGAGGTTCACTCCCTGTAAATTCCAACAGATCTCTGTATGTAGCCCATTGTCTATCCATGTTAATTCTCTTGATTGTGAGTCTTTTCTACATTTATTTACTTCTCCAAACTTTTTAAATTCATCTAAAACCTTGGGAATGCTTACATTAGGTTGTTCCACATTAGGTTTACATTAGGTTGTTAGGGCCATGTCATCCGCAAAAGCCTTTAATTTATAAGTTCTACACCATGGGTAGGCAAACTAAGGCACGGGGGCTGAATCCGGCCCAATCGCCTTCTCAATCTGGCCTATGACGGTCCGGGAATCAGCGTGTTTTTATGCCTCTCTGGGTTATTTGTGGGGCCTGCCTAGTGTTTTTACATGAGTAGAATGTGTCCTTTTATTTAAAATGCATCTCTGGGTTATTTGTGGGGCATAGGAATTCGTTCTTCCTTTCCTTTTCAAAATATAGTCCAGCCCCACACAAGGTCTGAGGGACAGTGGAAAAGTTTGCTGACCCCTGTTCTACACCCTACGATTCCTTGTGATCATTGAGCTGCAATATATACATGAAAATCTAAAAGGACTTTTCCATTCACTTCAACGGAGAGGACAGCTTTAGGTGAGCAGTGCTGGATCTCGTAATGAAAAGCAATGCCACTTGAGCAGGAATTCCTTGTGTTTGCCAGGTTTAAAATGTGGCTCTTGACTGTAGCATCAATATTACTACTGTACAAAAATAATCTGTACTAAAGGTGAAATACTTCAAGCCATTACCTGAATACTTTGACTGAAGACATGCTGTCACTACAGATTTAGATAGCATTATTTGCATCTATGCAGAATTCTTCCAGCATCCCAGCTGCTTCAGGTCACCATCTCTACCCTGCTACCCTCTGCCAATTGGACACTCTGTTCGTTCGTTCTTGTTCAAGGACTAGCTTTGTTCTCGTTAATTTGTGACAAGCAAATCTAAGTAAGAGGCTGCATGCTTTGTGCTTAGATCAGATCCTTTTCTAAGAATTTCAAGTGCAAAGCAGAGCAAAGTGACAGACTGGCACGCCTGTTAAAAAGGTCACATATAACCTTTGGACTGCTGGATGCTCATAGAGTAGACAACTACTAGCAGTTTAATATGTGAACCCGAAACGTTGAAGAAAATTTCACCATCTGCATGCAGCTGGTAGGTGCCAATATACAGCTGATTGACTTATTCTATGTTGGATGGGTGGGAATTGGTTTCTTCATGCTACTTGTTAGGCAATTAATTAAATAATAATAATCAAAAAATGCCTTTGATAAACAGTATTTTGATAAGCAGCTCCTGACATGACAGCAAAGTTGTCCAGCAGGCTAGAGTGTCCTGGCAACTCCAAGTGTTCCAAGTCATGTTCCAATCTCTTAAAAACTATGAAAGCAATATGTTATCTTCTGGAATCAGAGCTTTATGAAGCCACTTCTTTTCCTCCTGCAAATGTGTTGATTGTGTTGAAAAATGATAGGAAAGCAGGAAAAAAGAATTCTGACCTAGAGGTTCCAAGGTCCAATTTTGTAAGCAGTGTTGCCAAACAGGGGTCACTTATTGACACTTAACTATACATATATTTTGAAAATACATGTGAGTGTTTAGACCCTGCCTTTAATTCTTCACTTGCTGCTGCTATTTTAAGCAATCTCCCCTGGGAACCCTCAACTCTAATGAAAGAACGCAATACCTTGCAATGCTTTTGCCCCATGTTAGAGCAGCACCAAAATAAACTGCCAACACTTTATAGCTAAAGTGGAAAACATGCTTGCTGGAAAATGACATTGGATGGACCATCCTGTTTCTAATCAGAATGTGATTTCAAGGAAGGTAGTATTGACATAGCTGAAGACCTTTTACACGTTTATCCTTTTAATGTAAAAAAATGTTAAAGGTAAGGCTGAAAATATAAGAGAAAGATATATAATCTGTTATATCATTTAAATGAAAACTTACAAACCCACCAGCTGTTTGTACTGCACCAAGGCCACATCAGCATGATTTTACTGATAGGAAACATCTTTCCCCAGTTCAGAAAAATCTGTCAAATTAATCTGTTAAAATAGAAAGTGAAAACTACCAAAATCCTCCCTGCAGTTGCACCACAGGTGAAGCTGCAGCTTGATCTTATACTGAACATCCATGTTTATGTTTACCAGAACATCCAAATTGAGCCACTGTAATTAGAGTGGGTGAGATCCAATCTAGTTTTGGCCAATAAAACAATAATATCTTATCTGTACTGGTAAGCAAACAGTCTATCTTATGGGACAATGATGCTCTAAACGTCCAACCAGAAAAATGATTCACTGTGCACCAATTTTAATTTCCCAATATTGTTTCTCGTAAAAAGGAAACTGCAATACGTTTTTTTATAAATTACAGAACTGTAACAATCTAGTCTCAAGATGCTCATAGCATGGTGAAAAAATCTAGTATTTAAGAATTGGTTCAAACTACTAAGACACCAGGGATGCTAAAAAAAAGAAAATGGTGATATTAAGAATAGACAAAACAAGAAAACACAAGTCACCAAACTGCCAAAGGATTTTTAAAGAAAAGAAAAAAGAAAAGAAAAAAGAAAAGAAAAAGTTATGTCTACTACTTTTTTGTTTGCAGGTTGGTTCAGTTCTCTCTCTCTCTCTGTGTGTGTGTGTGTGTGTGTGTTCAATTATTTTTTAAAAGCAAACTGGAAAATCATTTAGGAAAAAGCAAAGAAGGTAAAAAAGTCTGGGCACTTTTGAGAGAATATGATTGCCATAATCAACGGGTATTCCAATACCACAATACAGAAGCTAAACACTACAGGACATGAAAAATGTAAACAGATACTCCACAATTAAAATAAAGAAGTTGAAGTCTCCAAATTAGTTATAATCAAAGAAATGTAAGGTATAGTCCAGTTATGCTAGAAACTGACACGGTGAAGCACAGATCAGGGCCTACTAATTTAACTTTGACATGAATTATAACAAACTATGAAAATCATAGTAATCAACCACCATGACAAGTCAATCTGCTTTCATTCTTTAGACAAAGTTAACGGCAGCCGGTAAGGAGACTGCAGTGGACATGGGATACATCAGTTAGGATGACAGCAAAGCTCTGCACAACATTTCCTCAATAAAACTAGAGAAATTTGGCCAGCAAAAACTACAATAAATTCAAAATCATTAATAGTAGGCAAACTATTTTAAAGACACATTTAAACTCCTCTGAAAGTTATTTAATTTTCTGAAGTGGAATATGTTGTTAAAGCAATTATATGCACTAAAGCTTCTCATAAACCCAGTTTCCTACATGTACTGTAGCATCAGGGACTGTTCCCTAGCCAGAGTTCAGACATATGTACAAACTTCTGTAAAATTATATACCCAATGAACATGAGCACAATGAAGGACCCATTCATTCAAGCAAGCGGTCTTCCCACATACCACATGTGACTATGTACTCAATCATGAATGTATCAAATCCCCCTTTTAAAATCTTCTAACCTAGTGGTCATCACCACATGTTGCGACAGACAATTCCACAAATTAATTGTTGTGTGAAGCAGTTCTCCCTCTTTGTCAATCCTAAATCACTACTCATTTTCACTGGATACATAGTTCTCGTATTTTGAGGGGGATAAAAACATTCATATGATATGTAAGCTATGATCATTCCCCCTGCCACATTATTCAACTTTCTTCTAACCTAGAAAGCTCCATTCCCTAATAATTTTAGTTGTCCCTTTTTAGCAAATGTGTCCAAATGTGGACGCGGGTGGCGCTGTGGGTAAAAGCCTCAGCACCTAGGGCTTGCCGATCGAAAGGTCGGCGGTTCGAATCCCCGCGGCGGGGTGCGCTCCCGTTGTTCGGTCCCAGCGCCTGCCAACCTAGCAGTTCGAAAGCACTCCCGGGTGCAAGTAGATAAAAAGGGACCGCTTACTAGCGGGAAGGTAAACGGCGTTTCCGTGTGCATCTCTGGCTGGCCACGTGACCCGGAAGTGTCTCCGGACAGCGCTGGCTCCCGGCCTCTTGAGTGAGATGGGCGCACAACCCTAGAGTCTGTCAAGACTGGCCCGTACGGGCAGGGGTACCTTTACCTTTACATTTTAGCTGTACATTTTTTTTTTTTTTTGAAAAGCAATAAAATAACTGTGCACAGTATTCCAAGTATAGCCACATTATGATCCTGACAGTTTACTGCACGTAAACTGCAGTACTGGATGTATATTATTCAGATAATCCTTACAATAACCCAGCAAGGCAGTTCAGTCCCCTGCACCCCGGGCATCATACCACCTGTCCTGGTATGCCCCATGGAGGACCTTATGGTCTGCAAATAACAACAGCCTGAAGATTACGGGCCCCAGAGAGATTAGACTGGCCTTGACCAGGGGCTTTTCGGCCGTGGCCCCGGCCTGGTGGAACGCTCTCTCACAAGAGGCCAGGGCCCTGCGAGATTTGACATCCTTCCGCAGGGTCTGCAAGAAGGAGCTTTTCCGCCAGACCTTCAGTCAGGGTTCAGTCTGATTCTTTGTATAAGAACAAGCACGAAGCAGGTTTTCCAGCCCGCTGACAGGTCCTTATAATATCAGTGGAAACAGTTGGTCCTGGAGAGTATTAACCGCTTTCAAATTTAACCTGAGGATTGTCATTTGCCAGCTTTAATTTTAATTTATTTGAATTAATTTTGGGGTGCATTTTAATTGATTGATTGTTTTTATGCATATTGTATTATTTATAGGATGTTAGCTGCTCTGAGCCCAGCTCCGGCTGGGGTACAAATAAAATTTATTATGATTATGATTATTAGGAAGCTGAGGTTGACAGGCAAGGACTTTCCTAAGACCACCTTGTGAATGTAGCAGAAATTAATTCTTAAGCAGTGAATACAACTCACACCCTTACATTCCACACTAAACCAGAACTAAAATAACTAGGATGCTCACCCCCCTCTGGCTGCTCCCGGCAACCTAAATGTTAATATATTTCCCACAGGGCTCTGTATGTTTATGGGCAGGGATATGTGTCTCTTATATCCCATGTAAGCCAAATGAAATTAATCACACAGTTAACATTTAATTCATTCCTGAAGAAAATGTTTAAGATAACTTTCATCAAAAAACCAGAAGCCTTTTTTACTAGGGTTAACAGGCAATGAAAACCAAAAGATTTAAAAAGACTATTTATGTATGCGACAACAGCCACAAGAATGCTACTAGCCCAGAAGTGGAAGGAAGAGGAAGTTCCAACCAAAGAAAAGTGGATAACCAAGATGATGAACTATGCTGAAATGGCAAAGATGACCATGAAGATCAGACACCAAGATGAAAAAAAATTTAGTCAAGAGTGGAAAAAAATTATAGAATATCTTAAAGACAGCTGTAGATACTTAAAAACGTTAGGAGGATTGTGATAACACTTATAATGTAATATGATTTAAAGTAAAAAAAGGAGATAAAATGAATTAGAAAAATGTAATTAGATGCAAAAATAGGGGGAAATTGGAAACCGGAAGTGGGGGTTGGGGAAGTTTGAGGGCTCTAAGTAATCCCAGAAGTGTAGAAATTGAAAATGATGTGAATGTATAAGAATATTGTTTTAAAAATGGAGGGGGGGCATTCAAAAAACACACACACTCTCAATTCATTCCAACACAACTTCTGCAGAATCAAGGCCAGTGCCTTGACACAATGTGAGCACATACACAGGAACAATATATACACTTTTAAAAGTACGAATTGTGTCTGGATGGTAACTTTGAAATAATGCCAAATTTGGGGAGGCGTGGTTTAGAGGTTTTAGCAGCAATCTAGTTTCCCAGTCCTGAACAACCAAAGCTATTTTGTCACTCCACTGTGAAAACACAACAAAGCCACAGTATACCAATAGTTCGATTCTGTGCAAATTACATGGGTTTGTATTAACAACTGTTTTGTGCGTACACAATTACTACTTAACACTGTAGAGGAGCTGCAGTAGCAGGCAACTTCCTTGTTTTAATATATTCTCAACTCTGAGGCCTCAGCTGTGCTGCTAGGGATGATGGGAGTTGTAGTCCAAAATATCTGGAGGACACCAGACCAGGGAAGGATTATTAAAGCATGCCCTCAACCTCATGGTACCTCAAAGGTTAAGTACTTAATTCATTCCGGAGGTCCGTTCTTAAATTGAAACTGTTCTTAACCTGAAGCACCACTTTAGCTAATGGGGCCTCCTGCTACCACTGTGTCGCCGGAGCACGATTTCTGTTCTCATCCTGAATCAAAGTTCTTAACCTGTAGCACTATTTCTGGGTTAGCGGAGTGTGTAACCTGAAGCATATGTAACCCGAGGTACCACTGTACCCTCAGGGCAAGAAGGTTTTTGAGAATTCTTACAGACAGTTTGAGGAGGGAGAGGCCACCTTAGCTGGACCACTGGGAGTTAGATGGTGGACAGTTCTCCAGTCTATTCTGTCTCTTCTCTCCCCAGTATAGGTATGTTGTGGGTTGGAGAACCAATAGCACATGGACTAGCAATTTTTGTGCTGTTGATTTGAAGACTAAATTAGTTCTCCAAGTACTGCTGCTGCACATCTCCCTCACCCCGATTCATTTAAGTGGCCTTGTATAGGTTGCAACTTGATTCTATGAAGTTTTCTGATAGTTAAATCTAGCTTTATTGATCAAAGACATATTTTCTATTTTTAAAAAATGAGTGTTCTTTAAATTAGCTCTCCTGACTAAGCGGTCCTTGCAAAGTAAAACATTTCTGAAACTAATCACAATTGCTCTTCCAGCATAATACACCACAGAATTACTTAACAGGTCCGAAAAATATTTTAGTACTCAAAATGTATTAACAACTGTAACCCTGATCAAAGTGCTGTATTTTTCGCTCTATAAGATGCACCAGACCACAAGACGCACCTAGTTTTTGGAGGAGGAAAACAAGAAAAAAAAATATTCTGAATCTGAGAAACCAGAACAGCAAGAGGGATCACTGTGCAGTGAAAGCAGCAATTCCTCTTGCTGTTTTGGCTTCTGGGATAGCTGCGCAGCCTGCATTCGCTCCATAAGACGCACACACATTTCCCCTTACTTTTTAGGAGGGAAAAAGTGAGTCTTATAGAGCAAAAAATACGGTACTAAGTGTGATCTCAAGATGGACAATTAAATCTGGAACAAGCAAAAGAGATATTACTACTGTTGTGATGGACATTACCCTTATGGAGACCTGATTTGCATTCAATGCGGAGCCAAACCATAGCTTAACAACAAGCAAGCATGCAGGTTCTCAGAGAGAACATTGCGGCCACTTTGCTCCTGCTCCAATCCTGTTTGTGCCATGCTCTTGTAAAGTTAAGCCACAGTTTGGCTTTGTGTTATAACTGAACCAAGACTCATGGTTTATTTCGCTCCTGACAAAACATGAGCTACAGCCAAAGTTTGTTCTATGGCTTACTGCTCATGGTTAAATCTGCTCCCACCCCAAAGCCCAGGTTCAGGTATAACACTAAGCCGAACTGGAATTTGGCTGATAGCAGCACTGTAGTATCAGGCCTAGAAGGAGAACAAAGCAGCCACACTCTTTTCCCTGGGAGCCCACACATCTCCTTGTTCATACTAAGACACATTGCACTGGCTTAGTGTTACGTGTGAACTCTAGGCCATAAACTGGGTAAATGCATGTACTGGCCTCAACGAAGAGGTAAAATTTCTAAAAATACCCTCAACAATCATGCCCTAGAAAAATTGATCATGAAACTGACCAGAGGGGAAGTGACCCTGGACTTAAGTATATCCTAAATGATATCCTAATATCCTAAATGATATTAATGACTTAGTGAGAGATACAAGCATTGCTAAACAGAGACCATGTTATCAAATTCAACATATATGCATCAGCAAAACGGCCAATAAATAATAGGAAAATATGATAATGGTTTTAGACAAAAACTAGCCACTGGATCAAGCTTACAATGCCCTCAAAATATTAATTTCAGATTTAAAACAGATTTGGCTTGCAAACATAGGCCTTTGCAAGACCCTACATCTGCCCACTTCACTGACCAGTCTATGAATGGAAAGACCTTTGCATGTCAGACTCACCTTCTCTACAGAGCCGCATCGCTTCTCGGTTTTTCCCATATTCCTTGAAATTTTCTTCCAAGGTTGCTCCTATGTGACAAACAAAAATAAGAACTTCAGTTTAAGGAGTCCTTGTGGAATGGTGACTATGGAGCAAATGACATGCTAGACACTTTTTGCCAACGTTAATACAAAACATTTGTTCCAAGGATAGCTATAAAATACATTCGCTGCAAAAGTATACAACACATCCTTTCCCCTCATCTCACATAAGCAAGGTAGTTAAGAATGGGTGAATTCATTTGATAGACAAAACAGAGGTAAGGTAGAAAAAACAGCTCCAATCACAGACACCTACTTAAACATAGTTCATACAGTGGCTCCTCAGTTTAAGAACAACCCTATTTACAAACTATTCAGTATACGAACTCCGCAAAACTGGAAGTAGTGTTCCGGTTAGCGAACTTTACCTTGTTCTACGAACAGAAGCTGAACAGTGGAAGGGTACCTATAGCGGAAGGCCTCATTAGGGAAAGCACGCCTCAGTTTAAGAACGGCTTTGGTTTAAGAACGGACTTCCGGAACGGATTAAGTTCGTAAACCGAGGTACCGCCGTACTTAACTTCTCACCGTCAGATATAAGTCACCATTGCAGCAAGTCCCTAAGCATAAAAGCCGAATGCACTACAACCTCAAAGGAGCCATGCAAATCATTTGATAGATAGATGGGTTGCCTGCACCTGTATATACTTTTATTTGGAAACACTTCCCATGTGACCATTTTCATTCACAGGCAGCCGATGTAAGTCAGTCCCCCAAATACCTTATTAGTCATGGGAATGACTTGTAGGAACACACAAGTGAGCACATATTTTAAGATGTAAAAAAGCAAAAAGCACATCAATTAGCAAGCCATGTACAGTTATTATATTAAACAACTTCAAATATTCAGAATAATGCCTTCCTAACAGAGAGTGGTAAACACATTAAAGTCTTTTGCTTGATGAGGCTTTTGTGTTCCAGCTCAAAGCACCTGTAAACAAAAACTGCAACACAGAAATGGCCCTAGCAGAGACAAAATACCTGGAAGCATGCAGCTGCTCTCTTGGTTACTCAGGTAAATGAGGAGCAGAACATACCCTAAATCTGCTCTCAGTTGAGGAAGCATACCTATACCTAAGGATTGGAGAGCAGCCTGTCACAGGCACACTAAGGATTACCCACATGCAGATAAACCTCGAAGAGCGGCAGGGTGGAGTTGGCTCCGGGTGAAACCTGGATCTTCCTGGCCAATCACCGCAACTCCCCACCTATCTCCGAGCCTGGGACAGATTCCGGGGACAAGAGGAAGGCTGGAGCGCCTCCCCCGCCCGGTCCCCGCAAGCGACCAGCTGGGTTAACCCCTTGGCTGCCGGGCCGGACCCCTCTCCTGTCCTTCCCTCCCCCATCCACCTCTCACCGTCGTTCCCGTGAAGTTTAGCAGCATCGACCCAATGGCTCCAGGGCTGCCCCAGCATCGCCTCCGGGCTGGGCAAGGACTTGCGCTCCCCGACCGTCGCCATTGCCGCGCTGGTGGCTGGGGTCGTGCTCGCGGCAGCAGTGCTGGCGGGGCCGGGGCCGATCTCGCCTCCGCCTCCACCTCCTCCTCCTCCGCCGCCTCCGTGCCGGGGCCGCCGCTGCTGCCTGCTGGCCGCCGCCGCCGCTCTGCGTTGCTCCCCTCTGACGTCAGCCACGGCCCGCGCCGACATTCTTTCCGCTGCTACAATGTAACGAGAAAAGTCATCAGGCTCTTTAAGGTGGCGCCGCCGCTTAAGGAAGCTCCGGCAGAATTCCCCTCTCGCCAGGCGGAACCGGGGCTGCCGCTACGGGCGCAAGGCTGGCAGGGGCAGAAGCGGCACCAGCAAGAGGCCTCGCGCCGCCTTTGTTTCCAGTTTCCCATTAACCCGCCGCTGCAGGTTCATAATCATCGGCCCGGGGAAGCGAACCAGTGGGCTTTTCTTTTTTTTCCCCCTTTCCCCCGCTGCAGCTATTATGGAAAAGGCGACGACCAGCACGATCGCCGTCATCGGGGATCCCGAGGCGACAGCCGGGATCGCGAGGCGCTTCCTTCCAGCAGCCCAATGCGAGACCCGCGGGGCGCCGGTTCCGAGGGCGCCATGGAAGCGGCCTAGAGCTGGACCGCGCGGCCCCGCGAACTCCAGAAACTTCAGCGAAAGGAAGTCAGTTAATTTTAGGAGTCTCGCAAAGCTCCGCGCATATTATCCCAGTCGGGCCCCCGCCCCACCGCTTCCCCCTTAAGCAGAGGCAGGCTCTTAAAGGCACAGGGGCCCTTTCCCACACAGCCAGGAAGCTCGGGAGGCAGCTCTCCCCCCCACTCGCCGTCCCCGCACCGCCCGATTGAGTCTAGTTTCCACAAACGCGTAACCCACCGAATCTCCTCTCATGACACACACTGCTCAACCCCGCACTCTTCTTTTTAGGCGCTCCCGGGAGCCCGTCCCCTCTCGAGGCTACCTTAACGCCAGACGCCTCCCTCTGGGCTCCCTCCCACCTTAAAAGTTTTCAACGTCAAGCACAGGGACGGAGGCTGAGTAGGAAACAAGCAGGAAACTAACCCCATCTATGTAACTCATCTCCCGCCCCCAGCGCTGTCGCGGACACCTTCCTCTCGCAAATGTCATCCGCCGATCTTGCCTTAAAAGGTCTCATTTAATATTTAAATCGCTCCGCTCCGGCGCACCAATGGGATGCGGCGCACGGCGACTTCCTCGTCGAAAGAGGCGCCGCGCACTCCCAGAGCGGGGCTTTATTATCTGTCAAAAGCATGAATGAAGACCGAGATTGCCAATTCCCCCCCCCCCGCCCTTACCCCACCCACCTCCTCCAATGCTAGGGAGTTAAAGAAAAGAAGCGCCAGAAAAAAAAGGGGGGGGGATCTCTCTCTCTCTCAAAATAAAAGATTAACCGCTTTAAAAGATGATCAGGAAGAAATATTATTCAGACAGACCCTTGCTTAACCCTTTCATTGTCCTCAGAGGAACTGTGCTTGCAACTTCGCAATTTTGTACTGTTCTCAGTCTCAAAGTCATATCTAGTGATATTAATCCTTACGTCAAGTATTCAAAAGGTTTTACTTCTTCCAGTGAGGACAAGAATGGTTTTACAGCAACCGTCTTCTTTATAGGAGGTTATCATTACACAGCTTTTGCAATGTATATTTTTTGCAGCATCTGCACAAATTTTCTTAGACTATTACCTTAGAATATTTTATTTTAGCATACTTCGGTGGATCACAAAACACTTTGGTATAAAAGAACTCAAGACACATAAATACACACTCAGTCATTCAAGACACACTCAGTCATTCAAAAATGTCATCAATACATACATAGATACTGAGAGTATACTCAGCAGACTGAGCACCTAACTATTTGAAAATAAAACTGGGCCACCCACAAATAAGGTAGTGGTTTCTAAATTATTAGGGGACTCCCTTGCCACGCAGAAGTGAAAAAGTAAATACTAAAAAAAACCCAACTCCTAATGTAGATCTAGTGGTCTCCAAGAGCTATAGCTTGGTGAGTTCAGTTCAAGAGGAGTGTTACTTGGGGGGTGGGAGGGAATTGGCTTAAAAGCTTATCACCTCCTAGAGGTTTGCTGTCTGAAGTACTGAACAGAAGCATTTGATGTGGATCAGGATATATTGCAACATCTAACTGCAGGTTTTAGAAAATAGTAGGCATTTTTTTAAAAAATTAGGTTTATCCTGAGACTGCTAAAAACCACACATCATGAACCAATAAGATATTCATATGTAAAATGCATGTGCTGAAATGTTCTTCTTAGTAACAAGATTGCTCAAATTTAGCACACCAAGCAATATGCGCTGCTTATTCAACATGCTCTGTATTTCAAAACCATGTTCATGCCTTATACACCCAAATCACGAACAAACTCTGTGATAATATATTATCATAAGCATTATATACCCTTTGTAATTATCAATATACACATCTACTGTGCATTTGTGAAAGTGCAATTGATTTCTGATTTCTATAGAATTTACGTCTATGTAAGTACATAGCCATGGAGATTAATCTTACACAGGTTTCCTCAGAAGTAATTCAGTGGGGCAGAGGGCTGTTTCCAACTAGGTCCTACTCAGAGTAGATATGCTGAAATTGATGGCGATGACTCATTAAGATGCATAAATTTCAATGAGTCTACTCTGAGTAGCTGGATACAACTCATACAGCCAAATCCTGTATTTACTGGAAAACTCGTAATCTCTGTGTTCAATGGGGCTTACTGTCAAACAAAAAACAGAGGAATGCACCTTACTGGCACAAAAATACAAATTATTTTTTCTACATTATCTTTTGCAAAAAAGATATGAAAGGCTGTATGTCAGCTCTTTGTACCAGTAGTGTTTTATTTACACTTGGGAGCGGGAGAATGTCTCCTTGGCAAGACAGGAAAGATATTCATTGCCAATTTTTCTACTGGCATCTGATAGGCTTTTCTTATTACACACCCCAAATGGTCTTAAGAGACAGTTGGCAGAATACTGTGTTTACTGAAGAATCATTGACTATTAATTATATGAAACAAAGTTTATCTGGTAAATAATGCTAGATTATCTCAAAGAGTAACCGCGATGTAGATTTTTCTATTTTCAAGAATAATACAGCTAACTGACTATATAATAATACAGTTAACTGACTATATAGTTATTAGTTATCACGAGGATAAATGTACCTGAATCTACAGTAAAGTTTTATAAAGTATGAACACTATGACAGTTTGACACATAGATGGCTCAATGGCATGGAGAATGTCCATGCCACAGCCACATGTTACAGGAGCGTCAACTGAATACAGCAACAGTAAAACTGCTCCACACATTGAAGTTGCTGTGTGGAGTAGTCACCGTGTGGAATAATCACTGTGCGGAGGCTATTTCAAGCAGTGATGACTACAAAGTATAAAGAATATGTAATGAAACAGATGAGGCACCTACAGAGCCTTTGATCACCACCTGTAAAAAAACCCCTGCTGTCGAAGAAGAATCATACACCATACAGTACTTTCATTAATACCATAGGCTCATAAGCTTTTAAATGTTTGGGTTTAAGTTACAACTTTTTTGCTAGCTCATAAGTTGCTGGAAGCCCAGTAATCACATACATACAGTATCTGTTCAGTCAGTGTACGTTACTAATGTATGGGATGATGAGGTGTCTCAAGTTCAACAAACACTGAATTTCAAGGTCCACAAGCAAATTCTAAAGCAGTGGTGGCTAATCTGTGGCACTCTGGATGTTATGCTGAACAACAACCCTCATCAACCCTGACCATTGGCTATGTTTGCTGAAGCTGATGGGAACAGTAGTTCAGCATAACCTCTCGATGGCCACAGGTTAGCGCCCCCCCCCGGTTCTAAAGTGTTCCAGGTCCCTATTAACACTCAGCCACTGGGCAAAGGCTGTCTAGCACCATTTTGACAGTACAGTCAAACCTCGGTTGTCGAACATAATCCATTCCGGAAGCCCGTTCAGCTTTTGAAATATTCGACAACCAACTTGCAGCTTCCGATTGGCTGCAGGAACTTCCTGCACTGACGCGTAAGCTGCGTCAGGCGTTCGACTTCCAAAAAATGTTTGAAAACTGGAGCATTTACTTCCGGGTTTTCGGTGTTTGGGAACCAAATCATTTGAAAACGGAACCGTTCGGGAGCCAAGGTTTGACTGTACAGCAGATAAGCTAATGCAATCAAGAGAACCAGGGCAGATGGGGTGCTGAGAGAATGATGGAGAAAGTGCAATTTTCAATGTTGAGAAAGTGTACTGACACTTATGTAGCCAAAACAGTGCCATCCACAAACAAGCGAGAGGTATCATTATAGGCCTGTAACAACTTGAAGGTTTGCTAAAAGTACAAATATTGAGCAAGGAGGGGGAACCGCAAAAACAATCCAACGAGCACTGAGTGTAAGTCGCCACAGAATGCTGAGTGTTGGGAGGCAGGAAATGAAAGAGCCCACTTAACTTCTCTCCCCATATGAACCAACCCGGACTCTGCAATTATCATCTGAGATCCTTCTTCATGTCCCTCCCCCACTAGAAGTCATGGGGATGGCAACACAAGAATGGGCCTATTCTGTGGTGGGTCCCCATTTGTGAAATGCTCTCCCCAGGGAAACTTGCCTGGCACCTTCATTATACACCTTCGGGCGCTGGGCGAAAATGTTTCTCTTCAACAAGGTGTTTTGCTGATTAACTGTCTATGGCTTTTAAAAATGTGTTTGTGGGAAGCGGGTTCTTGGGTTCTTTTTGTTTTATTATGTATTTTGTATTGTTATTTTGTATTTTTCTGTTGTGAACTGCCCTGGGCCCTTTGGATGAAGGGCGTATACAAATTTAATAAACAAAAACGTATTATGGAAACATTTTCTATGTAAGTAAGGAACATATTCCCCAATGCTGATGTTCATCTTGTTGCTTAGGTGAATACTTTTTGTTATACGTGTCCCTTGGATTTGGTCTGCTTTTGGTCATAAATAAGAAAATGTGCATAACATACTAAATAAACTGTATTCTTCTACAGCTCCGCCCCCAAATAAAATACTGGGTTGGATCCAGACTAACCATGAGTGGAATTCTGCTCATGGGACACTCCTGCAGGAAATGAGGGGGCAGGGGGAGCCTTCAACAAAGAGCAGAGCACAGTTGTATATATCCCACCCTGCGTTCACTGCTGCCTGTTGCACCAATTATGTAAAACGTCATTTGGAGAGAACCTAGGGACAATTACATGGTCATGAACAGGGCACATTGCCTCTCAGTCTCACTAAGAGGTACTTTCCTCTTACAACTTTAATATTTTGCAGAATAGCTTACCTCACCTGTAGCAAGAATGAAAAGGTGATAGACATAACTTAGAAAGGGAATCAGACAGTATTTAAAAGCCTAGTGTGCATAAGTATCTATTAAGGACAAACTTTCCCCCCTAGCCTTTGACACTTGCGATGTATATTTTATGGTCCTGCTTTATTTTTGTGACTGTGAGTTGTTTTAAATTGCTTTTAATTTTGTATTTTAAATTGCTGTGCTGTAATCCACCTTGAGACCTCAGGGAGAAGGGCAGGTAATAAATGAATAGCACCACCACTCTGAACACCTTTGGACCACACAGACTTTCCTTTTTTGTCAAAATTGAATAAAATATTATACTGAGTTGAAGGCAAGTAACGTTCTCAGATACGTGTACATAGGAATTGCACAAATGCAAGTGGCCAGCCTATTTCTGGCAACCTTTGCCCCTGAATGTCCAATACAAGATGAGAGACCCCTTCACTTCTCCAAAGGCAGAGAACTTGCGGGGGGCTGGGGGGGGCAGAGGCGATGTCTTTTGCTTTATCAGAGATGGGAAAACCAGAAGTTTTGTTCCACTTTTCACCAGGCTTTTGCAACGCTAAGAAACAGCAAGCATCCACATCACTGCTTCAAAGTGTTTACAAACCCTGGGGGAAATCCAGGCCCTCACTCAAATCCAGAAGACATGTGGGAGAAATCAGTGGAAATCAGAATACCAAGGGCAGCCATCATTTTGGATCCTTAGGTAGAAAGCAAGTCCTTCCAGAATCTCATTTGTTTCTTAATGTGAACTGTAAAAGTGTAAGTAGACCATTCTGAGTCCCTGAGTAGGCTATAAATTTTAGATAAAATGCAATCAATCAAGAGGATGGGAGGGCTCAAGACAGCCACTACACCTCCTACTTTCAGAACTATGGGTGTAATAAACATATTTCACCTGTAGAGAATGACAAGCACTCACATATTTTTGAACTTCCAGATGAGGGTTATTTGCTGTGTCAAGGTATAGCAGGACAGGCTTTCAGAATCTGCCAATCAGTCACAGGCTCCTTCATGAGGAAATGACGCCTTAAGACTTAATTGTCAGAGCATAGCTATCTGCTCTTCTTTATCACAACTAATCAAAGTCATTAGAAAGGGCTTGTCCTCCTGAAAATGCCTGTGGAAATCCAGCTGAGCAATTACTGCTCATATAAGTGCTCTGTGAAAATCAAGATTTGAAAAACTAACAAGTTGTACATGTAAAATGTAACTAGGCATTTTTGGTAGAATGAAGGAAGTCAGGGTGCTTCCATACTTTCCAAACAAAGTTGTTGGGTTGGTTGTTGTTTTTTGGCCTTTTTTTGGTCAATTAATGCTTAAGTAGAATTTTCAAGCCGTGTTCTGTCATAACACCATTCTTTGTTGTGAAGACGAGGCGTAAGCACAAGAGAAAAGAAAGCAAACATCAAAATAGACAGATGTGGCAAGTGTAACATAATGATTGCATTAGCTACTACAACCTGAAATGAAACTAGCCTGTGCTCCATTATACCAAATCAACAGGGTTTTTTGTTTTTTAAAAAGAGAAAATTTGTATCCTGGTTTTCTAGGCACATGCTAACTCAAGGAAGCTTGAAAGAGGTACAATAACAACAAACAGCAATAGAATTAGGAGGGTAGGGCTGCAATCCTACACCCATTTATCTAGAAGTACATCCTACTGAACTCAGAAAGGCTTACTTCTTAGTAGGAATCTGCAGGATTGCATTGTGAACCAGTTGAGGCTCTAGGTAAAAATAAAAGTCCAGTGGAATAATACTATTTTCAGAGTACACTTGAGGCCCATTTAATCACTACTATTTGACTCTGCTACTGAAATATATAAGGAAAGGGGCCTAAAGGTGCTGATTCTGAACTGATACCCCTGCCCACTGCAATACTGCTCAGTTATTGCTCTATGGCTCATGTAACATCATTACTAGTAAAGCTGGTGTGTGGGTGGGGGGGGGGGGGAGAGAGAGAGAGAGAGAGAGAGCATGCTTAATTTTGTTGTCCACTTCTGGCAGCTATTTTGCATGTTAGGATGTCACCTTAGGCTGGCTGGTGATATACTATTCTGCTACTGAAACATTCTTTCAACATGCCATGAATCCATCAGTATTCCAGCAAGAAAGAGAAGAGTGGCAGCAGAAAGATCAATTCATCACTTCAATGGACAAGATCACGGACTGTCAAGCCAAACTAGGAATAATAAAGTCAGTTCAGAAACTGATTTTTCTTTTTCTTTTTGTGGGGTTGCAAGTGGGGAGCCAGTTTCATATGTTATATAGTGCAAGAAAAAGAAGTTAATGAAAGAGAAAATGGTTCTCTCTTAAATCAATCAAATTTTATTTTAAAAAGTTAGTTCTCTGATATAGTTTGGGGGAGTACTAAAACAAATGGTAGAAAAATAAAGATTATAAATACACAGACAGCACCTGAGAAACCCACTTGTCAGATATGGAATTTGACATGCCTGCGTAGGGAAGCAAAGAACCGGTCAGGGAGGGGGTGTGCAACATTCAGCAACTTGAAGAAAAAGCAATGTATAGAAACAGGCCTGCCTGAGGAGAAGGGAAGGAGAACCAACAGCATAACAGTACAGTGGTACCTCAGGTTAAGTACTTAATCTGTTCCGGAGGTCGTTTGTAACCTGAAAATGTTCTTAACCTGAAGCACCATTTTAGCTAATGGGGCCTCCCACTGCCGCCGCACCGCCGGAACATGATTTCTGTTCTCATCCTGAAGCAAAGTTCTTAACCCGAGGTAATAATTCTGGGTTAGCGGAGTCTATAACCTGAAGCGTATGTAACCCGAGGTACCACTGTAGAAAAGGTATTAGGTCCAGTCGTGGCTGACTCTGGGGTTGTGGCGCTCATCTCGCTTTACTGGCCGAGGAAGCCGGCGTACAGCTTCCGGGTCATGTGGCCAACATGACTAAACCGCTTCTGGCGAACCAGAGCAGCGCACGGAAACGCTGTTTACCTTCCCGCCGGAGCGGTACCTATTTATCTACTTGCACTTTGACGTGCTTTAGAACTGCTAGGTGTGCAGGAGCTGGGACTGAAGAACGGGAGCTCACCCCGTCGCGGGGATTCGAACCGCCGACCTTCTGATCGGCAAGTCCTAGGCTCTGTGGTTTAACCCACAGCGCCACCAGGCCTTCCCAATATCCTTTAAGCTTACAGAGCAGGGGTGGGGAAACTGTGACCTCTCCAGATGTTGTTGGTCTACAACTTTTGTCATCTTTCATCACTAGCCATGAAGACTGAGGCTGATGGGAGCCGAGGTCCAACAACATTTGGAGGGCCACAGGTTCTTCATCCCCATTATAGTGATATCTAGCTATACACATGCTATCAATTCTTTTTTGTTTTGTTGAGAAGCTTCCCCAAAACGAAGGTGATTAAATCAGAAACCCAACGGAAGGAAGCACACCAACTTCTTGAATCAAATATGTCTGTCAGGAGTCCAAGTTTCTGTTTCAAAGAAAAATCTGAGAGAAGCTCCAGGAAGAAGGATCAACAGGAAGGCCTAGAGCTTTCAGTTCACTGGTTTTCATGACTCATTTACAAACTACTCTTTGCTCACTGTCATGACAATAGTGCAAAGTACATGAGTACAAATATTGGCTTCCTATTGTGGGATACGGCTCCCGGTTAACAAATCCTGATACAAGCTACTGTACAAAAGTATTTGGGGAGCAGAAATGTTCACACAAATGTATCTCTTAAACTAAGTGTAGGACTACAGCAACACATTCTACATGACTACGCTTGAAAATTCAAGATTCAAATGAGTATTTGGGGATGTATTTCACAAGCATTCCAAAGTTGGTACTGTATTTCCTTGTGGTATGAAATCATATAAAGATTAAATTCACCTTTCACAACACGTTAAGCCAAGAGAATGGTGCGTAAAAGTAGCTAATGTAGTTCTATTTCTAAATCTAGGCAGGTATGTGAGCATACCTGCAGTATCAGTGAAGTACCTATATTCCAGTGTAGTACCTACATTCAAGACAACCTAGGAACTCCATTGAACTCATAACTAAAAGGTTGGGACAAACCTTAGAAAATAAAAAAACCTATTTCCTTCCCGATGTCCCACAACAATTTCTTAAACATTCTTGGTAAGTAATTCTGCTACTATAGAACTTGAGGGCCTGAGTATCTTCCATAAAGATTTGTTTGATCTCATCTAAATTGGCTTTTAAGGGGTAAAAAGGTAAATGTACCCCTGCCCGTACGGGCCAGTCTTGACAGACTCTAGGGTTGTGCGCCCATCTCACTTAAGAGGCCGGGGGCCAGCGCTGTCCGGAGACACTTCCGGGTCACATGGCCAGCGTGACATTGCTGCTCTGGCGAGCCAGAAAACGGAAACACCGTTTGCCTTCCCGCTAGTAAGCGGTCCCTATTTATCTACTTGCACCCGAGGGTGCTTTCGAACTGCTAGGTTGGCAGGCGCTGGGACCGAACAACGGGAGCGCACCCCGCCGCGGGGATTCGAACCGCCGACCTTTTGTTCGGCAAGCCCTAGGTGCTGAGGCTTTTACCCACAGCGCCACCCACGTCCCTTTTTAAGGGGTACATTTAAGCTAACACTGGGGAGAAAGGGATACTTAATTATTTTGGTGGGGCTATCAGTTCTACCACTGTGTTATATTTTTAAGGCAGTAACCTACTAAAGCTGCCACAGGTGGGGAAATAGCCAGGGAGCCTGTGAAGTTCTATCTATCACAGCAGACAGAGAGCTCTAAAGAAGAATCTTAAGAAGTCAGGTTACTTGGATTTTGTTAAAATATTATGATCCACCTGAGGATTTGGGACAGTGTGGGATAAAAATCCAAAATTTAACTTCCAGAATAAAATAAAAGCATCCAAAATAAAAAGTGAAATCCTAGCCCCCTGGCCAGGAACAGTGGGATTGGAGCAGATTAGGAAATTGGGCACTGCATCTGAAGCTCTGTCCACTTCTGGTGGCCAGAGCAGAAGACAGTGGTTTTTTTTATTTTGCTGCACCAACTCCAAGGTGGCGCAATTGAGGGATCCATACCAGGTCCCTTGAAGAGGAATTGAGTTGCTTAGGATCCAATGGATCCCGGTCACGGGGTGTCCTGCCCCCAGGCACCCTGTTTTAGGGCCCTATACCAGCAACTGGTATGCCATCTGCTATGGTTTCTGCAGCTGTTACTATATCCCACCTGTTCTAGCAGCAAGTATCAGGGGGTTAGGATTAGTGATGTGGATTTTCCGGGCAAATTTGCATCAGAAAAGTTTTGGATACCCGAGAGAGTGATCTAATTTGGCAAGTTTATTTTACCTGTGTTTAGCAAACCAAGGTATAAAAGTGAGCCGTGTTAATTTTTTGTCTCAGTTCACCACAAGTATTTGACCCAAAATACTGGAGGTATAAAATTGAAGCACACCTAGTGTGATTTAAATGTTATTTTATGTAGATTTTTAATGGGGATACTGTAAAAGCAAAAGTGAAGACCACTGGTTGTACTTCATTCATGTAGTTTAAATTTCAAGGATGGAAAAACCAAAGACACTGAAAGCTGTTAATACTCTAATACATTTCGTGATCCAAAAAAGCTGACTCACATACTTGTCAGAATAATCAATTGAAAAACATTAATTACAACTTTGAAACCATCAAACCTCCCTAATATTATATTTGTAGTTATCATCCATTAATTGCTACTAATGAACCTATGAAATAAAATAAAAAAATCTGCAGGGGAAAATTCTGTGGGAGAAAATTTTATGGCCGGCATCACTGGATAGGATTGCTATTTAAAACATTTTACCTGCCTAATAAAACTATTGAAAATAGTTTTGGGGATTTTAAATTATTAAGCTAGAAAGCAGAATACATATAGGAAGCTCTGCCCCACTTTATAATGAATTGTAGGTACAAAGTTGTATTGGCGTTAAAGAGACAAGGTCATTATAAAGGCCAATCATTATCTTAAAATACTTTCTATGCAATGCATTTGGAAGCAAGGCTGCCCTCATCTGCAAAATCCCCTTCCTCCAAAAATATACTGGAGCCAATTAAATCATCTCTTCCAATAAAATATTTTATTTGAACTAGGCCTGAGTGGTAGGAATTAAGCTGATATACAGATGAAGTTTTAATATTAAGTTGTCAATTTTATTTTATCTGGTTGGCTTTGCCATAAGATTTTAACATACTGTTATCTGCCCTAATTTTCTGGAATGAGGTTTATTACAAATCTAAAACAAGAATAACGAGTTCAGTGGGTAGCCTTTGGTGAGTCACTCTTTCTAAAGAATCTGCTCTTATCTACAGGAGTGAAACAGAAGTGATATACCTGCCAAAACAGAGCTTGGAAAAACTCATTCTAAATACCAACACTGCCAAAACTCTCCTAAATATAATGCCCATAATTTTTTTTCCTTCTTTAAGGGTGAAAGTTAAAATTCTTACAATTACTATAAGCTACAATAGCTATAGGGACACGGGTGGTGCTGTGGGTTAAACCACAGAGCCTAGGGCTTGCCGATCAGAAGGTTGGTGGTTCAAATCCCCACGACGGGGTGAGCTCCCATTGCTCGGTCCCTGCTCCTGCCAACCTAGCAGTTCGAAAGCACATCAAAGTGCAAGTAGATAAATAGGTACCACTCCGGCAGGAAGGTAAACGGTGTTTCTGTGCGCTGCTCTGGTTCACCACAAGCAGCTTAGTCATGCTGCCACATGACTCGGAAACTGTCTGTGGACAAACTCCGGCTCCCTTGGCCTATAGAGCGAGATAAGCACCGCAGCCCCAGAGTCGTCCGCGACTGGATCTTTTTACAAAAGCTATATGATGGCCATCCTGTTTCACTACTGATATTTTATTTCTATCTTATGAATCAGTGCTGGGGGATCTGTGGGTCTGGGGTTTCATTTGGAATTTCAAATCTCATGCAGAGCAGAGCAGAAGCTGCTTATATGATAGCAACTGAATAGTTTAGCACCTAGATAATATAAAACAAGAGAGCCTAACCCTTTGGCTCTCCAGATTCTGCTGGAAAGCCTGTATGGCCACTGGTCAGGGATAATGTGAGTTGGAAGTCCAGCAACATCTGAAGAATTACAGGTTAGCGACTCTTAATCTAAAATACTAACACCTTCATCAAGCAGCCAGTGTAAAGAGGCTGGCAGCTGCATTTAAAGCTGAGGTGAGTCAGACCAAAAAAACCCCACAAAACCCTGGTACTAGATATATTAATATTCTATAATGAATGATATTTCAACAATGCCATTACATTTTTCTCCACAACTGAAGCTATAAATTTTGTAAGACACAATTGGATTCTGGCTTGTACTCACTAGCTATAGTTTAAACAAAACACAGTTCACTTAGTTTAAATGTCACAGGCAACTGTGGTTTGTTTAAAAGCAGAAGTAAAAGCTTTTGATATCTTCCTTTGGTGCATGATGGAAAAGGAGTAAGAAAGGGGGACAGGAGTGTGGGAGCCTGTGCCTTGGGAAGGCTCATTTATATAGTTAGAAACTTGTTTCTATAGTTAGAAACTGGTTTCTTATTATTGCTGAACAGAGTCATTAAGTGAACTTGATTATATTGCCACTTTGTACAATTTCTCTACAAAACTTTCTACGTGTATCTCCACACAGAAAACATGGAACGTTCAACTGAGGCTGGTATTTATATGCTCCTACTTTTAAAGGAGCACATAAATCTTATACGCTCATCTTATAAAACTGCTCCTGATCCAACAATTCCAAAGTAGCTTTTTAGCTGAGCTTCATGAAAATACATATTGGTGGGGGTAGGTTGTACTGTGACTAGCATTCTGTAATATTATCTTTGTCAGTTAAATGTGTTCTGCTTCTTTCAGCTACATAAAGCAACCCCTTTAGGCTTTTGGTAGAACAGTCTATTTTTAAAAGCACATAAAGCTGGTTATCACAACAAAATTAACACAACTAAAATAGGCTTAGCTTTATACATCAAGACTCCAGTATTAGAAGTGTTGAATTCCATTTTATACAACTATCAAGCAAAAGCAAGAATATATAAATCAACAGAACTGAATATATTCCAGAAAACTAAGAGAAATGTTTTTTTAAAAGGAACTGTAATGTGATATTGTCACAAGGAAAGCTTCGTATTACAATAAAATATTATGTTCTCCAATGTTACCCTTTGCTAGAGGAAACATACTCTATCACCTGAGGAAAGACATATTCCCTCCCTTGCTAATTAACAAAGTGCTGATTTTGTTTAAATTTATGTAATATAACTCTCAGTGGTCAATGTGTAGGACATGATCCAGGTACAAATCTCTGCACATCTTCGGTCATTGTCTTTTAGTGCCACTGTCCCACTTGTAAAATGAAAATACAAGACATACCTTGCATAAAAGAAGAACATAATCACTTATAATATAGGAAGTTGTTTAAAAATACGAACAATTTTACATCCATGGGGCTGCAGAAATTAAGGAGCTCATACTCCAGTCCCATGCACCCAACAGAACTATGGGCCACTTCCCAGCTCCCAACAACAACATCATAGCAGAGAAGTCCAGCCGAGGTGCAATCACAAGCCAAAGAATGATCAGCTGCAGGGAACTTCCTACCAGAAAGGACACTCTGTCAGTTTCGCTTAGGAAGCATATTCTGGGCCCATTCTTCACTAAGGGCTGCTGGTATATTTGTACAGTATCTCTGTGGTGTGTGTGTCTGTGTTGTACTGTATAATTACATTATTGTAAGTCACATTGAGGATCATTTAATTGAAAGGCAAGGTATAATTTTCAAAATAAATAGATATTTGTGGTTCAGATGAACAACATATACAGCTCATTGTGGCATTCAGTACTGTGTTTTATTTTATTTTGGAGATGTAACTTGTGGTAAGTGCTTGTCTAGCCAATCATTTCTAATAAGTGATGGCAATGGTTTCCCTCTTAGGCTTAACTCACGCTAGCGGTGATCCTGCAAATTTAGGAGATAAGTTACAGCTCAGTTTTTCTTACAGGATGTCACAGTCTCAGTTCTTGGTGTCTCGAGGGTCAAGTGATATGAACAACCTCTGCCTGGGATCCTTGACAGTCACAAGCAGTGAGAACAAACAATCCTGGGATAGGTGGGTAAACAACCTGACCTTCTATAAGCAAGCTTTCTATATTCCAAACATAATGAGGGAGAAGGTGGAGATGCCATTCACTACTTAAAGAAAAAAAGGGAGGAAGAAGCTATGACAAACATAAGTTGCTTTGCTGTGATACAGAGAAACCTCAATTGCTATGGAGGTGTTTGCTGGGGGAAGTAATGCATTTAACCAGCAACATAAAATTGTAAAGCAAATGTTAGGATCCCAGAAACAGAGTTACATCTGTATTGCTTGCAACCAAAGGGCTATGGTGCTGTTCTTATTTCTTTAAACACACATCCATACACATAAAAATTCTGAAAACACCAGCTGAACATGCCTAGTGCTTCTGCGAGAACCTAAATACGATATAACAGAAATGTGATCCTTTTGTTCCTATATGCACAAGGGTGCTTAGAAGGCTGACCATGCTATACCAGTGGACCACTGGATCACTTTCATTGAATGCTGGCTGGTTGCAGATTTGCTGGGGATCTTGCAAACCATACTAGAGAAGGAAGTCTTGATCTGATTTACAGGACTGTTAAGAGATCAAGTACAGTATATACTCTTGCTTTGCTAATCTAATAATAATAAAATAATAATAATAATAATAATAATAATAATAATGTTGGTGAAGCACAGAGGTCCTAGCCTTTAAAAAAAGAAAGAAAAAAGAAAAAAACTGTAGACCAATCAAGATTGAAATCAGTCTATCTTCACTGTAACTTGGGGAGCCTTTGTTTAAATGTTATTTGCTAGCACAGTCTTTCTCCCACAATTTACAAAATCCTGTTCTTTGTTTTTCTTTTAAGAGTATATATGTTTCGCACCCCTTAAAAAACTAGAAAGGGGAGAACAGGTTTTCCCCCTACACCAATACTCTCTATCACTTTTGAGACTTGTAGCACAACAGAGCGGGTGAAGTTGGTGTCATTGGTCACAATATATTATGTACAATCATAAAACCCCTCCGTCACAAAAACAATTATTTAACACCTAGCAGCTCTTAATATTTCTGTGGCATTCCTAACAACTTTTGTGTCTGCCTTTTTAAAATTCTTGCTGCCCTTTGTGTCTCAGTATCTCTTGCATCTGTAGTACCCAGACATAATAGTTGAGGAACATACTTATATATATATATAGGTTAGTAGGTCACAGTACCTTAAAAGTCTGGTAAAATTCAGGGTTGGGATATCAATTGATCATCATCTGCCTGGACTGTGGAAGTTTCCTCTTTCTTATATTTGATTAAATCTGCAATGAAACACATGGTAACAATCACTATTACAGTAATAAGATTTTGCCATCTTATCTTGCAGAAGCAAAAAACATTTAATTGAAATTACCCTGATCATTCTCTTCTATGCAGGCCACTTAATACTACTATTAATATTGTGTCAAGCTTATTTGAATAGAATTGCTTGAAGCTAAACTCTCATTACTGTAGTTTCTGCATTTGAATAATAGAATGAAGTCTTAAATGCAAATGGTTTGGATTTAAAGAATTTTTTGTAAGAACTAAACTAAGGAAATCTAAGGTAAAGCTAACAGACAAAGGGGAAAGCTCTCTTAGTCCTGAGATTACAAGAAAAGAAAAATCATGCCCAGATTGCTACAAACTTCAGCTGCTATCCAAACCTCAATTGCTTGGGAAGCAATCCCCTTGAACTCAATAGGACTTACTTCTGAGTAGACCTGGTTAGGATTGCCCTGTTAAGCAATTCTTTTTCTTTGTGGAGAACTTTACTGTAGATGTATGTATGAAAGCATACTTTCTAGGAATGCTGTAATTTATGCTGACAGAATGTCAGCAAACTCCCAGAAGTAGCCCAAAATATAAACAATACTGAAATCTTTAATTCATAGGCACAGCATTTGACTGTCAACTGCTGACTTTCAGTATCTTTCATGCAACTATCTAAATGTCCTCTTAATGAACAACCTGTAGAACCAACTCTTTCGCAATAAAGTATGTTCAAAGCATTCACATTAGTGTTTGACTTCTCTATTTGATGTTTCTTTCTCTGTGTAATTACAGCACACAAGACATTCAAAGTTCTTATTTCTGCCCCAACAGTCAATCACAGGCTATTGTCAATAGCAGATTCAACACCATCTGCAGTAATTTTCCTTTTAACTTCCGGATAATCTTCAAAAGTAGACAGAATTGTTAATGAGATAATAAGATGTATTCACACAAAGTAATTCTGCTTTTTATGTAACTCAGGTAGCTGTTTTTATTTAAACACCGAAGCGGCAAAAATGTGTATGCTAATGTTGTAACGTTCTCTCACTAAAATACTTTCATCATTTACTCATTTTCAAATAACTGAAGGCTTAGTTAGATAAATTGTATTAATATAGAGTGAGGATATATTATATGTAAATATCTCTCTTCATATTATCCCCAACTTTGTATGCAAAGAAAGAAGTATAAAAGTTTGAATTGCTATGATATATTTTCTGTTAATCTTGATTTCCTTCTGGTCGAAAATTATTATAATTAATAATTTTGAAAGATTTCACAGAAAAGATGGGTAAGTCAGTCAGTAAGAACACATTCTAATGCTTTCCCCATAAAATGCCCAAGATTATTTACAAATTACTGACAAAAACATAAATTAACCAAAATGTAAAACACATTATTCTGCATCTGAGGGAAGGAGCACATGGATATTAAAAAATGCCAAAGCTATTGTTAAGCCTACATGTGCCAGAAAGCTCATTTTTCAACAGTTATGGCTACCATAAACAGGATGTTCAAATGAGTTCCCTAATGTTTCACTACTGTAAATGACTGCAAGTTTATCTGTGCAGTTTTAATTTACTATCCAAAAACAGAAAAGGAAAATCTGACTAATAATTTATGTGCCACACTACTAACCTTAAAGAGGAGATTTGTTCATTTACAGGTACAACGCACATCGCTATTCTCAATGTAAACAAAAGACAGCGGCATGCACCCCAGGCTAAGGATGTCAGCATTTTTCAAACACCTTTCTGACTGTTCCATTTTATGGTGATGCAATCTGACCTACATTTTCAGTGGCCAAAGAGAGACGGAGATACAAAGGGAGGTGGAGATGGCAAGCTGAAGGGGGGGTAGCGAGTGAGAGATTGAGATTCTTTACCCACCAATCCACTAACTGGGGTTTTAATTGGCAGTACAAAGGGTCTAAAAAAGCAGCTGCAGAGATAAAAACTATTTCAAGGGTAACTATACTGTGCTTAGAATACAAAAACTAAAGGAGGTAGGAAGCAGAGAGTAAGCATTGGATTTTTGATCAAGTGACAAAATTTAGCATCCTCATTAAGCAGAGTGGAATGCTATCCTAGAAGGAATGCTGAAATATAGATGGCAGAGGCAAGCAGCATTACAGTATTTTCAACCAGAGCACTCATCAGAAGTGATATCTAGCCTATTTTGAAACATACTAGCATTAATAAATTATTATTACTATTTATTGAATTTATATACCGCCCTATACCCAGAGGTCTTAGGGTGGTTAACAGAATAAAATCAAAATATAAAACCACAAAATACATAATCAAAATAAAAACAATAACACCCCCCCTCAAACCCCACATTTTAAAAGGGCATAGGATGTAAATCAAATCAACCAAAGGCCTGGTTAAAAAGGAATGTTTTTGCCTGACGCCTAAAGGTGTATAATGAAGGTGTCAGGTGAACTTCCCTGGGGAGAGCATTCCAGAGACAGGGAGCCACCCTCCGGACCTCTCAAGGAGGAGGCACACAAAGAAGGGCCTCAGAAAATGATCTCAGGGTCCAGGTAGGTTCATATGGAAAGGTCTGTATGGTCCTGAGCCATTTAAGGCTTTATAGGTCAAAACCAGCACTTTGAATTAGGCCCGGAAACTAATTGGTAGCCAGTGCAGCCAGACTAGGATTGGTGTAATATGTTCAAACCATCTTGCTCCGGTGAGCAACCCGGCTGCAGAATTCTGCACTAGCTGAAGTTTCCAAACCGTCTTCAGAGGCGTATAACACATTGCAGTAATCTAACCTTGAAGTTACTAGAACATAGACAACAGTAGTTAGGCTATTCCTGTCCAGATAGGTGTGTGGCTGGGTCATCAGCTGAAGCTGATGGAAGGCACTGTGGGCCACTGAGGCCACCTGAGCCTTGAATGACAACAGAGGATCCAGGAGTATCCCCCAGGCTACAAACCTGCTCCTCCAGAGGAAGTGTAACCCCATCAAGAGCAGGCGATCTCCCACCCATCGGGTCTAGGGAACCACCCACTAACAGTGCCTCAGTCTTATCTGGATTGAGCTTCTGTTTGTTGGCTCTCATCCAGTCCATTACTGAGGCAAGACACTGGTTCAGCACTTCCACTGCAAATGTAAAGGAGAAACAGAGCTGAGTGTCCTCAGCATACTGCTGACAATGTATTCCAAACCTCCGGAAAACCCCACACAGTGGTTTGAATGTAGATGTTAAAACAATGTAGGGGATAGGACTGAGCCCTGCGAAACCCCACATTGAAAGTTCCATGGAGCCGAAAACCATTCCCCAAGCAACACCCTCTGGGAACGACCATCCAAGTAGGACTGGAACCACTGCAAAGTGGTGCCACCCATCCCTAGTTCGGACAGTCACTCCAGAAGGATGCCATGGTCGATGGTATCGAAAGCTAAATGCTATAATTACATTAGTAATACCATACCCTTCAACATTCTTCATGAAAATAGGGACGTTCTATTGCTTTTTATGCAGACTGGAGACCTCTTGGTTGCATGAAAATAGTGTTTTATGTACTACACAGGTATATGTACATACACCCCTACATAAAGCCTTTATACTGATGTTCCATCAATAATGATGTTCCATTATCGTCCAGGAATTGCTCCAATAGAACTGAAGAAGTATATTTCAGCTATTTATTATATGCTAGGCCTTCAACTGCACCAGCTGTAACAAAACATGCCTCTCCCATATTGGTTCCTACACTTACAACAGGCACTGCAACCTTCCAGCAGTTTGACTTTACCCCCAAAGGCACACTCCCTATTGTCTCCCATGCCAGCAACAGCATCACACACAGAGTTCTACATGCAAACTTTGAACACAACAGTAGTACAACTGAGTTTGTGGGAGAGGAAATAAAAGCAAGCTACTTCAAAATATTTTTTGCTGTTGTGATATGCAAACCACTTATTCTGTAGTAGCCAGGAAATAATTTCATTTGCCTGGATAGAAGCAGTTCCTTCTGCACACGGGAGTACCACTACTTTCACATGGCAAACAGGCAATGGTTATTTAATTACTGAAGAGTGAAGCTCCACATACAGAAAGTGATTTCTACGGCATATTTCTATTGTTGGCAAAAGCCTTCTCAACTAACACACAACAAAACAGAACCCTGCTGCGGAGGGTAGGCAGGGCAGCAAGGAGTGAGAAAAACTCCTCTCCTCCCACATTGCTCTGGTTTCTGGGGAGAAAAGAAGAAAGCTTCTCCTGTACTCTGTACCATAGCTGCCTGCTGAAGAAATTTGAACTACAGTAATAGTGCATGCAACAGAACTATGTGTACTTCAAGTGTGGTTTTTTTAAAAATAAAATAAAAATTATGCCAAGCTCAAACTGAATTGTTCACTGTATAAAATGACAAAATATCAAAACATATCTGCCTCATGTATTTGCTTATATGCAATAATTTACTTGTCTTCCCCTATTCACCGAGTGGGGCAGAGAGGTAAGCATAACTGCAAAGCACTCTGTAAAAAAGAAATGCAAAAACTATCTGCAGTATTTCCACGTCAGTTTCAACTAATATTTATTTTTCATTTAAAATATTTATATACTATTCTTCAGCAAAGTTTCCAGGACTGTTTACAGAAATGTTGGTGGCAGGTGAACTCCCTAGGGAAGGAATTCCCTAGGCAGGCCTACACATTAGCAAGACTCTCTACCTAGTTGTCATTCATCTTATAAATACAATTGCAGCATGTGCCATAAGCTTCCTTCTTCTTGCCTCCTCTATTATATGAGCTGACTCATAACACTGTAGTTCAGAGACTGAGCTGTAATAAATTAAGAAGTCCCCAATTCGAATCTCAACTTATCCATGAACTGTCCAAACTATTATCTTGGCCTGCCATGCACAATATGGGGATAACAGTACTAGTTTGATTTGCAGGAATTACAAAAAATTAAAAAAAAAAAAATGTGAAGGGCTATGAACACCCAAAAGTCCTACACAGGCCAATATCGGCACTAGGTATCCTTGGGCACCTACTTGCAACCCCATCAGGGCTCGCTCAACATTAGCTGATATTCTGAGAGTTAACTTTATTGTGTACTATTATATTCTAACAGATAACTGAATATTACTTTATTTGATATTATTTATTCCATTTTAAAGTTATGTTTTATTATGACTTCCTGTATCGGATCAAATTAATATAAGGTGTGTGTTCTTTGTTGTATATTTTGTTGCTGTAAACCGCCTTGTGCATAGTAATATAGAAAGGAGGTATACAAATTAAAAGTGAAATGAAATGAAATGACATGACATGAAACATATTGCTTACAAGCTTGTTCCTTGAAACACATTTATTCCCATATACATTTCATTCTTTTAAATGCATGGCAAGTAAACCTCTGAGTTTCTCAAAAACCAGACAAACCTTGCAAGTGGCTTCAATTTTAGAGGGCAACAAAAAACTATATGAGGACGGGATATTTACAGATTAGGTATGAGAAATGGAATTGCTTAGTATCAACTTCTACAAATCTTTTTTGGGGAGGGCATATTAACTGTCCTCCACTACTCTTGCTCACTCCACCATAGCAACAGGTAAAAAAATTGCCCCTACCATATATCTGCCATACTGGATGTATGTGTAATATAGGATTTTATATAATACAACAAACATAAAGGAGTTGATTTCCCTGTAAATAAACTTTTGATTCTGTGACATTAAGAATCCTTCAAAAGAAAGAGAAACTGAAAGAGTCTGTATTTTCAAGACACTGCATGATTTCATAAACAAAGGAGTTATTTGAATATCCTTCCTCTTTCAAACAATGATTAACTTTGGTAGTTTCCCTTCCCAGACTTTTAAACTGAAACTCTGACGATCCTTACAAAACATTATAAACTTGCTGAAAAAGTCACTTCACCTATCTATATATGTCAGCATTTTAAAAATAGCCTTTGATTAACCTTATAATGAAATACTGAAATATTGTTTTGAGTACAAACGTAAAAGGAATTTGCCCTGTAAACGCCATTGAAAGTCTATGCAGCTGAGATATACACACTCCTGCTAACATCACTGGTGATGCTGGATGAGGAAGAGGGAGGGACATTAATTACAGAGGAAGACAAAACACTTGTAAAGCATGAGGGAAAACTGAGTAAGAAAACTTGAATGTGTTGCCTTCAAATTAAATGGGTGGGGAAAATAAAGGGGAAATCTGTTATTTTTTTCACTATGAAAACCTAACAGAAAAGTTTCTAGTCATTGGAATATGTACTAGCCAAAATAAATATCAAACAGAAGTCTCACTTATCGACAGCAGAATCCTATACATTTCTACTCAGAAGTAAGCTGAACCACATTCAACAGGACTGACAAGTAAGTGTGCATGGGGGATTGCAGCCTGATTTATGTGATAAATCTGCATTTTCTGATATTTATAAGCACACATAAAACCAATGACTCTAATGGCACTTCCTTGATACAGTTACTCTGAAATCAAGACAGCAACTTATTTGTAAACCTCTTCGCCTAAGCTACCTCACAAGATGGTTGTGGGCTTTAAATGAGAAGGTGGAGAACCATGTTCATTACCACCTTGGAGAAAAAGGTGAGATATCATGCAATAAAAATATATATGGTGTCAAAAGAATCTTATTACCTGAATACTGTTCTATGGTTAAAAAAATGACTTTGTGTCATGTACTTTTGGTTATGGGTGGTGGGGAGCAGGAATGGAAATCTATTTCATGAAGCCATTCAGCCATCTTTAGGGCTGAACCTAAAATAAGATCTCCTGTAACACAGGGGACAACTAACAGCACTCCTCCGGATGACCTCAGTGGTCTTTCAAGTATCCTAGACCCAAGTTGTTCAGGGCACTGTATGTCAACACAAGAACTTTGAACCAGGCCTGAAAACATATTAGCAACCAGTGCAGATGTTTCAACAGAGGTGTGACATCCTGTCAAATCATCTGTTCGCATCAGCAGTATAACATCTGCTTTCTGCACCAGCTGGAGCTTCTGGACTAGGCTCAAGGTCAGCCCCACAAAGAGCACATTGCAGTAATCCAGTCCCGAGGTTACCAGTGTATGGACTGCAGTGGCCAAGTTATGCTGCTCCAGATATGGCCAAAGTTGGCAAACCAGAGTAAGCTAGTAAAAAGGCACTCCTCGCCATAGAGGTCACTGGGCCTCCAGTGACAAAGATATATCCAAGAGTACCCCCCAAGCTGTGTACCTGCTCCGCTAGTAAGCGGTCCCTATTTATCTACTTGCACCCGGGAGTGCTTTCGAACTGCTAGGTTGGCAGGCACTGGGACCAAACAACGGGAGCACACCCCGCTGCGGGGATTTGAACCGCCGACCTTTCGATCGGCAAGCCCTAGGCGCTGAGGCTTTTACCCACAGCGCCACCCGCGTCCCTGAGCTTATGTTTAGTCTATCCATAAAGAAAGACAATGATTAAACTGAATATTCCTCCTATCTAGAAGAGTGAAACTTTCCTCACGAGAGTATAATATGATGAGACACTAAACAAGCATGTGTCATTCTAGGACAGTCAGTTCCTCAGGATGAGACCCAAACCTAATTTCTGAAACACACTTGACAGTGGCGATATTGCAGCATGACACACCTTGTTATGCTCTAAGAGAACAATAAGGGAGCGCTTCATAAATAGCACTAAAATAATTACAGGGTTTACCTTATTTTTTAAAAAAAAATGTTAAAGCAGGCACAGAAGATCCTAATTGCTGCAGGTACAATTCATGAAGGATTGCTGCTGTGCGAGAGCTCCTCTGATTTCACAAGGCTTGCATGAAGCTACTGAGAATGTACAACTGTAATTCTCACCACAGCAACAATTGAGACTAAAATTCTCATTGTTACAGCCTATTAATTTAAGTAAACTTTTAGCTCTTGTGGTTGGGGGCCAAAATGAGACCACAATATTTATGTGAAACATTTCTTAGGCATCATATGACCAAAGCAGAGGCTCCTGCAGCCTCTCAGCACGTACTCTAGGCTAACCTGCCAGTGAAGAACTTAGTTATCAAACTAAAAAGACAGAAAGAGACACTATGTGGTAGAGCAGCTATCCTTTGCACTTTCTTCCTCTGCAGTCACCTGACAGTTGTCTCAAGATCAACCATCCAGTATTGTGACTAAGATCCCATGTATAATCAACCCTCCTTTCCCTGCAAGGTAAATATTTGGGTCCCACTTAATGGCAACAGACAAGGGAGGGAGAAGCAGAATCAGTTGAACATACTTAATGGAGGCCTGATAGGGGACTACAGATAAAAAGAGGAAACTTGCCAAGCAAAACACATCATTTTCAAACAAATTATCAGAGGTTGAACACAGGCAGTGGCAAATTCCATTTCAAGTAAAGGTTGCCCCTGAGACATAAAGCAGTTAGGGGAAAACCTAGCAGCATGATGAAGCTTCTCCTACCAGCTACTGCAATTCAATACTGTATGTCCATCTTCAGGATGAGGATATCTGTGTTCTTCCTGTCTAACTTACAAATGAGCGTTCTGAAAAGTATGAACAGTTGTTCAGGAAGAACAACATTTAACAAGTTAACAAAGCAATCTGAAGCATGTCTGCTCAGAAACACCTATGCGTTCAAGGGGTTTTATTCTCAGGTTAAGTATATATAAAACTGCAGCTTACTACCAAGGAATCTTTAAACAGAAAAATTACAGGGACAGATGACAGACTGAATATTTCTATGTAGGGTTTTCTGTTAGGATACAACATTCTAGTTGAGGTTAGCATTTTGCTTTTGCTTAGTTATTTCCCTTCTACATCTATTATTTTAATCTCTGCTTCTCCAGTTACAAGGATATCAGGGAACAAGGCTGGGGAAGACCTCCATCCATGACTCTGGGGAGTCAGTACTAGCTTGAGTGTGTTGTACAGGCACATGAATCAATGGTGTGACTCAGATTAACACAACTTCATTATGTACACAGGGGGCTAAACTTCCAAAGTGAGAACTAGAATTTAAGCCTGCTCAGAAGTCACACACAAAGATTGGGAAGGCGTACCACAACTAACATGTTGGGAGTAATGTAGTTACTATGTACTGAAATATGTGTCGTTCTTACATCTCATATTCCTGGAACTAAAAATGGTTTCCATAGTTTAAACTGGGGTGATCCCTGGCTCAAAATGAACACTTTATGACCACCTGACTATCATTAGCAGTTCATCTCTAATTACCTCATTTGAGGTGATATGATCGTGTCCTATCAGAGAGAGGGTCTTTTAGGCAGTGACATCTCACTGCTGGAATTCTGCCCCCTTATTTACTCTCTTGGCATCAAATCAGATTTATATTAGATGACAAGTAAAAACTTTTGGTTGATGATGTTTCCCCAGGCTTTTGAGATTGGTTTTGGCTCCTGCTCAGTATTTGCCACTGTTAACAATGTTTTAATGATACTATTCTTATTTGCTATTATATTATTCTATTTTGTTGGGATTTCAAAGGCAGTTATTACAAAAAGCAGTGGGTGGGTGGGTGTTATAAATAAAAACCAACCAACTCACATTGTAATGGGGACATATTAAAAGAATGATTACAGAACTGAAATCCAAAATACATACTTATTTTTCTTGCCTGCCTAACCACATACATGTATCAGTGTTAATCATTTGTTAATCACTTACAAGGAAGAAGGATAAATGTTTGTGGACTTTCCCAGCTTAAAGACTGTTCATTACTTGCCACAGGCAACTGAGGATTTACATCAAGTATTGGTAGGTAATACACCAGAAATATGATTACTCACTTAGGGGCTGTCCCCTTCTCCAAATGTGGCCCCATTTATACTGCAAGCTCTGTGATTAACACTGGCTAAGAATGGCACTGAAAGTAGGCAAAATTCATAGTTAAGACTAAGGAACTCCTTGATTGCTTTGCAATTATATCTCCCCCTCTACATTTGTATTTTTCCTGCAATCATTTACACAGAATATGCATTTCTTTTAGTGCTTCTGTTAGGGCTTCCCACTTTTTTCTGGGCTGCTGCAGAAAAACAAAACAAAATTCAAAAGAATGGAAATGCACCTCACCTGTGGAATTTTTTGCCTATTATACAACAACACTATCACGGGTAGAGCGGAAGGCTGACAATCTAAGCCAGTACTATCCTGAATCACATAATGCTCAATCTGTCTAATTCAAACATAGAAAGAACTAGAGGCAGTATCTGCTATCCAAAATATATTAAGTAGCCCACATCATGCCGATAATGCACTACACAATCGGAGTGTTCAAGGTACACCACACCAGAGGTGTCTATAAGGGCAAAGAATGAGCTTAATAAAACCAATGCAGCTCACTTAAGCAAATCAGTTGTTCCACATCGTCACAGGAAGAAGAAAATATTCAGTGTTACCAGCTAAGAGTCAATACAATCCTTAAGTCTCTTGCAACAAAAAACAACACAGATATACTCTTCCGGAAATTGTTACAATCAGGATGGCTAGGCTTCCAGGAAAGATAAGGTTGCATTTTGCCATGCTCCCCGTTTGCAGTCAAGATGAAATGGCAATTCCTGTATCAAGGAGGAGTTGAACAAGATAACCTAAAAGGTCCCCTCCAACCCTATGATTCTAATTCGTATTAGCAAGCATAAATATTGAATCAGATGGTGTTTGATAAGAAGTAAATGTGTAGATGGGGACTTTGGGTCTTAACCCTCAAAGTTTAATGCACAGCAGCCCTAACTGAAGTAAACAGGACTCTCTGAAGTAAATTGCTTAAGGGTCTCTGCAGTAATCAATAGGAATATTGCCACTTCAGACTGCATTTCAGTGCTGATTCACAAAATATGCATTGTTTAGATACACCAAGGAAACATGCTTGTAATATAATCTATCCTTCCAAGTTTTCATATAGTCACCTCTCAAAAGGATAGCATATACGAAACTACAGATGATTTTGGGGGGTTAGGATGCAATTTCCCTCTGAACAATTTGCTAAAAGCTGAAACCCTAAAATATAACCCCAACACTACTGAGCTCTCTTTGTCCTAATGAGATCTGCAAATTAAGAAGCAGTTTTACATTTGCAGCTTAGAACATACTTGTGATGGCTAGTAAAATTTCAATGAGCACAAGGGCATAAAAGATTGACCAAACCACTGGACTAATCTTGTAAAACATTTCCTGTTTTTACCAGAGGTTATCTTCAAGTTCAAAATGAATCCCTAAGCCAGTTCACATTCAAAGCAGGACAAATTAGAAACTATTGCACCTTCATGCTCTTCAAATCATTGTTCAGAACATTGTAAATCATTTATTGATAGTGTCAAAATAAAATAAAGGCCCTGCAAAGGGAAACAAATATTCTGACTATGTGAGAAATGGATTAATGCATGTTACAATGTAAGGAAGAAACTGAGAAATGGAATTACTGAAAAAGAAGATGAAACATGCTGGCCAGACATTCAAACATTTGAGACATGTTTTGCCTGAAAAAATAAATAGATCCCATATGGTACAGCTCATGATCTTCGCAATATCAAAGCCTGTGGTTCTATAGGCCTACAGCTTTCACTAACATCACTGCAATTTTCAGGGTCTGTCCTCCTACAGACTACAGCACCCTACAGTGCTTCCGTAGCTTCACTACTCCTTTAATTTCTTTTTTCTTTCCATACATTACCATAACTCACTCTCTCTCCCCCACATTCTCACCTCTAAACCACAGCAGGAGCTTTGACTGGGTCCAGAGGCAGTTGCTCTGAAGAACAGGGAGACCAATAAGAACACAACTAAAACAAAATATACCTCTGCTTCTTTTCCTTACACCTCTCAGCATGAACACCATTCCTCATTCCACTGTCAGCAGCTGATACTTAAATTGTCGGGAAGCAGTAAGTGAAGTCCTAAAGACCGATATAAATATGAAAGCAGCTATGCTTACACCAAGTCACTCTTCTTCCAAATTCACACAGAATTTACTGATACAGTTCCTGATGTGGATTAGCCACTAACCATGTGTAATAAGATAGCCAAAACTGAACATCTGACATCCAAGGTTCTGTTTCTGCCAGTTCGTGTTTAGTATTAGCCCAAAATCTGAATACAGAAAAGTGAATTTCGGAATCCAGACGTACTTTAGACTGCTTTCAGCTTAAGAACACAACCAATGCAAGAGGACTGTATTCAATGGAGTGAGTTAAAGATATCCTGCCACTGAGCTATCTTGTCAGTTTGACATGCTCCGACTTCCCTCAGGACAACAAACAAGAAGAATAATAATTTTGTGGTCAAATACTCTCCTATTGTTTGAATTTACCAATAGTATGGCACTGTTGCTCTTCAGTTGTTATAGAGTGATAATAGGAGCTTGGCCAAGCATTATGATCCATCAACGTGTACCATGATGGCAACAGAATCAAATGTAGCAAACATGCACAACGGAAGTAGAAAAGAAAAACTGCAATAGTGGTGTATCAAACAACAATGCCAAAAGCTAAGACTAACACGAGCAAACACAAAATCTACTGTATGGCTTCACAAATGGATCAGGGCAAGAGATATTCTCATCAAAGGAGCTCAGAATGACATACTTATCACTGTTGGAAGAATGTCAAAGAGAGCAGAAACAACTACTTCAGTACTGTAATAGTGAAAATCATAGACATGGATGCTTTAGCTGAGATTCCTGCATTGCAGGGGGTTGGACTAACTGACCCTTGGAGTCCCTTCCAACTCTACAATTCTATGATTACATCAAAATCAATGATAAGTGGAGCTTGTGATAGAAATTTCAGATAAAGCAATGGGAAATAAATGGTTTCCCCAAAATATTTGCAATCTAAGAAGCATGAAATCAAGAAAGTCAACCGTGCTAACAAAGGCCACAATAACAACGCAAAACATTTCAGAAGCAATAATAAGCAAAACAGATGCCACAACAATTATGAGCTGGAAAGGAAAATGCCATAAACACCAGCAAAAGGAGTAATGAGTATGGACGGGATTCTTGTATGGTAATGAGATAAATGGCAAGGATGACCAAAAAGGCAAAAGACAAAAGGAATAGTGGCAACATCAAGCATTCTTAACGTATGTACCATTCTGGTAGTGGTGGTTCTCCAATAGCGTAAAGAGAACTAGAAGAGTTGTCAAACCTGACCTAGAGAAAACACGGGAACAAAGCGATATGGGAGATATGAAAGTGAAAGAAAGAAGGGAAGCAACTGCAATGATGGTGCCACAAGGAAAGTTGAATTGGCACAGACAAACTGATGAAGGGGGAAGCAAGAGAAGCTGTGGTAACAGTGGCAAAGAAGATGGCGGCACTATGGGAAAACCCAATGGAACGGTATCACCAAAGGACATATGGCAGCAAATAGCAGCCGTGACAGTATCAGCAGCAGACTATAAAACCAGCATGGCAATAATGGGGTCAGCGGACGACGCTAGAAAAGAGACAGTAAGCAAGGGGTGGGGGTGGCAATGAGACTGTCCAAAGAAGCCACGACACCACGGCGCAACAGTGCAGGGCATTGCGGCGGAAATGACAGCATGACACCTGTCCTGGCGGTGGCGGCGACAGCATGGTGGCGACCACGGAGGCCGGATCTAGTGAGGCTGTGGAAGGAAAAAGTGGGGCAGCGCAGGGGGGCAGCGGGTGTCATGAAGGAGACACAGGTGACGATGGCCCCAGGTGTTTGGTGGTTGGATGGTTGTCGTGGCAGCGCTGGGGTGGCTGCCCAAAGGTCACCAAAGGTTAGGTGGCTGCTGGCCAACAACCAGGCCACGACCCTGGGCAGCGTAGCTGAGGGGTGGAGCCCCATCCCCTCGCCCACCCCCCACCTCCCCCCACCGCCTGCCTCGCCCTCACCTGGCGGGGAAGCAGCCCTGCTGAGGTGCTGCTGGAGGCCGGGGCCCGCGGGGCGGGGGCTCCTGCGCCGCCGCTGCCGCCCGCGCTCGGCTGCCCGCCCGTGCCAGGCCTGCTCGCTCGCTCGCCCCTTCCTGGCCGGCCGGCCGGCCCAGCCACCGACCACCCCGCCCGCCCGCTGCCCCGAAAGCTCTCCCGCCTCGCTGCTCCTCAGGCCCCGGCCGCCCCCGCCAGCGACGACGACGACGACGACGCCACCTCCTCCCACTCCATGGCCGCCGCTTACCCGGCTGCCGTCGCTGCTGCTGCTGCTGCCGCCGCCGCCGCCGCTGCATTGTGGGAAGCGGCCGCCTGAGCCGGACCCACCTCGCTCGCTCGCTCGCCGCCGCCGCCGCCGCCTGCATCAGCCGCCCGCCGCCATGGGCGCCGTCACCGATGGTAAGAGGCTGGATGGCTGGCCGAGCGACCCCGCGGCGTTGGCCCGGCACCGGGGGCGGCCTCTTCGCGGTCCTCTCCCCCGCGGCGCTGCCGCCTCGGACGGGCCCTGTCGCCGCCGCCGCACTCGCTTTCCCCAGGCCTTCGCAACCCGGCTTCCCTCAGCCGCCGCCGCTCCTCCCTGCCCGCCCAAGAAGCCCGATCTCGCCCACCAGCCTCGTTTTCTGCTCCTGAGCAATGGGCCTCGCGAAACCTTTATTTCACGTGCGCGGGATCCCCCCTTCCCCCAAATAATAATAATAATAATAATAATAATAATAATAATAATAATAATAATAATAATAATATAATGCCGGTTCCTCTCACTCTCCCCCCTGATCACATTTTAAATCCCCATCTGCCCCCGCCTCAGCCTCCTCGCCCTCAACCCAACCCAGCCTTCCCTCTTGAAGATGCATGGAGCTGGTGGGCGAGTTTGCCTACAACTGAGCACATGGCGACCGTCAGGTGCTGCCAATCCAAGATAAATTTTGGGAGACCCGATGTGCGGCTGCTCTTGCGCGGGGAAGACTTGCATCTTTCAACACTGCATCTTGCCATTATGCCCCCACCCCCAGGGCGGGAAGCCCTTGGTGAGAGAGGGGCACAGAGGGGGAAAGGGGTGAGGGCGCAGAGGGAGAATATGGGGGAAGATGCTTAACTGTGTGTATTGTTGTGTTTTAGGATCTAGAGATCTCGCCTTCTGAGAAATTAGGAACTGGAATTTTTTGCGTAGGTCTGTGTGGATTGCGTCCTCATGGCAAATGCTAAAAACGTGTGTGTGTGGCTCAAGGGGCACAGTGTGAGCCGCAGATAATGACGCTTTTCTGTAACAGGGCCTCTTGCCCCACATCTTGTGTTTGCGTCCCATGGCAGTGATTTAAAAGAATGGTTAGTTCTGAGAGGCCAATGGTGCATTGTGTCCCCACCCCCAGCTCAGTTCCAGGTTTTGTATGAATGTATGTATGTTTGTTTTTGCAACATAGCCTTCTTCCTCTTTTATAGCCTCCCCCTTTGATGTATTTTTCACAACAAAGTCAGTAATGATAAGCTCACGACCTGACGCTGTGGCCATTTAGCTATCCTCCTTATTATATACAGCGTACCTCCTGTCGTTCACACACTCTCTGGCTTCAGAACTTATTTCTGTGGTGATATAAACCTTTCTTGACCATTTCCCCTCTTAATTCCGCCTTCATAAGTTGGTTTATACCTGTAATGATGATAAAAGTTTTCTTTGCATTAGAAAAAAACCCCTATTAATTTATAATATACTGCCACATTTGTGTGAGTCTCAGGCTATAATCCTGTACCCACTTACATGGGAATAGGCCCCATTCAGATCACTAGGTCTTATTTCTGAGTTCACATGTGTAGGATTGTGTTGAAATACCTCATCTGTGTTGCTTGAAATCCATCCATGAATTGTCTCTCAGGACTAAACACTGTATGAAATCTACTACTGTATGAAATCAACTACTAATTAAATAGTCGAGTGTAATCCTATGGGATGGCACTTCGGATAACAAAATATACTTACAGACCCCCTCACCCTAATACATACTTTCACTAAGTAAACCCACTGGAACCAGGATTTACTTTTAAGTAAACAGTTTTAGGATTTGGGCAGTTGCCTTATCAAATGGCTGCTTTCTGTGACAATAACCAACATATCATTGTTGCTCATTTTAAATTATTGCTTCTGCCTTAGATGAAGTTATTCGCAAACGACTATTGATTGACGGAGATGGTGCTGGCGACGACAGACGAATTAATTTGTTGGTGAAGAGTTTCATCAAGTGGTGCAACTCCGGATCTCATGAAGAAGGGTATTTCTGTCTTACCTATAAAATAGAAAGTGGGAGTAGGTCATCAAACACCAGTTCTGCATAAATAAAAGCTTTTAGTTTTAATATCATGTGGGAATTGTGTCCAGTGGCAGACGTTGGTAACAACATTATATAGTCGTACCTTGGATCCCGAACATTTTGGCTCCCAAATGCCGCAAACTCGGAAGTGAGTGTTACAGTTTGCGAACGTTCTTTGGAACCCGAACGTCCGATGTGGCTTCCGCAGCTTCCAATTGGCTGCAGGAGCTTCCTGAAGCCAATCAGAAGCTGCACCTTGGTTTCCAAACGTTTTGGAAGTCGAATGGACTTCCAGAACGGATTCCGTTTGACTTCCAAGGTACGACTGCATCCAAATTTCAGAGTTTAAATATTTGTTTTCCCAAAAGACACTTTCAAACAGTCTAAATACTATAGTGAAGTGTAAACAATTGAAATCCAGCTATGATACATCAGTTCTTTAATTACTTGTCAATTTCAAGTATATTCTGTTGAACACCCACTCTAATAGTGGGAATGTTTTTGGCAGCTGGGTTTTATAGCAGCTGGTGATCACTATTAAATGGGCGAAATCGTTTGCCCTGGAAAGGTGTATTGATCAACTGACCTTAAACAAAACACTGAGAGTCTTCAAACGCAATCCTTTTAGTAAAGTTAATGCATAGCTGTGTTGTGTGCAGTCCAGATGACTTCCTTCAGAGCTGTGCTTTTGCTGCAGGCCTACCACATTCCTCACATTAGGCTTGCTTGATTTTATTATTATTTAGGAAAATGCAATTCTGCCTCCAGATAATGGAGTTGCCATGCGGAATGTTGGCTCTTGTGAGTGTTGCAGGCACCTTGAGTACTGATTGTAACATCAACGCTACAATGTAATACAAATGTTGATTGTACAATATTGTCATTGGATGACACTTGGGAGATTAAAACTTTTTCTTAACGCTTTGGGGAGCATCCTACAGCAAGATCTGCCAGGATGAGCGGGTTAGGATCCAGCGGATCTCTAGCTGAGCTGCGACATTTCTGGCACGGTCAGGCTATGCCCTCTTAACTCCCTCATCCAGGCTGAATTAAGCTGGCAAAAGGGTAGTGTACCTACAAGGCTTGTTTTTCCTTTGCCAGGCTCAAACCAGCTCAGCCAGCAGGAGGCCTGCTGCTGAAAGGAGTTTGGTATAACTTTATATCAGCTTAATTTGCACCAATTTGCTTCATGCCAGTTTCTTGTGTATAGGATTGCTCCCTTAAGGTGTTTCACTGTTACACAGGAACACTCACTTAGCTTTGTTTTTTGTGTTTGTTTTTTGTAAAGGCAAACAGCACCAAGGATACACACTCATGCTCCTTTAAAGCAAGCCTTTGTGTTCTTTTTATCCCATTTATACAGCTCTTGAAGGCTGTATGTTCTTTCTGTTTAGCACTGGAGTTCATCTCTTCTTTCAAGAAAAAGTGAATGACAGGATAACTTTTCCCAGTGCCACTATCTGTGCCATCCATCCCATGTGGGTTGGATGTGGCATTATTGCTTTCAAACAGGAACTTCCAAGGCTATCACTCAGATGATAAAATGTGATGGGGCAGGCAGGCAACACTGGTCTGAAACAAGCTTTGCTTGAGATGGAATGGTTTTATCAGAAAAAGTATTTCCAAACTGGACTATAGCAATTTTTCCAAAGTGCTCCGAAGCACCAGACTTTTGTGGGGAAAGGATGTGTGGAAGGATATTCTGACTCTGGATTGATCTCCCCTTAGAGGTGTGATGGTCTCCCATGCTGTTGGGTTACAGATGCCAAGGGGAAACATTTCTCTTGGTCAAGGCCTTCATGCTTTGATAAATAGGAGGTGTCCGCTGCATCAGCAATGTGTGCATTCTGTTTTAATTTGTTTATTGCCTTTTTTAGTGTATACATGTTTTTTGTTTAGTTGAATTTTGTTCATATGTTTGGTGTACAGTGCCCTGGACTCTTTCTGGTGAATCGTGATCCATACATAAGTAATAGATATAGTACAAAGGGCAAAGGACAGGATTAGAATTAGAATTTAGAATTAGAAGTATAAACATCTTAGGTCTGTCAAGTGATGCAGTGAGCTTTTTGTTGCTGATTTCTCATCCAGATTTTAATCACTTGCACTATTCAATTTAAATACATTTGCATTTCACACAGTGCTCAAGGACTGCTATCATCTTTTTATTAGCTCTACTTATTTCCCTTAAGATTGAGATTCTAGGAGCATTTAAACCTCAGACTATTTACTGTGGCCCCATTTATGTCTGAAGTAAACAGTTTAAGGTATACTGTTTGATTACTGTAAAAATCAGCTTTCCTTGCTGTTTTGAAGCTGATACTAGCAGCAATTAGGGAACTTAGTTAGAGATGTGGATTCCCGCCCTCCCCCCCCCCATAACAGACTGATGTTTGGGGTGCTGCTTCACATTGTTTAAATTAATACATTTATAGCACCTGCTCTGGGCTTTTCAATAACTAAGGCCTCAACCTTAACCGTACATACTCTGAAGTACATCCTGTAGAATTCAGTGGGGCTTACTAGCAGGTAAGTGGGGTTAAGTTTGTCTCCTCAGCCTCATCCCACCCTTTTAGAACAGAACCAATGGCTGCATCTTACCTTTGTGTAAACTTTAGTCTAAAGGATTACACAGAAGAATACTGTGCAATGCCTGTTTTACCCTTATTAATAGCCAACACAATGATTTAGGCAGCTGCTTTACGTCTTCTTGGCATCCCCCTCCTCCTGACTATTCTGTATTGCTCAGATGTTGGTTAAAGGAAGCCTACCTCCTCCTTTTGTATGCATTCCCTCCTTGCAACTAATTGATATCAGTTAACCTGTGCATTTACAGAATGACAATTTGATAGCTGTAATAATAGACACATATTAGGAGTGTAAGGGATCAGCTTTACAACAAATGTTCTTTTTATATATAGTGACTCTATTATGGTGATTATAAATGCCAGAAAAACACCACTAAGAGCAGGTAGCTTTGAAAGTAGCTGTGGGAGCCCTTAAATACACACAAAAAAAATTAATTTGTATTGATTTGCATCAGGCTTCAATTCAGCATTGAGCTCCCGAGAATCATTGTATGTCCATGAGATATTAAATTATTGAAATGCATAATACCTTTTCAGCTACACCCAGTACCAACGCATGCTGAGCACGCTGTCACAGTGTGAATTTTCAATGGGAAAAACCTTGCTTGTATATGATATGAACCTCAGAGAAATGGAGAACTACGAAAAAATCTACAAAGATATAGGTAAATACTGGATTTCCGACTGAATATTGTCGTCATACAATAAACAATGGTGATATAATTGTTTTATATAATATAATTACGCAAAAAGCAATCCATTCTTGCCACACTGCAGTCCTTTCCATTTTATAAATTGAAACCTGAAGCTGCCAGCTCAAGTCGAGATAAGGCAGAGGTATGGTTAGCAGGTGGTTCATCTACTCAGATGGGTGGTATTCTCCCTGTTCTGAAGAGGGTTGCACTCCTGTGGGATTGGGGGGGGGGGGGGTAAACCTGTGACCCTCCAGATGGTTGTGCTGGCTGGAGCAGTTCTTGTCAGTTGACATTTGGAGAGCTACAAGTTCCCCAATGGTACTCTGAATGCTCAGGTACATAGTCTGGAGGGCGTCTTGATTCCTCCTTGCCATTGGAGACTAGGGTGAATAAAAACTTTTTTTTTTTTAAAAAAAGATTTTGTTGCATATGCATGTTAGCCCACCTTTGTATTTAAGCACAGGCCTGATAGCATAGAGGATATGCAAACAGGTGAGTGAGTGCGCTGGTGGAGGAGGGATGGAGTTCCCATCCAGCATAGAAAAGCCATCCCTCCTCTGCCAGTCCCTAGGAAGCCAGTGATTTCTGCGAGCTTATTTACAAGGCTGTCTTAGCCCTGCAGATAATCACTAAGCAGAGTCAATGTGTCCTACCAGACGTAGTGCTGAAGGAGGCTTGCTTTGTAAATGAAAAATCCGTTTGATAATTTCTTAAATGTGAATATTTACCCTTTTCCTGTCAAACACGGACCTGATAAAAATAGCATATCAGTCACTGTGAGTTCCTTTTTGTTTGCTTCTTTTTTGTGAGGCTGGGCCGAGGCAGACTGAAGCACTTTTCAGTAAACATGGACAGGATTGAACTGTTAACCTCACAAACTGTCATGGGAGTCAGTCATAAGAAAGTCCCTATAGGGGAGTACTTTTTAAAGACATTCCCTCTATAGGTAAAACAGGGGAGTACGGAAAAAATAAATGCAATGTGACAAATAGATGCAAGGGCTGGTTGTAAAGCATGCAACTTAGCATGATTTAGTGGTCATATTTGCACACTTGTTTAGAAGAAGTACCAATAGGAAGCTTGAATTACACCATTGATTTAAATCAGTCCAGCCTGCTGAAAACTCATGTTGTCTCTATAGCCATTTAGCAACTTAGGCTGCTGCACCTGATATGATCCTACCTGGATGGGAATAACCTGGCTTCCATTATCCCTGCCTTGGTAACCTCCCATTTGGACTACTGCAAGGTGTTGCATGTGGGACTGCCAAGGAAGACTGTCTTGAAACCTCTGTAAACTCCAAGATTAGTAACTGGGACTGGGAAATATGGTCGTATCAGACCACTGCTTTGCCAGCTTCCATTTCTGAGCTCCCAGTCCATTTCAGAGCCCAAGGCGGAGTGCTGGTTTTGACCTTTTAAGACCTTCATGGCTTAGGACTAGGGTACCTGAAGAATCCCCTCTCTCCACATGTGTCTTACCAAACTTAAAAACTTCTAAAGCTTTCACAAGGAGCACCTGCTGGGGGAGATACTGGAGGTTATTGGCCTTTTCATTGGTGGCATCCTGGCTTTGAAATGCCCCCCTCCATGGGCAGCTGCTTTGATGTCAAGCACTTCTTTGTTTTCCATGGCCTTTCAATCTACAGTGGTACCTCGGGTTACAGATGCTTCAGGTTCAGACGCTTCAGGTTACAGACTCCACTAACCCAGAAATAGTACCTCGGGTTAAGAACTTTGCTTCAGGATGAGAACAGAAATCACGCAGCGGCAGCAGGAGGCCCCATTAGCTAAAGTGGTGCTTCAGGTTAAGAACGGACCTCCGGAACGAATTAAGTACTTAACCCGAGGTACCACTGTATTCCATTTCTGATTATGATTATTCTGGCACTGCTACATGGTGCTGCTTTTGTACGTTTTGCTATTCATTTGTTTTATTTACAAATCTCTTACCTCCTCGTAAGTTTCCCTGAGAACGTGGCTATAGAGTGTCATAGAAATATTTTAAATAAAATGAATAATAATCCTAGCTCCACATCAAAAAAATTGGCCAGTAAACAGATCAGATTTCATGGAGCGTACTGGAAATGGATCTTTTATTTGTCTGGTATATCTACAGAAATATTTATTTCAGAAGATCTGCATTCTGAGCACTCTGACAGTAATTACAGTATTAGAATACACAATGTATTGTGATTTATGGACCTATTAACAATGACTAGAGATGAAACCTGAAAGCCAGATGTTTTATGTAATGTTGCCACTTAACAGTACAAGTTTTCGAATTTTAATAAATAGGCGTTGTGACATTTATAGATTTGTGTCAAATTGTTTTTTTTATTTTATTCTTCTGGAAGAAAATAACATAGCTGCAGCACATGAGAAAATTGCAGAGTGCAAAAAGCAGATTCTTCAGGCAAAAAGAATACGAAAAAATCGCCAAGGTAACTATTTATTTTGCTGTTAGTAATTGCTAGTTTTATATGAAGGGGCATGTAACATTAGGGATTTGATGCATATGACAAGCCTTCTCTAACTTGCCATGATTATTTTCACTTGTTATGAAAGATCTCGTTTAGAAATAAATATTGCCTATGCTGTCAGTCACTCCTTAGACTTGAACTTAAAGCATAAAGTGCCTGCCCTTTTGTTGCATTTCCTTGTGACATGAGTGGAAACAATGTCTTACTCGAAGTGTGGTTTCCCACAAATCATGATCGCAATCCATGTTTCAATCCTGTGTTTGTCATTCTGGTTTGCTGGAAATCTGTACTAATAGATGGGTTAAAACATGTCTCCCCTATGTGAGAGAGGGTGGTGTGGATCCCGTGATTGTAAGCTAGAGGAATGGGTGAAAGGAGTAGAGACATCATACCCATCCCTCTGGTGAATGAGTGTTATGAACTAGGAAGATTTCTTTTCAGAAGGGAGACTGATAAAGAAGTGGGCAAGCCAGTATCACATCTGAAGGCAGCCATGTTCAGGGAAGTTTTTACTGTCTGACAGGTTATTATTTTTTTATACAGTGGTGTCCCGCAAGACGAATGCCTCGCAAGACGAAAAACTCGCAAGACGAAAGAGTTTTTCGTTTTCTGAGCTGCTTCGCAAGACGGATTTCCCTATGGGCTTGCTTCGCAAGACGAAACGTCTTGCGCCTTTTTTTTTTAAACCGCCAATGCATTCCTATGGGAAACCGTCAATACACATTGGTGCTTCGCAAGACGAAAAAACTCGTAGAACGAAAAAACTCGCAGAACGAATTAATTTCGTCTTGCGAGGCACCACTGTATTTTGCTGGAAGCTGCCCAGAGTGGCTGGGGAAACCCAGCCAGATGGACATGGTCTAAACAATAAAATTATCATCATCATCACATGGGCAAACATTGAGTTAAGGTTGAGGCTGTGCATATGCCAAGCAACAGAGCATTCATTCACCTGTCATCCCAGTTATATTGTTTTAATTATATTTCTTATACTTTTAATTGTTTCTAGTCTGAAAGTTTGAGAATGGGCCAAGTTATAAACAAAGATTTAAAAATTAGTGAAATTACACTCTTACTTTTGTGAAACTGGAATAAAGTCAGATATGATGCTTATAATCTTTTATTCTTTCAGAATATGATGCTTTGGCTAAAGTAATACAGCATCATCCAGATAGGCATGAAACCCTCAAGTAAGTATGGGTCTAACACCTGAAATGAAACTGTGATAATAATTTACCAGAGCATCTGAAAGCTAGCAGTCACTGTAATTAAAACAATGTGGTGGTATTATCTGAAAGTGCACCACAGAAACTCGCACAAAATGTTCACCTGTACAGAATATGCCTAAATTTAGTAAGTAATTCTAATTATAGTCACTGTGATCAGATTTCAGAGTGGCATAGTCCAGTTAACGCTGCATTTGGGTGTTCATTCAAGGCAGCAGAATTAGACTGTGCTTTTTCTGTAAAGGTGATGCTTCTGGGATTCCTCCATGCCTGTTAGACATCTTCCCTGGCACAATTCTGCGTGCTGGTTTGAATCATTCTAAGTGACTTGGAATCTAGGTAGCTTCTCCCACACAAATGTGCCCTTGTAGCATTTCTAGGCTGCCAACACCACAAGCAGAGATGGAGCTGATGCTAGGAGATAGGTCCATCTCAGTTGTGGTACCCTTCTGAATGTGGTTCCCAAAGTCATGCCTGGTGAGGGTTTGCTTTCTTCTCAGTGTCTTTTTACTTCCCGGGCGTCTTAAAAATGACTCCTCTATCTTACATCGTTTTGCACTGTTTTAAGTGCACGTGCTTTCGTATACTTGTTATTATTTGTGTAAGCTGCTCTGGGAACCACTGGGTAGTTGGAAGAGCATAATATAAACGATTAAAAACTTCAGGTTGAAAGTTGAGTTATAAATGGAATTATTAATAAATAGTGCAAAACAAAGATAAGGTGTCTTCAATGGCAGTATGCTAAATCTCTTTTCAGGCAGTTAGAAGCTCTGGGAAAAGAACTTCAGCATCTCTCTCATATCAAAGAAAATGTAGAAGACAAAGTAAGTTTTGCTGATTTTTTCTTCTTCGTTTACAATAAAATACGGCATGGGTAATTCCGTACTGACCAGTGTAACATTTATAAGCTTGTTTAAACAAAATATTTTGTGTTTTCGCTAATATTTTAGCCCTGCCCACCTGTCAAATTTGGCCTGCAAGGCAGATCCTGATAAGAATCTGACCTTTGGGGCCAAAAAGTTTCCCTATGCCTGTTCTAGATAAGCCAGCCTATTCAGCCTAGCTAGGGAGAGCCAATCAGGACTGGTCTACCTCCTCCATGGATGTGAAGGGAAGCTGGTAGAAGCTTTTACATGCTTCAAGAAATAGGGGGGGGGGGCTAGTAGAGAAATACAAATTCTGTACTTTTCTAAACCATAACATAGGCTACAAGAAATGTTGTATTTAAAATACATTGCAGGTAATATCATACTTTCTTCATGCTAAGAACCTTGAAGAAGAAAATAATGTTAAAACATAGATTTTCATTTGCCGTGGAGGGGGGAAAGTATGTGTTTATGTGACAAACGTAATGCACTCAGCAAGTGTTGTTGTCCTAATTTCATTGGATTTTGTTCCTAACATAAAATTTCCTGTCAATGTACCAAACAAGCAAGCAAAAGCTATCAGTACAATAAAGGGTCATTAACATTTTTACAAATCCATTTCATTTGTTGAGGCATTAGGGGTAAAACAAGAAAATCCTTAATAAAATATCAAGATAAAAATAAAAAATAAATAAAGGGTCATTAACCTAATGTCTATTTTCTTGGAAAGGTCTTTAACTGAACTTTAGGGGGGGGGGAATAGAGTAAATCTGAGTCATAGGGCATGCCATGCTTCTGGTTGCTTTACTCATGTGTAAAATGCCATTTTGAACATTCAACTTTGGCAAATTATCTTTGAAATCATATAGAACATGTTAACTATATGAAAACTAGGTCTGTAGGTTGACATTTTTGTGGCTTCACCCACATGTTTACTTAGATGACGATTCATTGATGCAGAACAGAGAGAATCCAAAAGAAATATTTCATATGCTTCAGATTTTGCTTTTGTTTTCTTTTAGCTGGAGTTGAGACGAAAGCAGTTCCATGTACTTCTGAGCACCATCCATGAACTTCAGCAAACACTGGAAAGTAAGTTAGTTCAGTATATAAAGGCATGACTTACTTTCCTTACTGCGTGGGTTCAGGTTTATTTGTTGCTCCTTCCCTCATACACTCAGCTTGCCAAATTCCTGTCCTCCCCTAAATTTCATCATAAGCTTCAATATGTCCACTTACCTTTTCAGATTCAACTCAGTAGCCCTCAAAATAATAGGGCATGACTTTTTCTATGTTCATTTTAAAGTGAATGTTTTTAAACAACAAGCACAATATTTATTTCAGATGATGAGAAGCTTTCAGAAGCCGAAGATGCCTCAGATACACCAATGGTATCTGCAGATAAACAATAGACAGACCCTGGATATAGCTCCAAAGCCTGGAAGCCAATGGATACTTTTTTTTTCTTTTGGTCTCCTGAGAAACTAGATTGTATTTCCATTGGAATGCATTTGACTTAATGTTTGAAATGTCTTTTTAATACAATAAATAGTTGATATTACATACTTAGTCTTAGATTCACATTGCTTTTGTATTATGGAATTAAAATACTACTTTAGCCTTTGAGCTCTTTTCTGTCTTTTTCTTATTCAGTTTTTAAAAATCTCCATATTAATGTTAATACATCAGTACAGCTATTTACAAACAACAAAAAGAAGAGGAAGCAAAACGCATAAAATATAATACAGGAGCATGACCTTATAGTGGTCACTTATTTGATGTCACCTTAGCTCGCATTGCTATAAATTTAGATATAACGTAGAAAAAAATGATATAAGGTTGAACAGTATTGCGATATTTCCAAAAACCCGTGAACAGGAATAATATCTGTATAACATCATTTTGAGAGTTACATTTCAAGTAATAGGTCAGGTTTTTTGAGGAACAGTATATCCCATATTATTTTAATCCATTCTGCAATGTTAGGTGATTGTATTTGATTTCCAGTGTTGAGTAATGTATGTTCTAGTCACCACAAAAGCCAACAGGTCACACTTCAAGCATAACTCGTAAATACCGTATTTTTTGCTCTATAAGACTCACTTTTTCCCTCCTAAAAAGTAAGGGGAAATGTGTGTGTGTGTTATGGAGCGAATGCAGGCTGCGCAGCTATCCCAGAAGCCAGAACAGCAAGAGGGATCGCTGCTTTCGCTGCGCAGAGATCCCTCTTGCTGTTCTGGCTTCTGAGATTCAGAATATTTTTTTTCTTGTTTTCGTCCTCCAAAAACTAGGTGCGTCTTGTGGTCTGGTGCGTCTTATAGAGCGAAAAATACGGTATATCTTGCATGTGTTGCCGTTTGAGGTGTTAGCAATAAACAAAGGAACACTCTTGCCTTCTGAGCTCAGGTTACTGAAGCTATAAAATAGAGAACCTTTGGACCACAACAGCGAGGCCAAGAGCCTTGTTGTCTGGGCAGCCCAGGACCTCCATACACTCTGCCCAGGCTTGCACCCCAGGGAGGTCACTTCAGTTTGACTTTCCCCCCGGAGGCGCACTCCATTGGCTCTTGAGAAATATGGAGGCCAACAAAAGGAAGAAATAGCAAAAACATGAATTGCTGCTGGCTTTGACAGTAGCATCAAATCTTAATCTCCTTTGACCTTTCTGAGATGGTTAATCAGCTGTTAGAAGCGTCCCGGCAAATGGTTCACTTTAAACTTGAGTAATATTTTCAAAAGAAGGATATTAGCAACAGCATTTACACGGAAAGCACGTGTTTTTCCGTTTATGCTTCTTGGTGCTTCTTAAGGAAACCCTTTGGAACTGCTTAGAGGACTGCAGGATCTTGTCTCCCAAAGACTCGCACTGCTGCAGCTCTGCACTTCTCAGAGCCAATAGCTGGATGGATTTTTCACTGATGTTATCCAAGAGATTATCCACCTGTTGAGAAATGTGGATGAAAAATGGTGACGTATAGCAAGATAATTTGTTTGAACTGAAAGAAAGATGAAGGGTTTCAGTCACTTGTAAAGATAGAAAATATTGACTATCCTACACTGTTATCAGCAATACAAAATTTGCCCATAGAACTGCAATGCGTGCAACACAACAGGCTGTGGACTTAATGTACATGCATTTTCAGGACTGGTCGTTCTCTTCAGATCACCACACAAACACTTCTCATTCTTTTATAACTTTTTATTGCGTATTAACAAACAATATTATAAACGGTTCTTATCTTTAACTATTACTCCTCAGAGTCACTTATTTCAGATTCTGCTTCTCCGTGACCAGCAACTCTCAAAATGGCGAACGCGCCATTCCTTTCGCTTTCCCACTTTTTTCTGACCTCCTTCCTAGAGCTGCCTTGTATCTCCCCTCCTCCTAATCTGAGCTATAACTTAACCCTTGCCTTTCCTGTGAACATCCGGTCCCTCCCTGTTGTTCCTGTTGCTCTCTTCTATTAGCTTCACTGCTCTCCTCCCCCCCCTTGGGGAAAACTTTCTCCCTTTGGAAAACTGGAAACTTCTAACTCTATTCCCTGACATGCAGTAGATAGACAGAAGTACATCCCTCCATCAGCTCAGGAGCTTCAACCTGAGAAAAGCGCTGAGCGCTGAACTCTTCTAAAATAAGAATTTCTCACATGGGGAGTCCAAAGAAGAAAAGTCACAATAAGAGAGACTCATAAGCCCCATAATCTGGAGCAAACTTGACTGGTTCCAGGTTGAATCGACAGTGAAGTTTGGTCAACAATTCTTAAGCGCAGCTCATGAGCACTCTAAAATGAGTTGGGCTCACTTTCAATTAATGAGCGGTACGCAAACCCACGGAAAGAAATGAGTTTGCTCTGAGTGTGACTAATATAGTATATCATTCATGCTGTTCATAGTTTGCTGGTAGGGAGAAGGAAGAATTGGAGTCGGAAAGATAAAGGTCTATGGTGGAATCTAGATACATAGAAAACACTCTGAAAATGCTTTTTTTTGACGTTTTGAAAAATATATTGAATTTGCCATAGCTCACCATCACCATCTAATGTCACATTTGTATAATTCACTTTACAACACACTTACAAACATTTTATTTGCAGCTGTATAGCCAAGTCCTATGTTGCACCGTATAATTAAACAATGCTTTGATTCAAGATACCTGCATTTGAAGCTTCCCTAGTGTTATGTCTGAATGGTACCATACTGGTGGCATACTTTTCTTCTTTTTGAACACTGAGAAATTTTTCTTTTTTGCCAAATAGGAAACCTGTTACAAAACATTCAGACAAGAACATAATTCTGTGATCCACATGAATAAGTGCTTTCCATTCTCTTCCATGAGAAAGGAACATGCCATACCTATGTAGACAATTTGTATTGTGAACACGGAAGATTTCCAGCCTCATAATAAATGGGGAAAGTTCATACAGGGAACTCCCAAGTCTGTTTGTCTCTATCTTAAATTTGCACCCCTTGTTTCCACCACATGGTACCCAAGTTGGCTAATACTAGTACAGTATCATAAAATGCAATGAAACAAAAAAATTAAAATGCAGATAAAAATAAAAACAGTTAAAATTAATTTAACACATTTATGCATTGGCTTATAGGCTATAGGCTGTCAAAAATGTATCTTGATATGTTCAATAAGTAGGGTGGAAATAGCTATATATGTGCAGTGCAATCCCATTTAAAACACTGTGGATGACTTCTCACCGTGAAAGCTCCTCTACCTTTATAGTGTATTCCTATAAGACAGGCATAGGCACTGGTCCTGTTAGCTAGGGATAATGGGAGTTGCAGTCCCAAAACTTCTGGAGGGCCACGTTTGCCTATGCCTGCTATAAGGTATATGTCTATAAGAGCTATTACACTTGTTAGCTTAAAAAAATGGAAACAACATTTTTAAACAATGGAAGTTAAGCAACATAAGTTCCCTGGGCCCTCTGTTTGGTTGCTGTTAGCAAAGGAGTACTGGAGAATATATACCATTTTTCTGAACTAGCAAGGCAATTTTGTGTTGAATTTTTAGGGTATGCTGCACACAAGCTTCCCAAACCAAGATGAATCTAGGTTATTTTCATTTATTCTTTTTCTTCTTTTTTAAAGATTCCTCAGGCACAGTTGTCTTTTGCCACATTTATGAACAAATAAAAGAGGAACAAACTTAATTTCGGCTCTGACCAGCAGAGGGCTTCATCAACCAAACAAAATTTGAATCGGACAAGAAGTCCTGTAGTTTCCCCCCCCTGAAGAAACCAGCTGCTCAAAATTGGGAAACAGCGCTGAAAAAAAGAGAATTCCTCCTTTGGCAGGATGTTGTCTTTGAATTGGGTTTTAGAAACTGAAAGCTTGTTTCCCCGCAAGCTTGCTCTTTAATCTAGCCTGCCTAGTTTATTAACCTTTTCTCTCACAGGTCAAGTAGTTATATTATGGGCTGCATCCTAATCCACAAGACATCTGCATTATATTAACCTTTATGCTTCTGCATTTAACAAAACAGTTGCACAACGCAGATAAGATCAAGCACTCTAGAAGCAAGAAGTGTGCAACCAGTGATCACCCTTCAGTCTGATTATAGTGAGTTTTTTCCAATGTCTCCTTTAATTTTGCAATCTCCTTTTTTTTTTAATGGAGTGATCAGGGCTGTACATAGGTGATCAAAGGAGCTGTAGGTGTGGATGCTAGCACAGAAAATTCATTTCGAAAGGGGAGAAAGAAAGAGCCATTGCGAAGGGACAGCTAAATAGCTCAGGAAAATATTGTTATTGTTATTATTAAAATTTGTATACCACCCTTCATCTGCAGATTTCAGGATGGTTCACAATATAAATAGCTACTTTTATACCTGTTATGTTTGAATTTATTCAGGAGTGCCCCATTTCAGCAGCTTACTTGACAGAGCTCCCTCTCCTCTCCAGTTGTGCAAGTACTTAAACTGAGTGACTTAAAAACTTTGTGGAAATGTACATAAACGCCATATTTTAAAGTGAGCATTTTCTTTCCAAATATGCGCACTGAGTTGGCATGTGTATACGTGCATAAAGTGAATAACATAGAAGCTCTAGGGTCTCAGCTGATACATAGGTAAAACACCCGGCTCGCTCTATAAAGAAACAAGCTGGTTGCCATTTAATAAATGCAACAAATTCAGTCTGATTTCCAGCAATCATCCATTACCTTTCGGATCCCAGGTGGCAGAGACACCACTGAGATGCGGCGCATCATCCGTCTTGCTTGCACAACCGTGTTTTTCCCGTGCATGCTTTGTGCATGTTCTTCCACAATGTTTACATCCAGCTGAATTGATGCTTCAGAGAGGAAGGAAGAGGAAAGAAAGGATATAGTCAAGCCGAAATGGCGGCAGTTTCATTACCGATAAAAGATCAAATCTGTTCATTCTAGATTAGGTAACGTGGAATTAATATGACTGTTCCTTGGGCCAGGAGCAGATCACAAAAGACCTTTATGCAGATGCAGTACATAAATACACATTGCCTTTCCCCCTTCCCCATGCACTAAAGGTAAAGATTAAGGGACCCCTGACCATTAGGTCCAGTTGTGGCCGACTCTGGGGTTGTGGTGCTCATCTTGCTTTATTGGCTGAGGGAGCCAGCGTACAGCTGATCATGTGGCCAGCATGACTAAGCTGCTTCTGGCGAACCAGAGCAGCGCACGGAAATGCCGTTTACCTTCCCGCCGGAGCGGTACCTATTTATCTACTTGCACTTTGATGTGCTTTTGAACTGCTAGGTTGGCAGGAGCTGGGACCGAGCAACGGGAGCTCACCCCGTCACGGGGATTCAAACCGCCAACCTTCTGATCAGCAAGTCCTAGACTCTGTGGTTTAACCCACAGTGCCACCCGCGTCCTTTCCCCATGCACTACATTATACTTAAAGGTAAAATGATCCTCTGTCAATTGACAGTCCAGTCCATTCCAGTCATGGACGACTGGGGTTGTGATGCTCATCTCACTTTACAGGCCATGGATTTTACGTGTTCTGCTCAGGCCACAATTTAGGGACTACATTATGTATTTTAGTAGGCACCCTTGAAGCATGAACATGCTATGTGTGCCCAGTTTGCCTTAATTTAAATTTTGCGCACAAAGTGGTCATTGGCAAAGCAAGTTAAGTTACCGTTCCGTAAAAGCTTCTTCCTTTTCAGGGCTGGAAATACTTTGGGAGAAGGTAAGGCCCGAATAGCCCTTGGAAAGGCATGATACTTAGGAGGAACAGAAGTTGTCTTAGACACCACTGCTTTTGGAGAGCCGTCTTCACCATGGAGCTTGGCCTTCTTCCTTGCCCTTTGATAGAAAGGAAATAACTTCCTCATTGTTGCCCTAAACTGTTTCATAAGGCTCTTTTTCTTGCCCACGTGGAACTCAAGAGTTTCAGAGTTGTCAGACAGCTGTCCTTGAGGCATCCGCCTATCCTCCTCTCTCACCAAATGAATAGGCATGACTCTTTGCCATCTGAAAATAAATAAAGATAATGGATAATTACTGACTCTCCTGGTGAGTAAGCCACCCACGGTCCTGGTTTATGCAGATGGTTCACTGTATTGTTGCAGACATACTGAAACAAAATTTTGCAATGACATGTGAGGCTGCATTTCTGAAATTCAACATAGGGCTTTTAGGATTTCGTACCATTCCAATTTTTGTTTATAAAAGAGCACCTTTTATCAAAGCAAAAAGAAAAGTACAGTCATATCTCGTGTTGCGTTTGTTTCAGGTTGAGCGTTTTCAGGTTGCGTCCCACGGTGACCCAGAAGTACCGGAAAGGGTTACTTCCGGGTTTTGCCGCTCGCGCATGCGCAGACGCTCAAAATGAACAAATCCCATTTGCAAGGGATCAGAGGTACCACTGTACAAACTTCAACCTTAACTTTTGTAAATGAATTCCCAGTGCATGATGGGTTAGTAATAAGGTTAGCGATCAAGCTGAATGGTCTTGGATGCCTTCCAACTGAGTGGTTCTATGGTTGTAAGGTTGGAATCTAGACATTACAAGGACTGCTAAAGTGGTCCAACATGCTGGACAGACCTGGTTTGGCCAAGTACTGGTGATTTGTTGCTGTAGGACCTAATGGTTGGAGACCTCCTAGGAGAAGAAAGAGCCTTGTCAGGGTGGGGGTCACCTTCCCCCTCCATCCTCCCAGCTGTGGATTGTACTAATTGTGTGTATGCAGTCAAGCTAAGAGAAGGATAGAGGACTCGGTTGTCTTCTGTAAGAATATTATGGTGCTGCTGGCATTTCCCTGAGAAATCTGATGGGAGCTTTGGGACCTCTGCAGGAGTTCAGCTGTATCTTCTTCTTCTGTGCTCAACTTCCAAAGCCCGCAGCTGGGAAATAACTTTCTTAGGACCAACCCAAAAGCCACCCCTCAAAAAGGAAGAACTTGAAAACTTGACATGTTTTGATGACCCTATGGTTGCTCCTAATTACTTAATTTTGGAGACTTTTCTTCTTCTTATGGCTCAACATGAGTAACTTTGCTTCTCTCTCTCTCTCTCTCTCTCTCTCTCTCTCTCTCTCTCTCCCCCTGTGTGTGTGTATGCAAATAAAGCACATATCACAAAATGCCAGCAAGCCTCCAGAGGCCTCTTTTCAAGAAAACAATTCAACAGGCATTTGTAGAAGCTAGCTCTATGCTGTCCCTCTGGAATTCTCGCTAGGCAGAGAACTGGGGCATGTGCAGCTATAGATCTGCCTTCCCCAACTGAATGCCCTCCAGATGCTTTGGACTACAACTCCCATCAGCCCCAGCCAGCATAACTGCACAATACCAAAGCTAATAGGAGCACAACATTATGGGAGTTGTAGTCCAAAATGTCTACAGGTTGGGGCAGGCTGCTATAGATATCTCTCGGTGCATGACCAAGGTGGCTTATATCAATTTTAAAGCATTCACCGAAAATACAAAAATTAGTACCACCATAAAAGAGTTAAGAACAGAGATCAGAGCAGCAGGCACAACCCTAAAAGGCAGAGGATCAACCTGTTAAAACGACTCAAGCCAATAGACTAGATATCTCCTGGAACAAGAATACTGTATTCATTCATTTCACTTCATATATTTATATAGTGCTTAATACTAAGACAGTCCCAGTTTACCAAACACCAAATCCCATGTATGCATTCTGTACAACGAACAACGTCACTGAGAAACAACAATGCAAACCAAGCAATCGAGGGTTCACACACGCCATAAACATCCCACCCCAAATAATCCTAGGAACTCTAGTTTGCTAAGGGTGCTGGGAATTGTAGCTCTGTGAGAGCAACAGTTCCCAGATTTCGGGGAGAGGGAATGTGCTCTAAATGCGCTTTGCACGTATGGTGTGTATGCAGCCAAAATCCCCCCAAAACAAAAAGCATAGCTGTGCCTTTTGAAAATATCTTCTGAGTCAGGGAGCCCTTGACCAGACGTGTGACCGAAGTTCCTGGGGAATTTCCACAACTTGTTTATTTTTTTTTTTGAAATAATTTTTATTAACAGGCCAATCATATCACATTGTTCAAATCACATTAATTCCAGATTATACAGCCAAATTTAAAAATTTTTTTGGGGGGGTACCCATATATCAAGCTCCGCACGAGTCCAAATTCCAGATGACTCCAGACATCACTTATTTGCTGCTTTTGTTCGACAGTTCCATCCAGTTCGATTCGGATGGACGTTTATTACCTTCTTTCTCTTCTTGTTGTTATCATTTATTCCTTTCTTTGCGATCTCTGATAATTTTCACAAACAGATTGAAAGATTTGGTGTCACTGTGTGGGTTTTGTAGTCTTCCAAACTCATATTATTCAGGAACAGCTTCTGTTAGATACTTCCATAAACAAAATTAATCTTCGGTCTGTCCATTATTATTCCTCAGGCTGGCCGGTAAATCAAATAAATTAATTAGGGGGCTCTGTCAGGTCAAACTTGCATTCCAGCATTCACACCGTCCTGATACTCCTCCCCCTCATCTTCTTCTCCGGCCGGCCTGTCTTGGCGAGACGCCATTTCTTTTTAACTGCGTCATAGAAATTCCTCCTTCTCACCGTTTGATCTTCTCTTGTTGTATTGTATTTCCTCCCACACAAATCTTAAAGTTCTGTTTATGTATTGTTAGAACGTGACGATCTTATTTCTTCCTGGGGTGGAGGGTATTATTATCACATCATGCAAGGGAAATCGGAAAGGTTTTTCCCTCCACCCCCCCTTCATTCCAGCCATACATTCTCTTGGTAGTAATTCAGCAAAAGATTTACTTATCCATCCGTCACTCCCGGTCACAGAGATCCATTAGTCAGCAGTCCTTATCTTCGAGTTTCACTTGATATATGTGCCTCAGCTTTTTTCCAAATCTATTATTCTCCAATTAGTTCCAATTATAATTCCAAGCTGAAGCAACCAGCACGCGCTGATTGGAATCGGCGTCGGGAAGATCTGACTCCACCGAGGGCTTGTGCCAAGTGTTCCGCACCCCCATCTCTCAAATCAGGGGGTGCATTGTAAACACCGCTGGCAGAGGCAGACCCCCCCATACCCTTGGGGGGGGGGAAGGCTGCCTACTTCCCATAGCAGCCCCTTAATACCTCGTATGGGTCAGAGAGATGTTATTGTCAGCCATCTTCCAACGCGCCACCTAGTGGCCCCCGGAATTTCCACAACTTGTTTAAGGTGCAAGTGAAGCATTAGTGTGGCTCACCTATTGGTCTCTTTCCCTTTCACTTGGATGGCTTTTCCCTGAGCTTCAGGCATCTTTTCACTAGGAGGTCTTCGCATGCAGCTCCGAAGAGGACCAGGAAAGCACCTTGGGTTGTGGCGCATAGCTCTTTCCTTCCCAGGCTGAGTAGATTCCTAATCTGGGAGCTTTATGTGCATTCAGGGATCGGCGCTTCCTTGAAACACCTTCCCTTGTCTTGTAAAGATTCGGGCAGGTTGTGTCACGAAACGGCTCTACTTATTGAGAATCACATGGCCTCACAACAAATTTGTCAAAGCCCTGGGAAATTCCACAATACACAGCTCCTCATGGCGTGGTAAATTCCTCCTCAGAGACGTGACACATTTTGGGACTTAGCACAAGAGGACGGAGTGAAGTCTATTTCATCCTCACTGACAAGGGTGCGGATTCTCCTCAAAGGCTGCCATCTTCCACCTTGCAATTCCTGGGTTTTCAAGATGCCCCTTTGTTTTGATAGCCGTGAGACAGGAGTTGCAAATGTGATTCACTCCAGAAGTTGTGGACGACAACTCCTATCAGTCCTAGCAAGCATGGTCCATAGGGATGAAGGGAGCTGTAGTCCACAACACAGGAGTCTGGGAAACTGTGGGATAGCTCAGTTGGTAGAGCAAGAGACTCTCAATCTCAGGGCTGTGGGTTCAAGCCCCATGTTGGGCAAAAAGAGTTTATTGCATTGCAGAGGTTTGGACTAGATGTGTTTGTGGGAGGGGGGTTATTTGTTTGTTATGTATTTTGAGTTCTCTTTTTGTATCTTTATGTTGTAAACCACCCTGTGATCTTCGGATGAAGAGTGTAATAATAATAATAATAGATTCAGGTAGGTAGCTGTGTTGGTCTGACGCAGTAGAAATACACACACACACACACACACACACACACACACACCGGTATATGAATTGTCCAGTAGCACCTTAGAGACCAGCTAAGTTTATTCTTGGTATTAGCTTTCGTGCGCATGTACACTTCTTCAGATACACTGAAATAGAAGTCACCAGACCCTTATACAGTGGTGCCTCGCAAGACAAAATTAATTCGTTCTGCAAGTCTCTTCGTCTAGTGGTTTTTTCGTCTTGCGAAGCAACCCTATTAGCGGCTTAGCAGATTAGCGCTATTAGCGGTTTAGCGGCTTAGAAAAAGGGGGTGGGGAGCGAAAAAAAATCTCAAGACTCGCAAGACATTTCCGTCTTGCAAAGCAAGCCCATAGGGAAATTCGTCCTGCGAAGTGCATTGAAAAACGGAAAACCCTTTCGTCCAGCGGGTTTTCCGTCTTGCGAGGCATTCGTCTTGCGGGGCACCACTGTATATAGGATGGGGAGGGGTATTACTCAGAAGGGTGGTAGGAATGGGTGGTTGGCTGATAGGTGTGGTAAGCCTGTTGACGACTGTTAAGGACTGCAATTGGTCTTACAGGAAAAAGCAAGGGATGAGATGGCCGAAAATAGCTTTATCATGTATAGTGAGATAAGAATCCAATGTCTCTATTCAGACCAGGTCTCTCTGTGGTTTTAAGTTTGGTAATAAGTTGTAATTCAGCAGCTTCTCTTTCCAGTCTATTTCTGAAAGTCTTTTGTAATATGACAGCTACTTTGAGATCTTGTATAGAATGTCCTGGGATATAATAATAATAATAATAATAATAATTCCTGTCTTAAGATGCCATTTAGGAATTATTGCCACCTTTCACTCACCCTTTTCCTTGTACCTAAAATACTGCTGACTACAGAATGAGGATTTTGCTGTGGTAGGGAAGAGATATGTTCAACAGTAGCTGCAGCCTTCAGCTTCCAATGAAAATATAACCTTTCTGAAGCAAGGAATCTTGGGTGGCATTCACTGCTTTCTGTGTGCACACAGGAAGTCGGTTTCAGTGAATGAATCCAAGTCTGGCCAAGAGGACTTGAAGATGGATTTTACCTGAATGCAAGTGAAGACACCTGTCAGTCACCCCCCCCCCCGGATATTCCATTCCCTTTTCCACTGCATTTTCAACACACACACACACACACCCGTACCCGTCTCCCAGTCAATTAGCATTCCATAGCATGGCTACTGAGCAATCTCAGTCTTCATTGGTCTGTTTTTGGGGTTCTCCCCTTAGCTTTCCTCCCCACGAAGGTCGTCGTCCCCCATTTCTCTTAATGCTGGAGTTTCCCCAAAATAGCTAGTCCCTCCCTCTTGCATGTGGATAGTGCCATTCTGGCTATATAAAGCTTTGGCACTCAAACGTGAACATTGGAAATGGAGGCTGTAGCTATGGGGTTGGTAGCTGGGGTGGGTTTTTTTGCCCCAGGTGAACCCTCCAGAGGGGCGCCATTGAGGCTCCCAGCCTGTGTGTGTATGTATGTGAATGCGTGTGGAGCAAGTGCCAAACTGGTCTTGGATCCGCATGAAATAAAGCTTAGTTTCGCCTCTGTGAGGGAATGATTTGTGATCCCAAACTGTCAAATGTTTGCTGAACTAGTGAGAAAGGTCCTATCTCCACTATAGTCACATGGCTTTTAATATCACATGAACTGGCAGTTTTTCTACCAAAGCCTGAGTTTTGCTGAAAATTGTGAGTAAATGTGATGTGTGTGTGGCCCGTCTCTTTACGGGACAAGCCTGGTCTGTAATGGAAACTTCTTTCCCCTCCCTGGGTGTGGTTCATTCCCCAGCTGAGTGGGAACAAGTTGGAATTTTAGTCTTTCCTGTGCAGCTAGTATGCCGAGTTGTCCATCTGTTGTTTACCAATGAATACATCTACAGAGGTACCTCAGGTTAAGTACTTAATTCATTCTGGAGGTCCGTTCTTAACCTGAAACTGTTCTTAACCTGAAGCACCACTTTAGCTGATGGGGCCTCTTGCTGCCGCCGCGCCACTGGAGCACGATTTCTGTTCTCATCCGGAAGCAAAGTTCTTAACCCGAGGTACTATTTCTGGGTTAGCGGAGTCTGTAACCTGAAGCGTATGTAACCTGAAGCATATGTAACCCGAGGTAAAGGTACCCCTGCCCGTACGGGCCAGTCTTGCCAGACTCTAGGGTTGTGCGCCCATCTCACTCAAAGAGGCCGGGGGCCAGCGCTGTCCGAAGACACTTCCGGGTCACGTGGCCAGCGTGACATCCCTGCTCTGGCGAGCCAGAGCCACACACGGAAACGCCGTTTACCTTCCCACTAGTAAGCGGTCCCTATTTATCTACTTGCACCCGGGAGTGCTTTTGAACTGCTAGGTTGGCAGGCGCTGGGACCAAACAACGGGAGCGCACCCCACCGCGGGGATTCGAACCGCCGACCTTTCGATCGGCAAGCCCTAGGCGCTGAGGCTTTAACCCACAGCGCCACCCACGTCCCTGTAACCCGAGGTACCACTGTATTAAAATACTTTAAAATATTAAAATATTAATACTTTAAAATATTAAAAGAACTTTGCTTCAGGATGAGAACAGAAATCATGTGGTGGCTGCACAGTGGCAGCAGGAGGCTCCATTAGCTAAAGTGGTGCCTCAGGTTATGAACAGTTTCAGGTTAAGAACGGACCTCCAGAACGAATTAAGTTCCTAACCCGAGGTACCACTGTATTAGGGCAGACAGGTGGCAAGACTTCTTCACACAGTGAGCACCCTTCCTACACCCAAGGGATACCATCACAGCTCCCTTTACAGGACTAAAATCCCCAGGGTTCCCTGGGCAGAGGAAATGGCTGCCTTACCTGTTTATGTGTGGATTATGCCCAAAGTCAACTGTAGTTCAGCAGAAGGTGTGAAGTAGCGCTTTTTGAACAGCAGAGGACAGCAGAGGATCACATTGTCCTCTTACGATGCCTTGTTTTCTGATGAAATTTGCCTGTATTTTCTTAGCGGCTCTGAATTGGCAAAAGGGTATATTGCGCATGTTTGCTATGGTCTTTTCCATTTCATACATTCAGAAGTTTAAAATGTATGTCCAGAGTTGCATAATAGGTTGGTCCTTTACAGTGCTTTGATACCTTTTCCAGAGGATCTTGAAAACACACACCTGGAGCATATCTTTTCCGGAATGTCAAAATACATGCCATTTCATGTTGTGGAATTTTTTCCACTCTTAGAATCTGCATTGCAAGAGGTTGGACCTCAGGGTGCCTTCCAACCCTTCATTTTTATGGTTCTGTGATTCCTTATGTCTGGGTGCTGGTGGCAGTTGGGAATTACATAAGAACTGTAACTTACTTGAGGAACATAATAAGCCGAGGTAGACCATTGGTCCATCTAGCTTTCTGTCTTCTCTGACTGGCAGAAGTCCTTTACTTCACCTGCTTTCTAATCCGAAAAGATGCTAGAGCCCAGGCCTGCACGGAGTCTCTGTCTCATGTCCTTCAATGAACCCCTGCTCTTTGATTCTAAGTATGTGGGTGTTGTATATCTGCATACTCGGGGCTGCTCACTTTGCTCAGAGAAAACCGCCTGAAATTTTTGTCAAATGAATTCTGAGCAATTTTGCTTTTTTTTCCAGAAGTGGCTTTTATGATAGAATACCTGCAACTAGCAAAATTGACTGGAAAAATTAGAGGAGTGTCAAACCAGAAGGTATATAGGGAATGGAAAATATTTAACGAATGCTTAAAAATGTACTGTACGAACAATAAGATACTTTCAGAAATAGAGTGATACTGGTAACCAAGAATTACATAAAATATAATTGTGGACTATATATCTATATACAAAACAAAATAATATAAATCTGTGCAAGGAATACAGATAAGTAGTATAATGAGAATTATTGGAAGTTATATATTTTAATCATCATGTAAGTGTAATATATTGTATTTGTTGTTGTTTGTTTCTTTATCTTTTCTTATTTCATTGTTTCTATTCATTTGTATCGTTTTCTGTTTTATATGTTATGTAATTCATGTATATTTGTCTATGTGAAAATTAATAAAGATTTTCTTTAAAAATCCCCCAAAACCAGAAGTGGCTTTTACGCAGACCCCCTCAAGTGTCCCGGTTTTTTCAGGACATCGCAAATTGGGAGAAGCCACCTGGGCTTCCATTGTTGTTGTTTAGTCGTTTAGTCGTGTCCGACTCTTCGTGACCCCATGGACCAGAGCATGCCAGGCACTCCGGTCTTCCACTGCCTCCCGCAGTTTGGTCAGACTCATGTTTGTAGCTTCGAGAACACTATCCAACCATCTCGTCCTCTGCCGGCCCCTTCTCCTTGTCCCCTCCATCTTTCCCAACACCAGGGTCTTTTCCAGGGAGTCTTCTCTTCTCATGAGGTGGCCAAAGTATTGGAGCCTCAGCTTCATGATCTGTCCTTCCAGTGAGCACTCAGGGCTGATTTCCTTAAGAATGGATAGGTTTGATCTTCTTGCAGTCCAGGGGACTCTCAAGAGTCTCCTCCAGCACCATGGGGAGGAGCTTCCATTCCCAATCCCAAATGTCCTGATTTCGCTCTCCCTCTATCATTGTGCCAGAGCAAGGGAGGAAAGATGGATGTTTTGAGGTTCTGCTGTAGCACAAGTCCACAAACAGAACCAAAAAATGGAAGAAAAAGTTACCTTGACCTCCTCTTCCGGAACCTTGTCTGTGATGCCGGAGGAGGAGGAGGAGATATGTCCAGTCTGCATTGCGTCAGGAGATGCCACACTGGCAGGTCACACCCAGATGCCCGCTTTTCTGGAGGTGGTGGAGGCCGGCTGACCAAGCCTTTGGAAGGCTGCACCAGGCTTCCTGCTTCTCTGGGGGCAGTGGCTTGGTGTGGCCTGCTGGAAGGCCATGCTGGCTTCTCTTGAGTCCAGAGAAGTGATGCTAGAAGGCTTCACCGGCATCTGCCGCGTCTCCCGATGTTCCCCAGATGCTGCGGAGGAGAAGGAGGAAGATTGCAAATGTAGGGAGGGGGAGGGGCGAGTGGGTGGGCGAGGAAGGAATCGGCAGCAGAGAGGGGGCGAGGGATGGGCTGGGGTGTCCCGAACTGCCCTTCCAAAATGTTGGACGGTATGTTTAATGTCATGCAACAGATCATATAAAATGTGGAAATCAGGAGGTAAGGAAATGCTGTGAAAACAGAATGAAGTGCCACTGTTATTTCCTCCCAGAAGGAGAGTGCCTCTCACACAGAGGGGGACAACTTTAATAAAATACAGCGGTACCTCAGTTTTCAAACGTAATCCATTCCGGAAGACCGTTTGACTTCTGAAGCGTTCGAAAACTGAAGCGCTTACTTCTGGAAGCATTTACTTAAGGAAAACTCAATACAGAAGCCATGTGGCACGTTTGACTTCTGAAAAGCATCCGAAAACCGAAGCAGTTACTTCTGGGTTTTGGCATTCAAAAACCGAAATGTCCGACTTCCAAGATGTTCAAAAACCAAGATCTCACTGTATATGCACAATCAATTACATGATGTGGTGCATGCACATCATTTGAATAGTGATGGCCACCAACTGTGGGGGGTCCCACCCCCCTCAGATATTTAATGGGGTGGCTCAAAGACCCCTTGGCCCCTAGTCATTGACTCCTATGCTCTCACACCCCCGTAGTGCCTCTCCCAGGGCTCCACCCAAAACATTTCTCCACTGTAGGAGAAACACAAGGTGGCTAGCAACCCCCAGGAGAAAGAAAAGGCAAATCTCTAAAGGCCTTTTGTTTTGGAGACATTTCTGTGGCTCTTGCTTGCATAAGACACCATGTAAGATTTCCAAATCTCCAACCGTGCCTGAATTCAAGCAAAAGGAAGCTGTTCGCATTCTGGCCCACCTGGGTCCAAGTTTGTTTGCAGAGTGCCAAGACCTGTCATTCACCAGGCCTCCTTGAAACTGCCGCTGTTACGTTGGCAGCGAAAAAGGCAGCTCCCCGTTTTAAGTGGTAACCAGACTCTGCCGTTGGCTTAGAGAAAGAAAAACCAACAAGTTCGTACGTAAAACTTGGAAACAAACCCTGTCACTCAGAACACTTCATGTTAATGCTGTGGAAGAGCTTGGGTTGCCCTTACACTACAGGGTGTGCATCAAAGCAGAAGGCATTGCTGTACGCGCATACAAATTAGTCAGTAGGCGACTCTAGAAGAAGAAGGAAAAGAGGGGGAGAGAAAATGTTTAACATTTTTATTATTTTTCTTTGGCTGGAAACCACACAGGGTGAGTGCCTCGATCATCTACTTCCAATGATGCAAACCTGACTACATGGTCATAGTTATTTATTTCACTGTATGAGATGACCAGTGCGTGTGTGTGTGTGTGTGTGTGTGTGTGTGTGTGTGTGTGAGAGAGAGAGAGAGAGAGAGAGAGAGAGAGAGAGAGAGAACGAGAGAACTCACCAGTATGGAGTACCACAATGTCCTTTTTTTGCTGCCTCCGGCAGCCATTTTGTGCCGATAATCACAGCATTTATACCAAATAGAAGTACCAGCCCCTCATTTTTTATCCCCTCTTCCCCCAAAAGCACTGGAGATGGCTCCTCTTTACGGGGCAAAACCCCCATGAGCTAACTGACAGGTCCCTCTTGAGCTAACTCATTTTTCTAATCAACTGGCATTTCTTTTGCTGCCAGACAAACCACTCATACTCCCAAGAGGGACAGCTATTCAGGTTGCTAAAAATGGATGAGTGCTTTGGGGTTTGCAGAGCTAGTAGGAAGAGCCATCCTGGAGCCTTAGCTAGTGAGGAGCTAATTGCCAAAAATGGAATGAAATGTGATAATAAAAGGATTAAGGCTCAAATGGCATGTTGTTATATTAACTGCATAGCTAGCATCTACACCTGGTTCCCCTCTCTCCCTTTTCTTACTGGGTGTGGAAGGGATTTTCACCAGGATTGGAGTGAATGGGCATTATTATTATCCCACCTTTCCTTCAAAGAGCTCAAGGTGCAGTACGTCATCCTCTCTGCCTCCCCATCTTCTCCTCAGAACAACCTGAACCGTAGTGAGAATTGTACAATTGGAAGGGACCACAAGGGCCATGTAGTCCAACCCCCTGCAATGCAGGAATCTTTTTGTCCAATATGGGACCCCAACCCATATTGGACAAAAAGAGACTCCTGCTCTACCAAACCCCCATCTCCAAGGTAACCAGACTACAATTACATTCATTTCTAGTTTGCCCATGAGGACGCTTTGATTTGTTCTGAGTCCCAAACCTAGCTGAAATCTGGTTTTACTGGATCTGCCCAACGGCTGGTTATGAGCACCATTCCAACAGCATCAGCACAGGTGAAATCTCTCTCTGCAAAAGCACTGCACTGGTACAGAGGGGGTGGAATATTAAGATGGACTGAACTGCTATGGTAGTAGTAGTGGTGGTGGTGGTGGTGGTAGAGAAGTGGGTGGCGCTGTGGTCTAAACCACTGACCTCTTCGGTTTGCCGATCGGAAGGTCAGCAGTTCGAATCTCCGCAATGGGGTGAGCTCCCGTTGCTCTGTCCCAGCTCCTGACAACCTTAGCAGTTCAAAAGCACACCAGTGCAAGGAGATAAATAGGTACCGCTGCGACGGGAAGGTAAATGGCATTTTCGTGTGTTCTGGTTTCCATCACAGTGTTCCATTGCACCAGAAGCGGTTTAGTCATGCTGGCCACATGACCCATTTGGCTGTGGTCAAACTCCGGCCCCCCTCGGCCTGAAAGCGAGATGAGTGCCACAATCCCATAGTCATCTTTGACTGGACTTAACATTCCAGGGATCCTTTACTGGGTGTATAGTAGTAGTAGTATAGGTAAAGGTAAAGGTAAAGGGACCCCAGACCATTAGGTCCAGTTGTGACTGACTCTGGGATTGCAGCGCTCATCTTGTTTTACTGGCTGAGGGAGCCAGCGTACAGCTTCTGGGTCATGTGGCTAGCATGACTAAGCTGCTTCTGGCGAACCAGAGCAGCGCACGGAAACGTCGTTTACCTTCCCGCCGGAGCGGTACCTATGTATTTACTTGCACTTTGACATGCTTTTGAACTGCTAGGTTGGCAGGAGCAGGGACCGAGGAACAGGAGTTCACCCATTTGCGGGGATTCGAACCGCCAACCTTCTGATCGGCAAGCCCTAGGCTCTGTGCGCCACCCGCATCCCTATAGTAGTATAGCATGTCCCTATTTTCATGCAGAATGTTGGAGGGTATGTAATACAGTGCTTTCAATATTCAGCGAGTTCTTTACATACATTGTCCCTGCTCTCCTTTGAACAGCCTTGAAAGATAGGTCAGTATTATGATTAGAAACAGGCAACTCACAGTGGATCGATTGGCTGAGAAAACAAGCTGAAGTATTTTACACCGAAATAGCTCTGCTTATTCGCCAAAGCCAACCCAACTTTATGATGACGCACAGAACTGTGTCCTCTAACTTCCAGAGTAAAGGGGATGGCAAGCAAATACAGGGGCATTGCATGGGGAAGAAAGGGGGAGATTAGATCTCTCCCCCATGGTGAGAACACCATTCCCGAAGACCTCTGGGTATAGGGCAGTATATAAATTCAACAAATAATAATAATAATAATAATAATAATAATAATAATTGCTACTGCTGCTGCTGCTGCCCCAGCTAGTAAACTTTGTTTAATTCATCTTTTTATTGGATTTTAATGTAAACTGGAGAAGAATTCTGGAGCCTTGTAAATGCTTATAGGGCCCCTCCAGACTGGGTTGGGTTTTTTTTTTTGCTTTTTTCTGTGGGTGTACTCTTCAACATGCCATTGACACTGTCTGTAATAGTGCACTAATGGTGAATTTATACTGGACTATTTGCAAGGCATTTTGCTTTGTTAGTTGTTCTGCAATGCTACTGCATTATTGCCATCTAGAGGGGCACTCTTGCACTATAGCACATCAATAATGGGGCAAAAGCAGTGTTAGAATTCCTGGTCCGTGATTCCAGTCATGGGATTGTTGTCTATTACATGACGGTATATGTTTTGACTCCATAGAGTGGGAAGTGACAGAGACAGGATGTTTGTGTTACTGTGTTCCGTGACGTGGGACTATTGTCCTTTGTTCTTTTTCTCTTTGCTGTCTGATGCTAGAGAGAGATGGAGCCATGTTGCAGTGCTCCATGTGTGTTTCTTTGTAAATAAAGTAGATTAGCCAAAATGCTGAGTTGCTGAGGTCTGTTACGCATGGTGCGCAAACTCTGCGGATCTCTAAGTGTGCCAGTGTCAGTTGGCATCCGTCGCTGTGATGTTGAGACTGTAGAAAGCTTTTGAAGCTCCCGAACGATCGACCAGGAGGGAGGGAACATGCCAGTTGGGCATGTGTTTCTACCAGGGTCCTACTCGAGTGTAGGCTGAGCTCCTGACAAGCAGAACATTCATGAAAAGTTGCAGGATTCCCGCAGTGAATTACAGGGCATGCAGTGATTGGAAACAAAACAGTATTGGAACTTCCACAGGCACAAATGGTATTGAAAGCAGGATACCGGCCCTTACATCATCATGAGTACAAACCTTCATGAATGCACAATAAAATGGACATCTTGAACATTTCTTTGTTGTGAGCACAATACACCCCCTGAAGTTTGTAGCTGGACCCAAGCCTGGATTTCTCAATAGCCTGAATTCTGATCCCCATGGGTTATAGATGGGGGATGAGACTGAGAGACAGGGACTTGCCTAAGATCACCTAGTGAATTCATGGTGGAGATTATATCTGAACCAGACACTTGCTGGATATCAACTCGCACTGCAAATGTATCTGCATCTACTCAGAATTAAGTCCCATTGAAGATGTCCTTGCAAAAGGCAAGAGCCTGTTTTGCCCTCAAGCTCCCTATGGCCACTAGTGGAGAGGACCAGTTAATATACAGCTGCCTGTAGGATTGCAAACTGGGACTGACTGCAGGTTGGCTGCTTTAAAACAACTCGTGTACAAATGTATGCAGTTTTAATCAATTAAAAGATGGATTAATTGGTTGAAGCTCGCAGGATCAATCAAGACTTCTTTAAGTGGCTGATCCCCCTTTATCTATTTATGTACTTTTTAAAAGGAACATCTGGTTCAAATGGCTAAGATGTGATGCAGGAAACCAGCTGCATACACACCAAGCACATTTAAAGCACATGACTTCTCCCAAAGAATCCATGAGGATAGCAGTTTGTTAAAGCTGCTGCAAATTGTAGCTCTGTGAGGGGCAAACTACAATTCCCAGGATTCGAAGAAGAAGAAGAAGAAGAAGAGGAGGAGGAGGAGGAGGAGGAGGAGGAGGAGGAGGAGGAGGAGTAGTTTGGATTTGGTACCCCACTTTATCACTACCCTAAGGAGTCTCAAAGCAGCTAACATTCTCCTTTCCCTTCCTCCCCCACAACAAACACTCTGTGAGGTGAGTGGGTCTGAGAGACTTCAGAGAAGTGTGACGAGCCCAAGGTCACCCAGCAGCTACATGTGGAGGAGCAGGGACGCAAACCCGGTTCACCAGATTACGAGTCTACTGCTCTTAACTACACCACACTGGCTCTTAGGTGGGGACAGATCAATAACTGAAGTCCACTGTTCCTAACCACTACACCACACCAGCTTGAGAGAAGTTACATGCCTTAAACAGTTTTAAATGTATGGTGTGTACACTTTAATCATAAACCCTCTTACCCGAGAGTAAGACCCACTGTAAACAGGATTTACTTCTGAGTGGACATGGTTATGATTGTGCTGCAAGTGCCTTGTTTTGTTTGTTTCTAATAAAGTAATAAGTTTAATATTGGCAAACGGACTGCAATGCGTTGAAAAACTGAAATAGGTTAAATGATGAAAAGTGTCAACGTGGTATATAACTTCTCTTTCAGGTCTCACCTTACTCAGCGTAATGTCTGAAAGACCTCGGCCTTTGGCAGAAAACACACCTGAGCATACGGTAGTAACCAACATCACCGTGGTTGTTCCTGACCACAGTTCTTTAGTTGGGGGACCAGCCATAGTTAATGCTTACCCAATAGAGCACCCCTTTGTCATTACTCCAAAGGGCACAGATCAATGGCAGGTGGGTATTTGTACTCAATGGATATAGTTAATTACATCTGATCAAAACCCCACATTGCCCATTGGAAATACTGTATACTGTATACTCCTTTCATTTGTGGCAAGGGCCTGGAACTTCCATTCCCAGAGCTTATTTATTTACTTAAGATGTGAGGAGGAAGACGATGAAAGTGTAACAAGATCTGACAGAAGCCAAGGCTTACTGTTTGTCCATGTTATTTGTGATGCTCTATTATGTTTTAGAGGGGCAAATGGGGCTCATCAACCCAGGAAGGTAGCCAATCTAGGTGAAGGAAAAGTCTGAAGGAAAAGGGCCTTCGCAGTAGTGGCACCCACCCTGTGGAACGCCCTCCCATCAGATGCCAAGGAAATAAACAACTATCTGGCTTTTAGAAGACATCTGAAGGCAGCCATGTAAAGGGAAGTTTTTAATATTCGTGTTTTTAATATTCTGTTGGGAGTTGACCCAGAGTGGCTGGGAAACCCAGCCAGATGGGTGGGGGTATAAATAATAATAATTAATAATAATAATAATAATAATAATAATAATCCCAAATCTCCACTGCCTTGCGACTATATTCATGGAAAGGCTTTGGGAGTAAACTCTGAGGAACAGTGATTTCCCCCTGGGGGTTTTCAAGGGTACACAGTTCCAGCACCTTTGTTTTCTAGAAGAAAAGCACTTCTGAGGAACAATCAATACCTGCTACCTTGTGGAGTATCTTTGGGAGAAGAAAGGGTTAAGGAGTAAACCCCACACAAATCTGGAGTCCCTAAGGCAACTGCCTAAGGATGGCACCTTGTATGCTTCCTTCCAGCAACTCCTGTAGCCAAGCTGGTGCTAAATGTATTGCTCTGCTTTCCTTTGGGCCGAGAGGACGAGAGGCCTTGTCATCTGGGCAACCCAGGACCTCCATACACACTGCCCAGGCTTGCGCCCCAGGGAGGTCACTTCGGTGATGCTAACACAGCAAAAACGGCATGGGAGGCAGTAGTTATTATGTCTTATTATGATATTATTATTGGTCATTTGTAAGCTGCTCTGAGATTCATTTGAACGAAAACAGTATAGAAATACAATAAATCAATTTATGGTCAAATCATCATTCAAAAGGAATGCTCAATGCAGGGCCGGCCCTACCATTGTTGTTGTTTTTTAGTCGTTTAGTCGTGTCCAACTCTTCGTGACCCCATAGACCAGAGCATGCCAGGCACTCCTGTCTTCCACTGCCTCCCGCAGTTTGGTCAATCTCATGCTGGTAGCTTCGAGAACACTGTCCAACCATCTCATCCTCTATCCTTACCATTAGATGGAGTGAATTGGCTGCCTCAGGTAGCAGATACTGAGGGGCAGGGAGTGGACAGAGCAATGTGTACCACATGGCCTGCCCTGCACCAGGGCCAACCCACGTCATTTTCCTGCTTGAGGCAAAGGACAAGATGGCTCTCCCTTCCCCAATTCCAAATTTGGAAGCATACCAGACTGGCAGTCAAATATAAGCCAGAAATGGAGAACATTTTCATCCCAAGAGCAACCTTCTAGAACCTCTCATGGGCAACTTTCCAGAGGATGCACATCAGTGGTGGATGTGGATTAAAGTGATCATTGTTACTATGCAGTTTTCTTCATGAATTAACCCATTCATCTGAAAAAAAAAATGTGATTAGTGGTTTATTTGCTAACTGATTCTTCTTCAACTACTAATGTACGATGATCCATTTGTATTTTTCATTGATTTTTTTTTTCTCATTCAGAAACCGCAAGCTGATTCCTCTACATGTCTTGACGAGTTGACAAACTCGACAGGTGTTTATTTGCTAGTTCATTTTAAAAATGGACTTGTCGCTTAAGAATGAATTTGTAAAGTAACAGTGGAGGAAAACAGTTGCCGTTTACCCTTGCTGCTTTGTGTTATATATTTATTTTTCCTTGACATCTTTTATCATGCATCAGCGAGCAATTGTGCTTTCCTGTATTTTGCATTATCATATCATTACCCATTGTCGAGCTCCTCTCTCCTTGCTCGTTTGCTTTACAATTATTCCTTCCACCTAGCAGGGGGATCTGGGCAGTCAGTCAAATAAAACAACAGCCATTTCGCCAGGAAACAATAGTAAGGCAACAAAATGCACTGATTGCATAGGCCCGCCAGTGCGAAAAGAGGCACGGAACGCTCTGCTCTATAATCTGCCAATTGCTACCTGTCAGAGCACAATTAGCTGCAGAAAATAAGCCGGGAATGTGGGGTGTTAAACTGAACTTCGGATGGTGTTTGTGTCTGTCTCTTATTAATTTTTATGGCGGAAGTAGCACTGAGCTCAAGTAGAAAAGAACCTTGATGTACCAGTATATGCTGCTATGGTGCAGCTCCAGACTGTGTATCATCCTTTCATTACCTGCGCAGTGTCTCCCTAGACCCCCGAAAGCTTTCATGTTGAAGCATGGGTGTCGGGGAACTGCCATCAGTGCTGAAGGGAGAGAGCAAAATCCAGAGGGATTCCGGAGAGTGTCCCGGGATTGGGAGAGGCAGCCCATCTTCTGGGGAAGAGAATCAGCGTAGCACCAGTGGAGAAGGGGGGCAGATGGGGGAAGCGGCGAGGCGGTCCCATGACTCCTTGCCGGGGACCAGCGGGGAGAGGAAGGGTCCTCCGCTGCCTACGCCCTCCTTGCGCAGAGAGAGTAGGAGAAGACTAGACGTCAAAGAGCTTCTTTGCTGGAAGAAGTTTAAGAAACGCCCACTGACGGATTCTGCCAGCGATTGAGACAGCTACGGGTGAGTGGCTGTCCGGACAGAAAAGGTTCACTCAGGCAATCCAGCCAGGTGTTTGCACCGGCTTACGCACGAGCAACCCCTAGAACCATGACAATGGGCTTGCTGACTTCAACGCTGCTTGACATTAGGTGGGCAATATCACCGTGGTTCTTTAGATGCCTTCTAGAAACTTTTCTATTTCGGTAGTCCCATCCAGAAATGTGATTTGGTTATGCTTCTGTTCTTAAATCCATTTCAGATGTTTTGATGTTTTCAGCAAATTTTGTATTTATTTTATTTGGAATTGCATTTCTGATTACAGATGCGTTCGTCATCCCGGGCCCCTATGGAAGGAAAAGGGTGGGAGATAAATTTAATAGATACAGGAAGGAAGGAAGGAAGGAAGGAAGGAAGGAAGGAAGGAAGGAAGGAAGGAAATTCCTCCAGCAAGGGTCAGCTACTGCGCACTGGGTATAGGAATGCAAGAATGAAATAAAACCTAATTTGACTACATCCAGTTTGGAGTTTTCCCCGCGATGGAGTGAGCTTCCATTGCTCGGTCCCTGCCCCTGCCAACCTAGCAGTTCGAAAGCACGTCAAAGTGCAAGTAGATAAATAGGTACCGCTGACCACTGGTCCTGCTAGCTAGGGATTATGGGAGTTGTAGGCCCAAAAAATCTGGAGGGCCAAGGTTGAGGAAGCCTGGAGTAGACTGTACAATTGGTAGAGCAGAGAAGAAAGTCTGGGCTCCAGGTTTTAGGTCATACAATGACAGGGAACCTATGGCCCTCCTGTTGTTGGATCCAGCATCCCACAGCCCTGACCACTGGCTATGCTATCTGCAGCTAAGAGTTGGCATCCCAAAAAAATATTGAGGGGTTCTCTATCCCTGATACAGTAGATCTCATTCCCAGGATCTCACCACACCTGTTTTTTTAACAGAATATGCATCTCAGTGGTGCTTTCTTACATAGGCACTAATGGGCATAGCCCCCTTGGTCACAGTGGGCGAGTTCATATGAATGCCTCTCAACAGTCTACAAATTAGGGCTCAGTATGACTCATGAGCTCTTGAGGCAGAGAAGACATAAGTGGCAGCTGCTGAACTGCTAGCTTCACATCCACCTCAGTTTTGCTGAACAGGGTAAAATAAGAAAAATGCTACAAGTTGGAAATAGTAGTCTGTGTATTATTATTTTTATACTCACACTTAGTTTTCTGAGTTTCTAACCTGTCCAGTTGATGACCACTGCATTACCCAAGTTGGATTTCGAAGCCACCAGTCTCTACACAATTCCCATCCTTGTGAGAGATGACAAGGGGAGTTCGGCTTTTCAGACCATCTTTGTCCAGATTGTCGATGTCAACGAACCACCTGTCTTCACTGGGCTTTTGACTCAGCCTAGCAGAGGTATGAAGCAACTACATTTTGATGGCATGATCAATGGCTGGTTTCAAAAGGTTCACACCCTCTGACCTGTCTTTGACCCCCTTCTGCCAATATGATCTGGTCACATACAGATAAGACCACTGTAATGTTCTTTCTATGGGGATGCCTTTAAAGACAGACTGCAAACTTCAGCAGGTTCAAATGCAGCTGGTGGAGTCCTGATGGGTGTAAAGTTTCTATAGCACCTATATTATACAAGCTACACTGGATTCCATTGCATTTCCAGAACCAATTCAAGCTACTAGGGTTACTCTTCAAAGCCCTAAACAGTTTGTGGCCAAACAGGTGAACATTCTGCACCTAGACCATTTTGCCTGTGCATTAAGATCTCCACCAGAGATCCTTTTGGTGTGTCTGGGGCTTAAATTTGTAGGATGGGTAAGAAAGAAGGCCTTTTCTGTGGTGCCACCACACCTTTGAAATACCCTCCCAATGAAGCTATACCAGATAGGGTTGCCATATTCCCAAAAGTGAACAAAGTTTTTATTTTCTTCTTACTCAAAGTTGTTGAGCTTTGGGGGGGAATAATATTAACTCCCCTTACCATACATTTTGCCGAGTGGCTGAAAATCCACCTGGGTGTCATTTTCCAGACATATGGCAGCCCTACGACCAGCAGGCTACATCTCAGGTTTTTCAGAAGGTCACAGGCCCATTTATTTTGATTGCCACTCCCTGTGTAATTTTTTGTCCCAGTCACTCAGTGGAAAGTTGGAATTTTTCATTTCATTTCACATTTAATTTGTAAAGCTGAAGAAACAAAGAATGTACACCTTATAACAATCAAATCCAATATAACAATGTGATAATAAAACATAACTTTAAAATAAGCAACTAATATCAAATAAAGTAATATTCAACAATCCATTAGGCTAGTATAGAATATTAAATATCAGCATATGATATTTAATGGACGGCTGGAAACCTCTCCCCTCACAGTTCTTCCTCTAAACACAGCTCCCTTATGAGGACTCCTAGGGCTGGAGGATGGGGCAAGTATGCTACTGGAGTTCTGAATTGGCTTTCTCTTCCTGAGCATAGCAGTAGAGGGGAGGTCCAAGTCATGGGGTTGCTACAGAGAAGCAATCATAGCCCCGCCTTGGGCAATAGTGTGTTTTGCATTGGCCCTGCCTTTCCTTTGTTCCAGGATGAACTCTCCCGGATCTTGGTCCCTTTTGCAAATCTGTCCATGGAAGACAGACTCTGGGTCCAACTTTTGCTCCTAGGATGACTTCTATCCATGCAGAATATACCAAGCAGGGGTAGAAAACACTGTGTCCTCCAGAAGTAACTGGACTCCAAATCCCATCAACCCTAGCTAGCATGGCCAATTCTGTTTCAGGATTTTAACATTGCCTAAGGGACGGTGTGAGGGGCAGAAATCGAAATAAATAAGCCCATAGGTGGGAATTAAAGCTGCCAGATGATTAGATAATAATAACAAATGAATGATTCATCAACAATATTTATCTGCAGATCCTGAAATTTATATCACAGAGGATACTCTGCAAAACACTGGAATTTTTAGAGTCACTGCCAGAGATCCTGAGGGAGCCCCTCTGAAGGTAATTCTCAATAACTCTTAGACTTCTACAGCTTAATCTACGGAAATAAGGTGGGGTCTCAAATTACTTTTCCCCACCCATGTTCTTTAAATTGAATACAGTGGTACCTCAGGTTAAGTGCTTAATTCATTCCGGAGGTCCGTTCTTAACCTGAAACTGTTCTTAACCTGAAGCACCACTTTAGCTAATGGGGCCTCCTGCTGCCGCCGCGCCGCTGGAGCACAATTTCTGTTCTCACCCTGAAGCAAAGTTCTTAACCTGAAGCACTATTTCTGGGTTAGCGGAGTCTGTAACCTGAAGCGTATGTAACTCGAGGTACCACTGTATAGGGTGAATGGACAAGGCTTCACCTCTGTTTGTCGTGTGTGACACAGAAACAGAACTCTTGGCAATGTAGCCAAGAATGTCAGTCTGGGACTGGGAAGACAACTCAGCCATGGTCTTAGGCCAGTTGCTCTCCCTCTCTCCTTCTAACCCCCTTCACAGGATTGGTCGTATGCACTGACTTGAGCTTCTTTGAGGTAAGGCGGGTTATACATGTCTTAAATAAATAAATCCCATGGGCGCGTCAAAATTGCTAACGTGAACAGCAGTGATGCATATGATGGGTTGGAGACCAGGCCCTCCTGACATGGGTGTCGCAGCTGCTTAGCTGGTTGGGATTGGGGCACTGTGGGGCGGGGTAGCAGCGGGGCACACAGGACGCTGTTGTGCTCAGGTCCTGCTCCCAGGTGTCCAGGGCCATCTTTAGCATATGCGGCACCGGGGTGCAAAAAACTGCCCAGCGCCTCCATTTGTATGTTTCCGAGCACAATTCAAAGTGTTGGTGCTGACCTTTAAAGCCCTAAATGGCCTTGGTCCAGTATATCTGAAGGAGCGTCTCCACCCCCATCGTTCTGCCCAGACACTGAGGTCCAGCGCCGAGGGCCTTCGGCCGGTTCCCTCACTGCGAGAAGCCAAGTTACAGGGAACCAGGCAGAGGGCCTTTTCGGTAGTGGCACCCTCCCTGTGGAACGCCCTCCCACCAGATGTCAAAGAGAGCAACAACTACCAGACCTTTAGAAGACATCTGAAGGCAGCCCTATTTAGGGAAGCTTTTAATGCTTGATGTATTACAGTATTTTAATATTTTTTTGGAAGCCGCCCAGATGAGCGGGGTATAAATAATAGATTATTATTATTATTATTTGGGGGGACAGGCAAAACTTGTTGAGCTTTTTTTAGGGGGGGAAGCTCAGAGTTGTTGAGCTTTTTTGGTGGAGGCACACAACTCTCTCCCATGCCGCTGCAGGTGTAGGGAGGGAAGCGGTGCGCCTCGTGTGAGCAGCATGCGTGTGCTGGGCAGGCCTCTCAACAGCCCGCCAATCCCAGGCGCGCAGGAGGGCAGAGCCGGCCAGCTGCCTCAGCGTCTACAGCAGAAAAGCCTGCGGCGCTCCAACGGGCTCTGCTCTGCTTGGCAGCAGCTGTCAGCTGCCCTGGCTCTTCAATCCCCGGACTTCAAATCTTGGCCCCAGACTCTCGGCCTGGCACCCCTGAGAGCCCAGCGCCCAGGTGCCCCACACCCCTAGTGCCTATGGGTAAGCCAGCCCTGCACGTGTCCCAACGGGCACCTGGTTGACAACCGCAATAACATTTGCACTGCATTGCAGGCCCACCAGGCATGAAGAAATGTAATTCCATTTTTTTTTAAAAAAAGTTGCTTGTGTTTCTTGCTGCTCCTTAGGCCAACGCTCCCACAGAGAGAGAGGGAGAGGGAGAGACAGAGACAGGGCTGAGCAACATACTGCAATAATTGGGTGGTTTAAAGTGCAGAATGGAGCTGGCAGGCCGGGGAAAAGAGAAGACAGCCCCCTTACATCTGGCTCCTGACCTGAGATTTCGCCCCTTCCGCCACGTTCTCCAAAAGAAGAATTTTAGGTTCTCCCTAAAATTTCATATTGTGCCTTGGCAGCCCTGCATTTTGGGGATACTTTCTTAGGAGATTCATTTCAAAAATAAAATAAAATAATTAGTCATCTCCACGAGGAGTAATTACATAGCAAGGAACGATACTTTAGCAATACCTGTAATTAAGGAAGAGTTTGGATTTTAATTATAAACTGCCATCTTCCGTGGTTGATAATTCAGCTATGAAACAAACTTTAAACACAAGCAAGGCATTTTTCAAGGTATGGAACAGGCCATCAGCTTTATTTATGATTATAGCTTGTTCCCTTGGTTGTTTTCTTTTTAAAAAACAAAAAACCTTTGGGGAAATTGATGCTAAGTTTTTCAAATGCTAGGCTAGAATATATATATTATTAAAGAATGTATGTAATGTATTTTTAAGAATACATTATTCAAAACTGTGGATGTTCCGCTAATGAGCACGACTCCCTCAGGTCTACTTTTGCTCTTGTTTTATGACATTATAGCACCAGTGGGAATTGTACGACTCCAGCCCAGATTGAATGTTGTTACCTTCTTCAATGCAAAAAATAAAAATAAAAATAAAGATATCCAGCCTCAGGTCATACACCCATTCCCTTTGAATAAGTGGATTCTGCATGATAGATCAGTCCTCGTGAAGTGGAATTTAGCACTGTCTTTGGGCAGCTGGGTTTTATTTCAGTGGTGTTGTTACTAGGAATGGGGCAGATCTGTCCATTTTGTTTTCTCCCAGTTTCTCATTTTTCAGTTCTTCACATTTCCACCTCAGTTTGAGAGCTATGTCCAGAAACAGCAATTTATTTTAAAACAAACAAACAATTGTTGTTGTTGTTTAGTCGTTTAGTCGTGTCCGACTCTTCGTGACCCCATGGACCAGAGCACACCAGGCACTCCTGTCTTCCACTGCCTCCCACATTTTGGTCAAACTCATGCTGGTAGCTTTGAGAACACTAACCAACCATCTCATCCTCTGTCGTCCCCTTCTCCTTATGCCCTCCATCTTTCCCAATTTCAGGGTCTTTTCCAAGGGAGTCTTCTCTTCTCATGAGGTGGCCAAAGTATTGGAGTCTCAGCTTCACAATCTGTCCTACCAGTGAGCACTCAGGGCTGATTTCCTTAAGAATGGAGAGGTTTGTTCTTCTTGCAGTCCATGGGACTCTCAAGAGTCTCCTCCAGCGCCATAATTCAAAAGCATCAATTCTTCAGCGATCAGCTTTATGGTCCAGCTCTCACTTCCATACATCACTACTGGGAAAACCATAGCTTTAACTATACAGACCTTTGATGGCAAGGTGATGTCTCTGCTTTTTAAGATGCTGTCTAGGTTTGTCATTGCTTTTCTCCCAAGAAGCAGGTGTCTTTTAATTTCGTGGCTGCTATCACCATTTGCAGTGATCATGGAGCCCAAGAAAGTAAAATCTCTCAATGCCTCCATTTCTTCCCCTTCTATTTGCCAGAAAGTGATGGGACCAGTGGCCATGATCTTCGTTTTTTTGATGTTGAGCTTCAGACCATATTTTGCGCTCTCCTCTTTCACCCTCATTAAAAGGTTCTACAAACAAACAATTTTAACAAGTGGGACCGTCAGCAAAAGGTTGCAGAGCAGTGTTCCTGTTCAATGTGCCAGCCAACCAGCCGTGCCCTTTTAGAGGGTGCACCATTAGAGCGTTTCCCAATTCTGTTTTTCAGTTCTGGCTTCTGGGTTTGTTTCATTTTGTTTGCTTGCCCCCCTCAAGAGTTGTTTGTATTTCTGCAGACACCCCGAAGCATGCTGATACCTCCTGCTCGTTTCTCAGTGGCTCCATATTGTGTTTGCTACTGGTGTAATTATCCAGTATAGGTAGTTGCATACTGTATATCAGAAGCACAGGCACCCTATGGATTTGGGGGAGTTAAAATGTGTTGTTAAAGTGTGGATTTGTGGAGAAGGTGGCTTTTACGAAGGATGCTGAAGAACAGAGGTGCAAGAGCACGTTTTCCAAATGTAGGACGGTGTCAGGCTTCGAGGACTCAGCTTCCTCCGCCCCTTTGGCCGTAGACAAGCAGGACATTTAAAGAGTCTTTAATGATCACAGCAAAAAAACAAAGCAGCCATTCTCGGAATGACGGCGTTCCCAGTTAAGGTTTGCACCCACTTCCCCCCTAGTCACTTCCGCGCCTTGCAACCTGATCTCGCAACCACTTTGTTTTCTAGGCTGCCACCTTATCTGCTTGTCGTGACCTTGGACTGGGCAGATGTAGACTTTCAAGCAAGAAAGAGAGTCAGTTAACTCTCTCTCTCTCCCAGTTCTTCTTCTCCTAGCTGTTCGCCTCCCAGTTCTTCCCAACTTTTGTCTTCAGAACTATGCCCCTCTGCAAACCACTGTTCCAAATCTATACTGTCCCACTGTTCCTTCAGGATCCTGGTCAGGAGCAGGGGGAGGGGGAGGCTCCCACCATTCCTCATCAGAGCAGTACTCCTCAGCCTGTTTTCTAACAAATGGTGATAAACCACACACACACTGGCTTTGCCCAGCTCGAATAACAGGCATGGAGACATAGAAAGAATATGAAAGTACAAGCCAGTGTTGTTTCCCGATCTTGCTGCAACCATTTCTCCTGTCAAAAAAGATAAGCCTCTCTTGAAATGGCACAGCAAGCTCTGTCAGTGCATACGATTCCTGAACATTCATACCCTCCTTAAGACCCGATCCCGGAAATTCGAGAACTACTACAGCAGAACAAAGGTGGTGGTGGTGAGTTGCAAACCATATCCCTGGGTTTTAAAGGCAAATTGGCCACCAGGCGGCAGACTAGTTCACAACATTGCTGACCACAGCAGAAATGCCTTAGCTAATTTTTCTGTGGAGTTTCCATTTTCAGAGATGGAGCTGTGCGCCTTTAGTGCCTCAAAAGTCAATGGCCTACTAATCCACTTTTAGAAGGATCTGCACATTATTATTTTTGTTAATGTCGCTGGGTGACCTTATCAAATCCCACAGCGCTGAGATAAAGCACTGGTTGTATTCAGCCAGCCCCCCACACAGTAGACCCATTGAAACCAATGCATTTCAGTTAGTCATGTCCATTCACTTCAGTGGTTCTACTTTAGGGAAAAGACTTGTGTTGACATTTAAGCACTTTTTGCTTGGGCCCTGTTTCCAACGGCCAAATCCTGGTTATGTCCGGGAAATTCCAGACATATGGCAAAATTAGGTGGTAATACTGTATCTAAAACATAATCCAGATAAATGTAGGCACTTTTAAATCTCACAGATTTCAGTGAGAGGTAATTAACATGTTTGCTCTCTCATTGAAACCATTTTGGATTGAAATCACTTGGATTGAAAAATTGCTTTCAATCCTTAATGTGTCCTTAATGACTTAAAAAAATTTCCAGGGAGCATCAGCCTGTCCATCTGCTGATAATAAAGTCAAGCCAATTGCTCTAATACAGAGGCTATTTGTGTTCTCGCTTGCTGGCTGTGATGGTTCCAAAAACTCAAGCAGGAAACTTCCTTGTTCCTCCAGCTGACTTCCAGTCTTCCTGTTGCCTAGTAACCATGTGAGTCCTTTTGTAAACAGAAGTATATCAGACTGTAACAAGCCATCAGCCGCACTTTGTGCGGGCAGTGGGGTGGGGGGAAAGCTTTTGTGACATAACTCTTCTCTTTCACATTAAAAGAAAGCCAATCTGTATGAATTTGCACAATGGTCTTAGGGGACAGCAGTTGGTCTTTGGCGATGGCATTGAAATAGCAGGCACAGGAGTGGCCCAAGCCATTTTGCTGCCTGAGGCGAAGGACAAGGCATTCCCCACTCCGTGCACAAAATCTGACTAGGCTGGTAACTGAACCATCCTTAAGCACTGGTGATGGAACAAAGCTCCACCTCCACGCCCTAGGGAAGGAATGTAGACTGCATGGCCCACATTTCAAGCCACTTTCTGCTCCTCAGAATTTTCTGCCTGAGGTAGCTACCTCACTTTGCCTCATGGAAGGGCTGGCCCTGGGTGGAAACCTGGTGGAAGGGAGAGAACCTGTGGGACATGGTTATTATTATGTACTGAAGTTCTCACCCTGGGCCAGCAGGGGGATACTGTAGATAGTTTTCACTCAGGTCCACATATGCAAATAAGGGATTGAAAGTGACGTTCAGTGATTGGATAGTTACAGAAAGTTGCTGCTGTTGCGTTGTAGTGGAGCTCTATATAAGCAGGCTGGCTGAACCCTTCAGTTCAGTTCTGTGAATAAACAAGAGCTGTTTGAAGAATCGCTGTGTCATCTGATATGTTCACCCACAACTTGACAGTTATCTCCAGCTATAAACTCTATAAGGACAAGGAAGCATATACCGGAAGTACTCTGTGTGTCAAGAAGGAAGGCATTAAGTCCAGCAAGCCAGAGACTCCTCTCAAGGGGCAGACTCCTCCACAGAATCATTGTGGGTGATGATGCTATTGTCCCCCTGATGTAAATCAGAACTGGATCTTTAGGGAGTTTACAGAAGGATTTCTTCTTCTCTCCCCAGCAAGTCCCCCTGTGCCACATCCCACAGGCCCCCTCCCGCCACTCTCCAGAGAGGCTTATGGGAGCAAGGGAATAGAGGGGATGAGGAAATTTCCTTCATTTGACTTACTATAGGATTTAAATCAAAATCAGAAAGTAATACAAAGAGCCGGTGACAACCAGAAGCAAATTCAGCCACCCTCCAGAAAAGCCAGTCAGAAAATAAATGTTGCTTTATGAGGGGAGAGGGGAATAACAGTTCAATAGATTTATATAGATTGTATAGAGATGTCTTCTACTATTGATACTATCCTGTGGGTTCACTTACATAGGGATGGACTGGGCATTCAAACACAGCAATACTTCTAATATATCAGATTATTCTTTGCTATCGTTGTTTTCCAACCTCTGACATTTTGCATGAACCGTAACATTTTAAAAATTCATAGAATCATAGAATCATAGAGTTGGAAGAGACCACAAGGGCCATCGAGTCCAACCCCCTGCCAAGCAGGAAACACCATCAGAGCACTCCTGACATATGGTTGTCAAGCCTCTGCTTAAAGACCTCCAAAGAAGGAGACTCCACCACACTCCTTGGCAGCAAATTCCACTGTCGAACAGCTCTTACTGTCAGGAAGTTCTTCCTAATGTTATGTGGAATAAATTGATGCCACCCTTTCCTACTAGTTCTCTATCGAGATCTCACCGAACCTCACAGTATTCCAGATTGATGGTGCAGGGACAATTTCTACGACAGAGACCTTCAGATCTGCACACAGGGAAAAGAGGTAAGCAGATATCTATTTTGTGGTTTTATTTGTTCAGAAGCGGAGAAAATCCCAACTGTTTTTCATTTAAAATTATTTCCCGCATGTGGTTGCTTATGGGGGGAACAAACACTGCAAGAGCATTTGGAGGAAGGAAGGAAGGAAGGAAGGAAGGAAGGAAGGAAGACAGTTTTTCCTGTGACATGAGCAAGGACAGTACACGTTTTGATTTTTCTTTAGCAACATGCTGTTCCATTTTATTATTTGTGCATTATGTGTATCTGACCCGTCTACTGCAATTATTAAGTTTGCAGAGGACACCACCATAATGGGGTTAATAACAGGTGGAGATGAATCAGCATATAGAGGGGAGGTCCAAAAAATATCTACATGGTGCCTAGGGAACAACTTGCACCTTAATATCAGCAAGACAAAGGAGGTGGTGTTGGACTTTCGGAGGAAGAGAGGAGAACTAGCCCCGTTGTACATCGGAGAGGGCTGTGTGGAGAGAGTCTCTTCCTTTAAATTCCTAGGAGTTTATCTCAGTGAAGACCTTACTTGGAAAATCAATACAACCCAGGTGGTTAAGAAAGCCCAACAGAGACTCCATCTCCTCAGAGTATTGCGAAAGAACGATGTCAATCAACATTTGATGATCTCCTTCTACCAGTCCACAATAGAAATTGTCCTTTCATACTGCATCACAGTGTGGCATGCTGGCTTGACATCAACTGATAGGAAGTGCCTACAAAGGGTGGTGAATACAGCACAAGATATTATGGGCTGTCCCATGAATCCGCTGGATGAAATAGCGGAAGAACGTTGCCTCAGGAGATGAGGAAAATTCTAAGAGATGATTCACACCCTGGCCGGCACTTTCTTGATCTCCTGCCCTCGGGCAGAAGATATAGAAACATGATTAGTCGCACCAACGGGGTAAAAAACAGCTTCCATCCGTGGGCTGTTAGGCTGCTGAATGAAAAGATAACAACAGGGCAACTGACTTTCGGGTTTGGTGTGGGTGTGTGTCAGTAAATGAAGGGAAATTAAGACTAAGAGAGCTGAGTGGAGGGTGCTCGTGTAATCTCCCTGTATACAAGTTGCACAAGTGACAATAAAGTATTTCAATTTTTCTGGACCACACGATGAATCACAGGGCAGTGCATAAAATATCATAAAAACAATAAAGTAACCCTGGCATCAATTAAAACAATTCAAAACATAAAACAATGTCAACTGGGCACAATAACTACACTTTGCTTCCACTGGTGGAGGCAGGTGTGCCCCTGAGTACCAGTTGGTGAGAATTGGTGAGAGTGGGGAGAGTCCTGTTGAACTCAGGTCCTGCTTGTGGGCTTCCCTTGGTGGCCATTTCTGGTTGGCCACTGTGAGAACAAGATACTGAACTAGATAGACCCATGGCTTGATCAAGAAGAGGATTTCCGGTGAGAAGAGGTGGTCAGTGGGTAGAAGTCTCTTTTTTTAAAAAATAAAAATTTAGCAAGTGACTTTTTCCTCAAGTCACCACTGATCCTATCATTACAACCAACTCCCACAGCATTCATTTTTTTTTAAAAAGCTTTTATTTATACTTTTCAAGTTTATAATCAATTTAGCATTTCAAAGAATTGACTTCCCTCCCCCTCTTTCTGTAGTTCCTTAAATTTATTTTTTTAACTCTTCTGCATATCCAAATTCATTTAATTTGCTCATTTAATTATCTACTTTAAATATATACTCTTATGAAACTGCAGGTTATTACAATAATCCTGCCAATGTTTTTATCTGTTTGTAAGTTATCTGTAAATGTTCAATAAACCATTTCCATTCTTTTATATAAAAAAGTTTATCTTGATTTCTTATTCTTCCAGTAAGTTTCGCCATTTCTGCATATTCCGTAAGTTTTTGTATCCGTTCTTCCTTTGCTGGAATTTCTGCTTCTTTTCATTTTTGGGCAAGTAGTATTCTTGCTGCTTGTAGTAGCATACATAAATAAATTTCTATACAATTTAGGTAGTTCTGCCCCTATAATTCCCAAAAGAAAAGCTTCTGGTTGTTTTGTTTTTAAAAAAGTTATTTTGAACCTCCTTTTCAATTCATTGTATATCATAGCCTTCCTGTGACTCATAAGGAGTAACAAAACAACAGGTGTGTCAAATCATTACATCACCCGCTTCCTGACCCTTTCAGTGTGGAAGTTCCACATCATGTGGTCGTATCACGTGACATCGCCCCACAGTTTAGTCAAGGACGTAAATCAGACTGAGTTGGGAAGCAAAACTAAGGGAACAAAAACATTTTGATTTTTGCCCAAAGCTTAGAAGAACAGTTGATTCATGTGTGTATGCAAAAATAAATTTAAATTAGGCATTTGAAAATGACAGGATGGAAAAAACTAGTATTGCTATTAATAGATTTCTTCCTTATTGCAGGGTTTGTTTGTTTTCGTTCATAAGCTTAAAAGACCTTCAGCTTTTACCTCTGTATCTATCCTTCTGGTGGGATTCAGGATGTGCCTGAATTCAGAGGGGGGGGGGAGGGAGCCTAGGATGTCTAATTAATTCTAACTACCTCAATGCTGACCTCACCAGCCCTTGCAGGATGCAACAGGGTTATAGCTGTATGTTAATAAGGCTGAACTACATTAATTAGTCATTTCCCTCTACCTGCATATTAATACCGCCTGGTGTTGTTTAAAAATAGAAGGTGTGTCTTTTTTAATCAGAGCATTTCTTACTTGGATGACTTGGAAATGCATGAACATGTCTAGGGAAAGTATGCATAGCTCCCCTCTTGCTCCCTCCTCTTTGTCAAGTGGAAGAGAGACTGTTACCCAAATGAGATCTGGAAAGCTCTTCATCATATTCCCAGAGAGACTGCAGAGCTTTCTGCTCATCCAGAAGAAACTTTCTGATCTAATTATTCACTTTCCAATTACAGGCACTCATTGTTTATCATTCTAGTTTTACTCCAGCAGGCTAAAGTGACAATTGAAGCCACCACTTGCTGTACCTTTCAAAGCTGAAACAAAATATTGCGAGAGGCAAAGTTTCTACTCTGGAGAGTTTTTCAATTAGATGTGATTTAACTAGCTAAGACAGACAAAGAGAAGATAGAGAAATGGTACTATACAGAAGGAGCGGAAAGTTGCCCATGGACATATTCGGCTTTCTGTGTAGGTCATTTATTTAGAGGCTGTTTCTGCTGCATTTCTACAACACAATGCCCATGTTCAAACAGTCATATCTTGGCTTATTTGGATTATTATTAGTAAAGAGGATGAGATAATTTCATGGGACCTGATTCAACTATCTGGTCCTACTAGCAGAAGCCTAAGCGAGGACTTACGCTAGCGCAACTGGGCTCCTCCCAGATGCTTAGAAAGCTGATTTGAGTTTTAACTTGTTTTAGTATTTTAGACTTTTGTATGTCTAAAATACACACATACAAAATGTGTATGAATTTTTGTGATTTTTTTCCTTTGTGATAATTTTATTGTTTAATCTCTTTCGTAAACTGTTTTGAGGTTTATTGTACAAACTGTTGGAGGAAAGCAAATACACTTCCTTCTCAAGATGATGATCTAGCCACTCTGCTTATGCTTGTAGTCTAAATTAACTCCAACCCTAAAAGCTGAGCCATTTTGTCTACTGTTCTCTCCAGATAAGATGTCCTCTATTTCCTCTTTCCACTTATCCTGTAAATCGTTCCTGCATGAATAAAGCCTTTGAATTCCAATCTAATTCACCCCAACTGCAAAGTCTGTTGACACAATCAAGTGGTGTATAAATTTTATGAGTATGAATATAACATATATAAAACCAAACCTCAGCAGATGAAATAGCGGCAGGGAAAACTAAGCGGTACCAGCCAACCACAGATGATAGAAGCAGTAATCAGTAACTGAAAGCAACTATGCAAACCATCAAACAAAAGCTCTTGGATAAACCAGAAAGCCTTCCCTTGGCCCCTGAAGTATATTTAATTCAAGATAGTAGGTAGAGTCACAATCAGGACAACATTCCAAGGGTAGAGTTACTCAGAAAGCTCCTTTCCTAGGGGCCACTTGCATCACCTCTGAGTACAGGAACACAGGAAGTTGCCTTATACTGAGTCACACCACTGGTCCATCTCGTTCAGTATTGTCTTCACTGACTGGTTACGGCTCTCCAGGTTTTCAGACAGGGACATTACCAGGCCTATCTGGAGATACTAGGGATTGAGCCTGGGACCTTCTGAATGCAACACAGCTGTTTTGCCACTAAGTCCTTTCCAAAGCAAAGGCAGGGGCATAGAATGGTGGACCTTAAGCTGGTTTATATGGGAAGAAGCCTTCTGAGCACCTGGCACCAATTTTTATTATTTTTATTTCTTACGTGCCCTTCACCATAAAGTCCCAGGGTGAGTTACAACAATGCAACAAGCAATTATGAAAAGTGGTAAAACCTTTAAAATTATAACAGCCAACGAAACCTTGCCACCCTGAATGGAACAGTATAAATTCATCAAAAGAGGTGGATTCCACAAAACCAAAGACCTTAAGAGTCTTCTGGCACCTTAAATCCCAAGAAGCTTATTTTCACGCAACTTTCACGCATCACAGTCCATTTCATCAACTGCACGACTTACGATCCTAAATTGGCAAGACAGACACACGGAGGGGGGAGGGGAAGAGTAGAGAATGCAGAGAATTGAGGCCAGAGGAAATGAAATGTAAAAAGAGCAGAAAGTGACAGCTACCTGAAAGCAAAATAGTTACAGTAACCAATTAACAACGCAGCAGAGTGGCCAATTAACATGGTAGTGTTGGTGCTAATGCAAACAGCCTGGCATTAGTAAACTAATTAGCACATGTAGTGTGATTAAAAAAAAAACACACAACAGCACAGCAGCAATCTTGATGTAACCCACAGGTGACATAATTGAATTGCTTGATAAAGGTCAGTTACAGAGTGTCCTGGAAGATTGATAGGTGTTCCTGTTACTTTCTGGATACCCCTGTTTCTGATGTCAGAGAATGGTGTTGGGGTTATTTGGGGTGGGGGGAGAGCAGGGTATCACTATGGTAGATAAATATATAATTTGTTTACAGCTATTCAGTGAAGGTGACTGTTGCTGATCCGGAAGGTCTCTCTGCGACTGGATATATCAAAGTGTTCCTTGTGGAAGTAAAGCACAGTGGGGACGTCTTTCTTAATTGCACGTAAGCATCCAAGGTAGTGCTTGGTTCTATAGGGTGTGTATCTTGTGCTTGTATATAATTGATAGACTTTGTAAGAGACCCTTGATGGTGGAATAAAGTCTCTAGAGCTTCCTGCAGGAACATAGTAGGACTGCGGGGCTGGGCTTGGAATGTAGGAACAGCAATCCATTTTCCGCTGTCTCACCTGTGGAAACAGGTGCTCATTTTCCCCACCCCATCCTAGTCCCAGTATGGCCTCTGCTAGTCCAAAAGGTTTTGCAGATTTCAGAGATGTTACTAAAACTACTATAGCCAGACTAGGGATAATAGTGGGGAAGATTTTATTATTATCATTACAGTTTCATTATGCTGCTTTCAAGATTATTTAAAAAGGAAAATGCATACAGGCACCCACAGCTATCTTCCCTTCACAGCCATGGAAATATAAGTTCCTTATTGCCATGTGTGGAAAACCATATCACCTTTCTGCTTGGGAGCACAGATTGTCTAAAAATCTGAAATAATAAGAATATTTTTTTTGTACCACACCCATCTCTCTCTCTCTCTCTATCTCACCCCACCCCCGAAATCCTTCAGTTATTGATCTGTCCCCACCTAAGAGCCAGTGTGGTGTAGTGGTTAAGAGCAGTAGAATCGTAATCTGGTGAACCGGGTTCGCTTCCCCGCTCCTCCACATGCAACTGCTGGGTGACCTTGGGCTAGTCACACTTCTCTGAGGTCTCTCAGCCTCACTCACCTCACAGAGTGTTTGTTGTTGGGGAGGAAGGGAAAGGAGAATGTTAGCCGCTTTGAGACTCCTTTGGGTAGTGATAAAGCGGGATATCAAATCCAAACTCTTCTAAGCTCCTTAAATAAGCGAAGTGGTACCTGAGAGAAGGAACTATAGGCCTGAGAGTCCCCACTTCAAAACTTCCTTTGCCCAGTGCATAACTATTTCATCCTCATCTTCCCACTGTCAATATGGGAATTATAAAGCTGCCACATCTTGGATAATTACTGTCATATCCACACTTGCTAAAGTGAAGACTGAGACTGTGCTGGCTCAGTGAAAAGGATATGATCCGCTGCTGAGTTGTACATTGTAACTACTGTTTATAAGCTGTGTTGCCTTTCTAGTTTTTTCAGTATTGGGAAAGGCAGATTGACTCCTAGGACAGAAGACTCGGTTTCAATGGCTCTGGTGGACATTACTTTGGATGAAGAAATTCCCATTGGGATGACAGTTGGCAAGTGCCATGCTGCGGGAGAAGATCCAATGGATCCTATCACCTTCGTTCTTGATCCAAGCAATCCTTACTTCATGATTGACAAAGGTAAGCCATGACGGATGTGGATCCTGGCAAAATCCCACCCCTGCCCTAAATCCTTTGGTTTTTTATTACAACCACAGGAGAAGAGGACAGCTCACTGTCAATCTACATAATTCTCCTGGAACAGATGTTTTGGACTACAATTCCCATCAGCCCAAGCCGACTGTGCTGGCTAAGACTGATGGGAACTGTAGTCCAAAATATCTGGAGGGCACGAGACTGGCAAAAGCTAGCTTATGTGAAAAGCAAAGGTAGCCAAGGTGTGTGGTGCATAAGGGGGAGGGGGATACCATTATTTCAGTGGGTGATGGCTTTAAGAGGACCAACCAAAATGTTGCAAAATATGAAGGGGCAGCATATCCCATGGAATACGCAAAGAGCCGCTTGGGATGTTACAGGGCAGGCACCAAGCATCAGCATCGTACCTTAGGCAGCTGCTGATACCCCAGTTGGAGGCCCACTGCCTATCCCTGGAGTCTCCTAGTCCTGTTTCTGCTCTACTTCCTCTAATACCAGGTCAGACCATCATTCTACGGTAGCTAAATATTGTCAACACTGAACGGCAGCTGCATTACAGGGCTTCAGGTAGGACTTTTTCGAGCCTTAACCTGAGGCCTTTGGGATGCCAAGGATGTGTTGTACCATGGAGCTATGGTCTTTTACCATTGCTGGTGCCCATTTGCTTTCAGGCTTCCCTAGACATCTGGTTGGCCACGTTAAGAACAGGATGCTAGATTAGGTGGGCTTTGGACTTCACACAGAAGGGCTCCCCTAATGTGCTTATAAGTTTAAATAGGAGTTTCTGAAAACTTAATGAATTCCAGAATAGAATACGCCAAGGAAATGTTAACTGGAAGAGAATTCTGCAACTGTGGGGCCACCACCAAGAAGGCCCCGCTCACGTGTTCATTAACGTAACCAATTTCAGTAGTGGGCACACAAGCAGAACATCAGGCGGAGGTCTTAGATTATGGGCAGGTTCATAGTTTAGTAAGAATTACTAAATGTTCCAGGCCAGGCCACAGATCATCATTATCATTATCCTAACAACTATTTTGCAGCTCGTGGTACTCTACTAATTGCATCTAGACTGGACATGGAAGAGGCTGGATTTATCAGTGCTCAGTCATTCACCGTTGTGGCTTGCAGCAGTACCTGGAGGTGTGCAGGCATTCCTGTGATAGTGAATGTACATGGAATCAATGACAATGTGCCATTCTGTCATCAGTATGTATACAGGTGAGCTAGTGAGTCAAGAAATGGCAGCAAATGGTTAGCTATGTTTTTCTCATAATATATTTTCCTTCACATAGATGTTCAAAAAATATAAAGAAGCCCATTGACAACAATCGAACAAATGGGCCAAAGAAATACCCCATGCCAATGGAGCAAATGGAGCCCTGCCCCACCATATTCAGTCTGCCCCCAGGCAACCCCCACCTGCCTGCCTTCTTTCTGACAAGCAGTCCATTTGGTGGCACTGCCTGTCAGGTTCCATTTCCTTAGTCTCAGGCTGCAAATGCACATTTTCATTCTAGAACCAGTGGGGACTAAATTCTTGCTTTGTCCTACCTAGTTCACACACAGTCTACACCAGGCATAGGCAAAATCTGGCCCTCCAGATGTTTGGGACCACAATTCCCATCATCCCTAGCTAACAGGACCAGTGGTCAGGGATGAAGGGAATTGTAGTCCCAAACATCTGGAGGGCCGGAGTTTGCCTTTGCCTGGTCTAGACTGATTGCACACACCCACACCCACCCACCCTCTGAAAAGCACTTGTCAAGCTAGTTCTGAAAATAAAAGCTCATTGCAGATTGATGCTGTATTACCCCACAGTGAGCCTATTTGAAAACAGATGCATGCTGTCTCAGCAATGGGTGTATGGGTGTGTGTCTATACCTGACCAATGACGACGTGGGTGGGCATATACCACAATAGCAAGGGCAAGGTTTTGAAATGCATAATCTAATCAAGGGGAGGGTTTGCAGTGGTGCTGTGGGTTAAACCACAGAGCCTAGGACTTGCTAATCAGAAGATTGGCGGTTTGAATCCCCGTGACGGGGTGAGCTCCTGTCGCTCAGTCCCTGCTCCTGCCAACCTAGCAGTTCGAAAGCACGTCAAAGTGCAAGTAGATAAATAGGTACCACTCCGGCGGGAAGGTAAACAGCATTTCTGTGCGCTGCTCTGGTTCACCAGAAGTGGCTTAGTCATACTGGCCACATGACCCGGAAGCTGTACACCGGCTCCCTCAGCCAATAAAGCGAGATGAGCGCCACAACCCCAGAGTCGGTCACGACTGGACCTAATAGTCAGGGGTCCCTTTACATTTACATCAAGTAACTGCACCCACCTGTCTCGACCACAAGATCTGCAATCTTGTTGAGGATGTGTGTTGAGAGAAACTGATTTTTCGTTCTGCAAAATAGAAGTGCGTAGGCAGCCTCAGTGTTGCCCTTGTAGAACTCAGCAGGCAGGAGGATAAGGGCAAAACTAGAATTACTGTACTCACCTCTTTCTGTCTCTGTCTCTGTCTTTGTCTCCACCTACTGTTGGTCTTCTTACCCACCCTGCAAGTCCCAATGGGCACCAGCCGCAACTGGCCAGCACATACAGTGGTACCTTGGGTTAAGAACTTAATTCGTTCTGGAGGTCCGTTCTTAACCTGAAACTTTTCTTAACCTGAGGTACCACTTTAGCTAATGGGGTGTCCTGCTGCCACCGCACCGCCACCACACGATTTCTGTTTTCATCCTGAAGCAAAGTTCTCAACCCGAGGTACTATTTCTGAGTTAGCGGAGTCTGTAACCTGAAGCGTCTGTAACCCGAAGTACCACTGTATTGTTTTAAGGAGACTTCAACCCACTTCCATTTATTCTGAAAATTTGTGAGTAGCACTGCAGTGCTTACGAGAGGGGGAAATCTTGTTGGAATCCCCCTAAAAATGTGAGGGAAAAGTAGTCAGGTTAAGTCTTTTCTTTCTGTTGAATTGACTCTTACAAATATGTTTAAAAGAAGCATTCATTACAGTGCAGTTATAGGACTATAAAATAGGGTTCCATTATACTCCTGCCATGGTTGCACTTGAACTACTGGGTATAAAAAATTTCAGACGGATTATAGTCAGTATAAATCGCAGTGTGCCTTGCGAAGTTACACATCCAGATTCTCCCAGTCTGAGCACCTTGTGGAACGTTATCTTAAAATGATAGGCACTATCATTAACGGCTTCTGGTTTGATGGACATTTAGAGAAGAAAACTGGGGTTGCTGGAACAAGCATGTCACATTTTGATGACTTCCTTTTAATCAGATATACCAGCAGAGAAGTTATTGCAATTAATACAGTGGTTGCTAATGTCAGATGTCACGATACGGACAATCCCCCCGATGAACTCCATTATGAACCCAACAGTGGCCCGGTTGGTGCTGGAAAGCTGTTTGAACAAGTTCCAGGTGCTAAAAATGCCATTCGGGTGAGTAAATGAAGATGTGGGAGAAGATAAGTCAAGGACACAGGAGCTGAACAAGGGAGGATCCATCATAGCTCAGTGGCAGATTACCTGCTTCGCATGCAGAACATCCCAGGTTAGATCCCTGGCGTGTCCAGGTGAAAGAAGCCCATGGCAGGTCTGAAACTCTAGTCAGCCAGTCAGAACAGAATAAACCATATTGGGCTAGAGGGACAATTAGATTGACCTGATCTAAGGGAGCTCATGGATGCTACTGGGCTTCCCAGGATAGCAGGGGAAAAGATTCCTTTAGTAAAATGCACGAACTTTAGTCTGGCAATGGTGGGGTTCTTCCCACCCCCCTTTTGCAGCAGAATCAAGCCAATTTCTGCTCTTAGCTTACTATTTTTGAATATTTTGTTTTTAACAGTTTTTATTGATAATCTTATTCTTTTTGTAAACCAGTTTGAGGTTTTATTACAATTAAGCATTATATAAATGTAATATTATAATAATAGAATATATTATAATAATATAATATACGTATATTATATAAATATAATATAATGTAAGTATATTATATAAGAATTTTTTTTAAAGAAGACATCTGAAGGCAGACCAGGATTGGAAAGTTTTAAACATTTAATGTTTTATTATGTTTTTATATTCTGCTGGAAGCCACCCAGAGTGGCTGGGGAAACCCAGCCAAGTGGGCAGGGTATAAATAATAAAATTATTATTATTTGTTATGCAGCCACAAGCCTGGGTTTGCCACTGAGTGGCAAGTGTGAGCTAAGGCCATTCCTGGCTGTCCATCACTGTCCGATAATATGCATAGTTTGAGCCACTCTGGCCTTCTTTTGAGAAAGGGTGTTGTGTAAGAATAAGGTGATGATGAAGATGATGATATTTGCATTCACCCTTTTATTTTTTAGCAAACTGGCCTGTAATTACCAAGATCCCCCACGTTCCCCACTACCACCACGCTTTTTAAATAGCATTTCATTGCCATTTTCTAGTTGTCAGGTATGGAAGCTGATCTTAGGGACAAATACATACTTTTGTTACTGGATCAGCAATTTCACATGAGTTCTCTGGGAACTCTCAGGTGGATGCCATCTGGACCTGGTGGTTTATACCCTGCATTCCAATCAAATGATTCTCAAGGCAGTTTACAAGGAACAGCTTGTGATAATAACACAAACTCCGTTCCGCATTCAAGCTCCCAAGATTCATACACGCACACACAGACAACCCCGCAGTGTTTCATCCTCCAGGTGATGGACCAGCACATACTTCCTTTCAGTTCTGCATTCCTACGGAAACTGGAGCCAAGTGCTCTTTCTAGCAGTCCTCCAAGTGTGAAATTGCCCCTGGTTGAGTCTTATCCATAGTTGCATCTGCATTTCTAACAGGAAAACTGAGATACATTTAACTGTTAATTTGAAATATGCACGAGCTTCAATCTGCCTTTGATATTATGCTGCTTGGTTTAATTGTTCACTCTTGCTATATTGGAAGGTAACACAATATTTGGACTATGAAGACCCACGGAATCTTGCAGTTGGCAGCACTCATGAAATGACTCTCTCTGTTTTTGATGATGCAATTCCGTCACACACAGGTGAGAATTTTAAAAAGAACCCAAGTGTTTCTTAGCATGCCATGCCTTTTGCTCTTCTGACCATTTCCTCCTTTGAGATTCTTGTGTGGGGAATCCATCTTTTCTCTATGTCTTCTTAGGGTCCCCCCCCCAACTTGCCCCAACTTTAGGTTTGGAACCTTTGTTGTTGTTGATTAGTTGTTTAGTCATGTCCGACTCTTCGTGACCCCATGGATCAGAGCACACCAGGCACTCCTGTCTTCCACTACCTCCTGCAGTTTGGTCAAACTCATGCTGGTAGCTTTGGGAACACTGTCCAACTATCTAGTCCTCTGCCGTTCCCTTCTCCTTGTGCCCTCAATCTTTCCCAACATCAGGGTCTTTTCAGGGAGTCTTCTCTTCTCATGAGGTGGCCAAAGTATTGGAGTCTCAGCTTCATGAATTGTCCTTCCAGTGAGCACTCAGGGCTGATTTCCTTCAGAATGGAGAGGTTTGATCTTCTTGTAGTCCATGGGACTCTCAAGAGTCTCCTCCAGCACCATAATTCAAAAGCATAAATTCTTCAGCGATCAGCCTTCTTTATGGTCCAGCTCTCACTTCCATACATCACTACTGGGAAAACCATAGCTTTAACTATACAGACCTTTGTCAGCAAGGTGATGTCTCTGCTTTTTAAGATGCTGTCTAGGTTTGTCATTGCTTTTCTCCCAAGGAGCTGGCATCTATTAATTTCGTGACTGCTGTCACCATCTGCAGTGATCATGGAGCCCAAGAAAGTAAAATCTCTCACTAGGACCATGAAATAGTAAGTGGCACTTTTGAGGCCCACTCTGGGAATGAAATACTGGCCATAGCTTAGTATTTATTTATTATGACACCTGGATCCCATATATTGTCCAAGGAGCTCAAAGTGGTATATATGGTTCTCCCTTCTCCATCTTATTCTTGCAACAACCCTTTGCAGCACAGTGATTGGTTCATGGTCTCCCAGTTTGGATTGAATTATGGCATCCCAAGTCCTAGTCCAGCACTCTAACCAACACACTGGCTCCCTCTGACACAATGAAGACCTGGGCCTCTTGTTTCAATTTACTCTCCTGTTGGTTGTTTTCCTATTTGCTGTCAGCTGGGTGAATTCTCAGGTTAATACTTGGAAAATGCTGGTCTGCTTGTTCTTTTATTAGTAACTGCTACGATAATTGTGGAAGTCTTACCTGTCAATGAATTTGGGCCGGCATTTAGTAAAGCAGATTATGCGTTTGTTGTTCCTGAAACAGCTGGAGGTACGTCACAATATTTGATTGTTCCTTTTTAAAATTAAGTAAAATATATTAACCGCTTTGCCTTATAAAAAAAGCTCAGAGAAGCATACGAATAAAGACACAACAAATAAAGCAAAACTTGAGCATAGCACGGGAGCTGCTGTACTAAACTTGAACCAGAAGCTCAAAATAAAGAGAAATTAAGTCATAATGTGGCAGTGATCATTATACTGTGATAATTGTAACACTGTAATTATAAAATTATAAAAATTGTAGTTCTCTGTGTTAGTGTGTATGGTTTATTTTATTATTTTCTATTTCTTAAAAATTATACTCTTATTGTTTCTTGCTTATTATTAGTCGCCTTTGGAACTTAAAATTACATTGAAGGCATGGAATAGAAATTATGGGAAGGAAGGAAGGAAGGAAAGAAAGAAGGAAGGAAGGAAGGTTGTCACCTGCTCATAAGTATCCATAATTATTCACACTTTTACTGGCCTTGACTTGAAATTTGAACTGGATACCGTTGTCATTAGTCATATTTCTCCACCTAGGCTACCAATATTGTCATCTTTGACTGGAGGTAGCTCTCCAAGGTCTCAGGCAAAGGTCTTTTCTTTCACCAGCTACTAAATTGTTGCTAGCGGGAGATGTGGGGGATCAAACTTAGAGCCTTCTGTTTGCAGAGTTTGTGACCTGTGTGCCACTGAGCTATAGCAATGGGCATTGACTTGAATCAGTTGAGGGAGGGTGGAAATCAGGTAGGTGAAAATAAAAAAAAATACAGGAACATCACAATGCTATAACTTCCTTTATAGCAGTGCCCATAAAAAGGCCAAAAGAATGAGCTGCATTTATTTATTTTTTTGCATTAGTACAAAATTGCCTTGTATGGGGTCTTGGTAACTATATAATTTGAACACAATACAGCAATCTGAAATATTTAAAGTAATTTTCTCTGATGAAGTTTGACACATACACGGATCCGCTGCTGACAGCAGAAGAAAAAGGCACACACACACACATGAAATTAGTTTCCTTTTAACCACCACCTCCCCATCTTGTTTAAAAAGATCCGAAACAGCTTCATGATAAACGGAAAAGCTCAATCACATTGTGCCGGAAGCCACGAGGGAAATGCAATTCGCTTACAGTAGTTTTTCAAGGAGAAAAGTTGGCAGCCTTTCAGGAGCCCTCATAATGGCTCTATTTTAAACTCGAGCTTGAGAAGTGCTCAGGTTAGCTTTTTATGCTTTATTGAAAGGTTAATTTCATACCCACGTAAAAAAAGTATTGGCTTTCTATTATGTTTAACAGAGTTACAATGTGGAAATGAGAGAAACTCTTAGTACAGTGGTACCTCGGGTTAAGAACTTAATTCGTTCTGGAGGTCCATTCTTAACCTGAAACTGTTCTTAACCTGAAGTACCACTTTAGCTAATGGGGCCTCCTGCTGCTGCCATGCCGCCGGAGCACAATTTCTGTTCTCATCCTGAAGCAAAGTTCTTAACCCGAGGTACTATTTCTGGGTTAGGGGAGTCTGTAACCTAAAGCATCTGTAACCCGAGGTACCACTGTATGTATTTGTGCAATATGAGCTGCATTTTAAACCCGCTGTTGTGTTTTTTTGAGGGGAAAGGCTCAGTGGGAGAGCACCTGCTTGGCATGTGGAAGAGTAATTCACCATCATCTCCAGGTAGAATGGGAAGAGGCCTCTGACTGAAGCCATGGGCAGCTGCTGACAGTCAGTGTGTATACCGTACTCAATTAGGTGGACCCAGTGGCCTGATTCGGTATACAGTGGTACCTCGGGTTACATACGCTTCAGGTTACATACGCTTCAGGTTACAGACTCCGCTAACCCAGAAATAGTACCTCGGGTTAAGAACTTTGCTTCAGGATGAGAAAAGAAATTGTGCTCCGGCGGCGTGGCAGCAGTAGGAGGCCCCATTAGCTAAAGTGGTACCTCAGGTTAAGAGCAGTTTCAGGTTAAGAACGGACCTCCAGAATGAATTAAGTACTTAACCCGAGATACAACTGTAAGGCATATTCCTATGCTACACGCTTTGTTAGCAGAACCAAGGCCCAGTAGTGGACACCTTTTGTCTGACTGCAAAGGTTTCAGCTCAGGCTTCATAGACATAAAAGGTAGTGGAAACATTTCTTTTTTCCTCCTCTTCTGCTTTGCCCACACGTCATCCTTAAGTCCTGGGTCATTTTACAATTAAAACACAATATTATAGGCAGCTTCAAACAACTTACTATTCTAGAAATTAGGTGGGTACTGAGGTGCACCTCTTTGACCTGGCTTTTGATGCTTGAGGTGTGTATTCAGCATTTGCCGAAAGCTATATAATTAATAATAATAATAATAATAATAATAATAATAATAATAATATATTTATACCCCAACCATCTGACTGCGCTTCCCCAGCCACTTTGGGTGGCTTCCAGTAAAATATTAAAATACAATAATTCACCACTTCCTGGTTCCCTGTAACTTCGCTTCTCGCAGTGAGGGAACTGCCAGAAGGCCCTTGGCAGTCGCCGGTCTGAGCGATGGTATACTGGGCCGAGGCTGTTTAGGGCTTTAAAGGACAGCACCAACACTTTGAATTGTGCCCGGAAACATACTGGGAATTGTGACCTTCAAACGTATGTAATAAAGGTACCAGATGCATCTCTGTGGGGAATGAGTTCCACAATTTGGGGATTACCACAGAGAATACCCTTTCCCTGAGCTTCTGAGGCTGGTGCAACAACCAAAATGGCCCCCTCTGCTGATCTTAACACCTTAGAGTGAAGGAGGTGATTTTTTAGGTTTTGGGGGCCTAAGGCCTTTAGGGGTTGGAGCACTAATGTGAACACCTTGAATTGGGGCTGGAAATGAACTGGCAACTGGGGCAGCTGTTTTAAAACAGTTCACTAATAAACAGAACCACGTTAGCTAGTCACTACTTGGCGTCTGCTTGCTGCATTTACATGAACACTAGGCACGCTATTTCAGAAATCCCAAACGGTTTTAGGCTGGACTCATGTGGGTCTCGCCTATGGACCTCAGATTTTAATCGGTCAGCATCTCCTCCTGCCGTTGGTCTGGGCTCCTTTCAGTCTTATTATGTTCCATTGCTCTGAACATTTAAGAGGACACTGCGGGAAAAGGACAACGGCGGCAGCAACTTACTGAGATCTGATGCAGATGCTGCAAAGAGGCGGAGAGGTAGGATAGAAGGGAGGTAGGATAGAAGCCAGGGGCCAGAGCGGAGCTGATACAAAACATTTTGCAGCTTGAAAGACAAGCTGGAATTCCTCCCCATTCCATGTACGAAAGCTGTTTTGGCTGACAACTGAATCGTACTTCAGCACTGCAGATGGGATAGCATCCTCCATGGCACCTGAGGAAACAGAGCAGTTTAGGGAGGCCAGGACAGGCGACAAAGCATACGCAAATGTGTCCTCCAACAGAGGGTTTAGGAGGAAGAGCCAGACAGCTGCTGGTCTGATGGTATGGCCAGAGCCAAATGCAACAGCCAAGGGTGGGGGGACAACTTAAGTCCATCTTTTACCCAAGCCATTGAATCTGAACCCACAGTTGCTTAATCCGACCTCAATTCCTGTTAGGGAATACAAATATTATCCTGGAAGTCCTTGTTTTGTGAGATTTTAGGGCTATGTATTAAGGAGTACACTATATGCGGCCTAGGACCCACGTACCTACAGGACCGCCTCTCCTGGTATGCCCCGCGGAGGACCTTAAGGTCCACAAGTGACAACATTTTGGAGGTCCCGGGTCGCAAGGTCATTAGATTGGTCTCAACTAGGCCAGGGCCTTTTCAGTACTGGCCCCGACTTGGTTGAACCCTCTGTCACAAGAGACTAGGGCCCTGTGGGACTTGACATCTTTCCGCAGGGCCTTGACATCTTTCTGCCTGGCCTTTGGTTTGGACTCAGTCTGACCTTTATGTTTCCCTCCCCTTACGGTCTTGACTTATCGGCTACTTTAAAATGCTGCATTCTAAATTCCATTTTAACCTGTATTTTAAATTGTTTTCCCCCCCTCTCTCTTTCCATTATTATGTCTTTACTGTGGTTTTATTGGTGTTTGCCGTCCTGAGCCCGGCTCTGGCCGTGGAGGGCGGGGGTATAAATAAATTTATTATTATTATTATTATTATTATTATTATTATTATTATTATTATTATATAAATTAACAGCACTGATCTCCATATTTAGCGACACGTGGATCCTTCCTCTTCGCCCACCACTCACCTTTGAGTTCTCTCCTTTGCCTGTAAACAAAATGCCACGCAACTAGTTCGGGGGAAGATGCACCCCTAGAGTCTTTTGTAGAGAAAAGAAATCCAATTGGAGAAGAATTTAATGGTCAATTACGCCGCAGTCTCATCCCAACAGCGATAAATGCAGCTTATGCCTTGTACTCATTGTGAGGTAATTAAGGAGCTCCTGTTTGTGTCATTTTTGCCCTGTTATATGGCTAAATAAGAAGGGATTGCTAATAAGCCTTACAAAGGCAGCACAGTAATAGGCTCATTTTCTGAGCGCTCGGCTTTCACTGTTGAAAAAGGAGAGGGCTCCACTTAGTCACTACTACATTAATTCCAGGTAAATGAAATCGAGTCTGAAAATTAGCACTTGTAAAACACCACTGTCTTCTTACAGCTCACCATAAAGTTGGACAAGTAACCGCCACAGATGAAGACTACCCATCAGACTGTGTGACCTATAGAATAGGCCATGGAGGCATTTTTTACCCCGTTGAGATATTCTGGTTGGATCCAGTGTCTGGAGTGATAGAACTGATAACAGAACCAGACTACGAATCTGTCCAGCAGTACAAACTGATCATTGAAGCTGTTGACTGTGATCTGTTTCATCCCAGAACTGCTAGTACTGTAGTAAGTCTGAGTTAACAATTTTTCTTATGAACATTATCCAGCCAGTTCTTTTAACTTTCCTTTCTATAGTAGCTGAATTATTGGCAACCGGTCCATTAGAATGGGAAAATCAAAGGCAGGCGGGTGTCATGCAAACCGTTTTATTTCATAGGGTACCATTGTAAAGAAATTCTTGTGCCTTTGCCACACCATTTTAAGAACTCCCAAGGTAGGCCTCGCCTTTGTTTTCACTGCTTCTTCCAAGTCAAACCATCAACATGACCGAAGAGCAAAACTCGCATATCACATACCCCAAAGGAATTTATTTAATGGCTAGACATGTAGTGCTGAGCAGTAAAAGTAGCATTTCTTTTAGAAAAGAAGGAAAGGTAAATTAAACTCTGGAATTCTCTGCCACAAAATATGGCAATGGCCACCAATTCAGATATCTTTTCAAGGTGGATTGGATTGAGACAACAGTTTCAGGGCTCCCACAGGCATCTGGTAGGCCCCTGTGAGAAAAGGATGCTGGACTTATGTTCTTATCACAAATTATGGGCTGTTGGAAAGAATTCAACACAAGGGGTGTTTTTTTACGTGGTAGCTCCACGTAATCATATGAAGCTCTGTCTTGAAAAGGAGGCAAGGAAGTCATAGACGAAGAATGATAATGTCAAAAAATGGAAGGCCATCTTAAAGGGTTGCAGAGGGTAGAGGCAGATGCAAGGGGGGGGGCAAGGGAACAGATGAAACAACTAAGAGTAGGGAAGGAAGGATTACCTAGTGAGTGATATGGAGACAATTACACAAAGATCACTAGATCTTACCACCAAAAAGCTCTTTGCAGTAATCTCGTCTGGCATCCTGTGAAGCAGAAGTAACCAGAAAACAACTCAGAAGAGCACTAGCCCCATCTTGCTGGTAAAGGTGTCTATCCCATGTGGATTAGTGGAGGACGAGAAGGTGCCACCTTTCTTTTTTAAAAAAATCATTTTTATTGCTTTTCCAATAAAAAACATCCAATTAATATATCCAATCATAATACTCTAATTAAAATAAAAAACTAAAATAAAAAAGACCAAATTATAGTCCAAATTATAATTATTAATTTTTCGAAGCTCCCCACGGTCTGGATCTCTGAAGCATATCTCCACATCTCAGTTCTGCCTCTCCTTGCTGTTTCCATATTTTCCACATCTCGATTGTGACGCTTTATAATTCTCCGTCTCTGGGTCCACGATTCTCAATCATGTCAAACATCCGTCGAGTACAGCTTTATTAGTATATATTTTTCCAACTGTCTTTTTATCAGTGTAGTTTCCTCTGACTCCATTCCAATCCGGGATGTTGTCCAAGTCTGTTATCTGAAGTTTTAATGGCACAGGAACTCCCAATCATTAATTGTCCAAACCTTCCTTTATAGCTTTATTGAATCAGTACCTTCCAAATTAAATTGTTAGGCAAAACTGTTTGCAATATTACAATGTAGATAAACTGTATTCCATAAATATCACTCATTTCGCGATCGATCAGCCTTTGGAGACCGCACTCTCCCCCCTCCGGGCCCTAGAGGGGGGGCTGCTAGACACCACTTAGCCGAGAAGGGGCCACCTTTCAAAAGCACCCTGTGGCTGTGTGCCAAGCATCAAGTCAGACCAGGAAAGCTCTGAACTCTGGAAATACAAAAAGCTCCATTTGGGGCTAGGGTTCTCAGTGGGTCTTGAGGAAAGAGACATATTGGAATCGACACCCCAAATTGCAGCATACTTTATATACTGGGCCATGAGGGCCTTCAGTATAAAAACACGAGTATATCAGAAATGAGAAAAGACCTCCCCTTCCTCATCTAGAGAGGAAGGTGTGGCTCTATATGCCAGTCCCCCTTTCTGTCATGCAAAGTCATGACGGTTAGCACTGGATGTCCTGGTCACAGCTGGGGTCAGCTGGAATCATAGAATCATAGAATCATAGAATCATAGAATCATAGAATCATAGAGTTGGAAGAGACCACAAGGGCCATCGAGTCCAACCCCCTGCCAAGCAGGAAACACCATCAGAGCACTCCTGACATATGGTTGTCAAGCCTCTGCTTAAAGACCTCCAAAGAAGGAGACTCCACCACACTCCCTGGCAGCAAATTCCACTGTCGAACAGCTCTTACTGTCAGGAAGTTCTTCCTAATGTTTAGGTGGAATCTTCTTTCTTGTAGTTTGGATCCATTGCTCCGTGTCCGCTTCTCTGGAGCAGCAGAAAACAACCTTTCTCCCTCCTCTATGTGACATCCTTTTATATATTTGAACATGGCTATCATATCCCCCCTTAACCTCCTCTTCTCCAGGCTAAACATGCCCAGCTCCCTTAGCCGTTCCTCATAAGGCATCGTTTCCAGGCCTTTGACCATTTTGGTTGCCCTCCTCTGGACACGTTCCAGTTTGTCAGTGTCCTTCTTGAACTGTGGTGCCCAGAACTGGACACAGTACTCCAGGTGAGGTCTGACCAGAGCAGAATACAGTGGCACTATAACTTCCCTTGATCTAGATGCTATACTCCTATTGATGCAGCCCAGAATTGCATTGGCTTTTTTAGCTGCCGCGTCACACTGTTGGCTCATGTCAAGTTTGTGGTCAACCAAGACTCCTAGATCCTTTTCACATGTACTGCTCTCAAGCCAGGTGTCACCCATCTTGTATTTGTGCCTCTCATTTTTTTTGCCCAAGTGCAATACTTTACATTTCTCCCTGTTAAAATTCATCTTGTTTGTTTTGGCCCAGTTCTCTAATCTGTCAAGATCGTTTTGAAGTGTGATCCTGTCCTCTGGGGTGTTAGCCACCCCTCCCAGTTTGGTGTCATCTGCAAATTTGATCAGGATGCCCTTGAGTCCATCATCCAAGTCGTTGATAAAGATGTTGAATAAGACCGGGCCCAAGACAGAACCCTGTGGCACCCCACTAGTCACTCTTCTCCAGGATGAAGAGGAACCATTGATGAGCACCCTTTGGGTTCGGTCAGCCAGCCAGTTACAAATCCACTGAGTGGTAGCATAGTCAAGACCGCATTTTACCAGCTTCTTTACAAGAATATCATGGGGCACCTTGTCAAATGCCTTGCTGAAATCAAGGTAGGCTACATCCACTGCATTCCCTTCATCTACCAGGCTTGTAATTCTGTCAAAAAACGAGATCAGGTTCGTCTGACATGACTTATTTTTCAGAAATCCATGCTGACTATTGGTGATCACAGCATTCCTTTCTAGGTGCTCACAGATTGTTTGCTTGATGATCTGCTCCAGAATCTTCCCTGGTATTGATGTCAGAGCTGCTGGCTGTTGCAACGGATGCACCGCAAGCAAACGGCTCATCTGTTGAGCATGTCTCTGTACAACTGTTCTGGCCCTAGCTGCTGGGAACATTTTAATTAACACCTACAAGCATAGGATTACTGTAACACAGAAAGCTCATTCATTGATTATAAATTACAAGCTTGCAGCGTTTTCTTCTGTAACACTAGGGTGTAATAATGATAGGTACAACAGAATATATATTTTCAAGAGGGGTGGGGGCATGTGGAACACATAACAGCAGATCGTGCCCAAGCCAAAGAATCTGTTCTCGTTGGTTTTCCATTTCTCCCTGTAATAATAATAATAATAATAATAATAATAATAATAATAATAATAATAATAATCCAGATGCACTGCTCCTGCGATCATCACAAAGTAGTTAGATTTGTAACTTAAATTTAATGACCTGATTTTGGTGATTTGGATTAATCCCACAGAAGTCAAGGAGGCTAAAATCAGCATAGCGAAAGAGCAGAACAGATTGCATAAATCCAAGAAAACAATTGCTTGCAGTGGGACACATTAAGCCAGCTGGTAGTATAGTGGCCCAACAAAGCTCAAATGAATGATGTCGCAGACTGCCCAAAAGAGGTGTGTCAAGTACCTGGCAAGCCAGAATACATGGCTTGCTGGGCCTCTTTTGGCTTGGCAGGGTACAAAAACCAAAGAAGTATTTTACTGGGTGGGGAAAGAAAGTGTCTTAGAAGCTTTTACAGTGGTACCTTGGGTTACATACGCTTCAGGTTACAGACTCCACTAGCCCAGAAATAGTACCTCGGGTTAAGAACTTTGCTTCAGGATGAGAACAGAAATCGGGCTCTGGCGGTGCGGCGGCAGCAGGAGGCCCCATTAGCTAAAGTGGTGCTTCAGGTTAACAACAGTTCCTCCAGAACGAATTAAGTACATAACCAGAGGTACCACTATACTCTCCTTACCTACACAAATGCATCTTTTTTTTCTGGTGGAGAGGCAACAGTGATTAAAGTACACAGACTTAGGCTGCAATTAGTCTGCTCCAACAGGAGATGAAGCTGTAACCTGCCGTGTACAAAATGCCTCTTGCTGTTTCTCTGTCCTTATTTGATCAGAGCAGCTTCGTCTCTGACTTCTGGAGAGCAGGTTTCTGCTTAAGCAATGCCCTGTTGCTTGTGGACTTTTGTTGCAGTGATTTAAAAAACGATTTGAAAAATTCAGCTGCACTGATTTTCTCAGCAGCAGTAGCACTTTGCTAACGCTCTCTGTCTCCTACATGCTGCTACAAAGCAGATAAGCTAATTACAGGTGTCATGGGCCCTGAGGGCAAATGGAGTTCAGTCAGCCAAGCAGAGACCTGGCCCTAGGGTGATCTAGAAGTGCAGAGGCGAAGCGACCAGAATAGGTGTCAAATACAGGTGCTCAGTTAACACCAAAACTTCACCTTGGGACAAATGTATACGTCTGTGCTGCATTTTTTAAAATTAACATCCCCTCCCCAAGTGTAATGTATCAGAGGAATGCAGGAAGCTGATATATATCAGCTTGGACTTTTCATCCATATGGCACACCCTCCAACAGTTCTCTGATGAAAATAGGAATGTCCTATACAACAACAGAGGGACGCAGGTGGCGCTGTGGGTAAAAGCCTCAGTGCCTATGACTTGCCGATCAAAAGGTCGCCGGTTCGAATCCCCGCGGCGGGGTGCGCTCCCGTCTTTCGGTCCCAGCGCCTGCCAACCTAGCAGTTCGAAAGCACCCCCGGGTGCAAGTAGATAAATAGGGACTGCTTACTGGCGGGAAGGTAGACGGCGTTTCCGTGTGCGGCTCTGGCTCGCCAGAGCAGCGATGTCACGCTGGCCACGTGACCCGGAAGTGTCTCCGGACAGCGCTGGCCCCCGGCCTCTTAAGTGAGATGGGCGCACAACCCTAGAGTCGGACACGACTGGCCCGTACGGGCAGGGGTACCTTTACCGTTATAAAACAACAACAACTTTTATACTGGTCCATCTGACTGGGTTGCCCCAGCCACTCTGGGCGGCTTCCAACATATAGAAAAACATAATAAAACATTAAACATTTTAAAACTTCTCTATACTGGGCTGCCTTCAGATGGCTTGGGGGCTTGGATAACGCCATACCCTCCAACATTTCTCCGATTAAAATAGGGATGTCCTAAGGAGAAGCGGGACATTCTGGGGTCAAATCAGAAACTGGGACGGCTTCTGTCCATTGGGAAAATAGGGACACTTGGAGGGGCTGATATGGATCCCTGTACTGTCTACTCGGGCTGGCAGCAACTCTCTGGAAACTCAGGGAGAAACTCTTTTCCATCACTTGGAGTGGGCAGGACTTCAGATACAGGACACCTTCAGGAGGACTGTTCTTTGTAAAACAGGACACCTGGCCAACCCATTTGGAAGAGCAGCTGCCCCACATGAACATGTGGGAAGGGTCCCTGAAATACCTCTTTGGCTGTGTCTCCTTGTCCACAGTGGCTCTGGAATATTAAATGAATGCATCCAATCTGTGAGAGAAGCAGCATGCTCCTGTCCCCTGAATCTCCCATATTATGCATTGATAAGGACTGCTGTTTTCTGCACCTGTAGACTTGCTAGTGAGTGCCTATTAGGTGGTACAGAGAGCTTTCCTCATCCTTTAGCCCACAGGGGCTCATTATGCAACCGGATCTCAGTTCTTCAGGGTTTCCAAGTCAGAAGATTCTGTTTCAGACTGGCTGGAGCTCCAGCATCTTTCATTTTAAGCCTGGAATAAATATAATTACTTAAAAAAAAAACTGCTAAGAGCCATGCCTTACTATTTCAAATGCTATTGTCTCCTTCTTGCACAAGTAGATCAAGGAAGAGTGCTGCTACTTTTGGTTTTCCTTTGCTTGCAAACAACTGGAAAATACCATTACTGCTGTTCAGCCCCCACACCAGTAGGGGAATAGCTTCCTGAAGCAATTCTCTTTGAGAATTATTAAAGCAGTTTTCCCGAGGTGGAGGCAAGCCAGTGACTATATTTCACAAAGGCATTATGCCTCTGAAGCCCAGTTGATGGGGGCAAAAATGCAGCTGAGCTCATGTCCAGCTTTCAGGCTTCCTGGTGGCCACTGGGAGAACAGGATGCTGGACTAGATTGGTCCAGAAGACTCTTCTTGTGCATCTTAATTTTCTAGTGTGCTTCTCTGTGTTGCCCGGAGGGGGGGGGGCATTGTTACAGTGTTTCTCATCCAAATGCTGTTCTGAGACATGAGCTTACTGAGATTACTCATGAATGTTTCAGGTGGGAAACCATTCATCATCTCTGAGGCAAGTAACCCTTAGGCTGAGTCTGGCATTTCCAGCTTGCTTGGTGTTTTGATCTTTTCTGTGTAAATGAACATTGCCGATTCCCCTGCCTCCCACCCTTTGGTTTATAATATGTGAGTAGAACCTGCAACAGAATCGAGGTGCAAAACACCAAACCTCACCACTGCCTCCCTCTCCCCATCCCCAGTAAACAGCAGCAGCATGGGTGATGGGAGGTATTATTACTATTATTATTTCTATATATTTATTTAATTATTAATAATAATCTATAGGGACGTGGGTGGTGCTGTGGTCTAAACCACTGAGCCTAGGGCTTGCCGATCAGAAGGTCAGCGGTTCGAATCCCCGTGACGGGGTGAGCTCCCATTGTTTGGTCCTAGCTCCTGCCCACCTAGCAGTTCGAAAGCACGTCAAAGTGCAAGTAGATAAATAGGTACAGCTCCAGCAGGAAGGTAAACGGCTTTTCCATGCACTGCTCTGGATCACTAGAAGCGGCTTAGTCATGCTGGCCACAAGACCTGGAAGCTGTCTGTGGACAAACACCAGCTCCCTTAGAGCGAGATGAGCACGCAACCCCAGAGTCGTCCGTGACTGGACCTAATGGTCAGGGGCACCTTTACCTTTTTAAATATCTATACTGTCATTCATCCAAGGACCACAGTGTGGTTTACAATATAAAAAACACAAAAACACAAAGCATACTCACAAACAAAAGCAATACCCCCCCCCCCAGTTTAAAAGGCCATAGATTGATTAATTAGCCAAAGGCCTGGGAGAAGAGGAATGTTTTTGCCTGGTGCCAAGAGATACGTAATGAAGGCACCAGGCGAGCCTCCCTGGGGAGAGCATTCCACAAGTGGGGAGCCACCACAGAAAAGGCCCCGTCCTCATGTTGCCACCCTCTGGACCTCTCGTGGAGGGCCTCAGGCATTGATTGCAGGGTCTGGGTTGGTTCATATGGGGAGAGGCATTACAGTGAGCCCCACTCCTGCTACTGCCTTGACAGACTCATCCTCCCTGAATCATCTCATTCCTTTTTATCTCCTCTGAGCAAGTAGACACCGCTATGTCTTGTGACAGTCTTTCTTCCAGGGCGTTAGATCCTGTTAGCAACAGTAGATGAGCCATGCCCCTTCAGCACTCTTCTGCAGGCCCCTTTTGTCTATGATTCTCTTGATTTGCTGTTGTTTCTTTTAATAGGTGACAATAGATATCAGAGAAGAGAATGATGAAGCCCCTCTATGCACACCCCTTACCTATAGAGCAACAGTGCTTGACAGTACCTCCCCTGGAACAAATATAAACAGCTTTCGGCTTACCTGCCACGATAGAGACTCTGCTGATACTTCAATGCGGTTTGAGATTGTTTCCGGTAAAAGTTCTGGCATCACGAAATGTCTCCTTTTGATGTGGAACAACACTTTCCAAACCTCGTTGGGCTTAGCTAGGGTTGCAGTCTCCACCCTAACCACCAAACGGAGAGGCTCTGTGCTTTGAAGAGCTGTGCGTGAGTCATGCAGGAATGCAATAAGTGAAACCTTTTCTGGCATGGATATGTGGTGGTGGGAGAAGAAACATCATTTGTTGATTTCTGGGTTATGGATGGTTAAGGGCATAGGTTCTCGGGCTTCATAAACTCATGGCTTTCCTCAAAGAATCCCGGAAACTGTAGTTCACCCTTCACAGAGCTACAGCTCCCAGCACCATTTAAGAAACTACGGTTCCCAGGATTCTTGCTGGGTGGGGGTGTCGTGCTTTAAATGTTTGGTGTGTACACAGGATTAGTTCCATGAAATTGTAGTACACTGTAATGCCTCTCAGGCCATCGTAACCCCTGACACTCTCAAGAGGGAAGAACAATTCCCTGCCCCTGCAAGCCTAGTTTGTACCTTTGTTTGACTTCTGCTTTTCAAATGTGCATCTTTTATGAATATTCATTTGAAAAGGAACCATTATTATCATCATTCTTAAAATCAATGCTTTCCTGAATTTTGCGTATTTCGAAAGAGAAAGCACATATATACAGACAAAAGAAAATAATTAAAAGGTACTATTATTGCCATTGGTGATACCACTAAAAGTGCATTCATTGTAAACCTTTTTGTATAAAAATACACCCGAGATAAGATAAAATTTAGAGGCATTTAGAGGCATTCTAATCTCTCTTTCTGTTCTTCACACAAAGGAAATGGTGGTAACCATTTTGGTTTTGACCCAATTCGAGGGTCCAGTTCACCGCAACTGATTGTGAAAAGCCCTTTTGACTTTGAAGATAGAATGGACATGCAGACCCAGTATCATCTTGTGGTTCACATTATAGATGACAACTTGTACAATAACTCTGTCTCCAAAGCTATGACAGGAACAGTCCTGATAGATGTTTCTGTGGTTAGAACCAGGACTCCTCCTCCAACAACGCCATATTTTGATGTAAGTAGTACTTTGTGTTTATCAAAGACCAATTGAAACAAATGGGTAGCCAATAGGAAAAAATGCTACTCATTGGTGAGAAACCCATGGCTGTCTTGTCTTCTTTGGCAATCACTCTTAGCCGAGTAAGATTGTTTTCCATAAACACAGTTTTAACAGTGAGTCCCTAAGTGACTGTGGAGGCCAGTTCTGGATCCACCAGTCCTTCCACAGTGGGGAGATAGGTTTCCGGGTGGGATGTTGACCACGGTGAGGGTTTGCCAAATGTGCCTTCCTCTTAGCACATTTCTCCCTTGCGTCCTGAGTTCGAGTGTCTTCAAAGTTCATGACACCTTTGGCAAAGGTTGTTCTCCAAGTGGAGCACTTGCAGGCCAGTGTTTATACTACATTTTAATTTTTTTTTGCCTTGAAACAGTTTTTAAACCTCTTTTGTTTACCACCAGCATTATCCTTTTCATTTCTAAGTTTGCTTTGGAAGTTGATAATCAGGCATCTGAACAACGTGATCAGTCCAACAGAGTTGATGTTGAAGAATTGTTGCTTTGACACTGGTGATCTTTGCTTCTTCCAGTACACTGGCATTAGTTCGCCTGTCTTCCCAAGTGATATGTAAATTTTTTTCAGAGACACGTTTGATGGAATCTTTTGAGTAGTTGGAGATGGTGTTTATAAGTGGCCCATGTTTCACAAACATACAGTTTCATCCAACTCAATGGTGTAACGTTGGAAAGTGTCTATACTTTCACCTGGGCAGTTATCTTTCCTAGGGGCCAATACTGATGCCAAAATCCAGCATCGCCTGTGAATGCAGCTTTCTCCCAATTGAAGTGCAGAGTGTTTGAGGACCGGGACATTCGCAAGGAAACCAAAATGCTTGTTTACAAAGCTATTGGACTACCAGCCTGTGGCTGTACAAATACTGTTAGACTACAAAATCCCATCATTCCTGACCACTGGCCCTGCTGGCTGCGGTTTATAGGAGCTGTAGTTCAACAACATCTATGGAGTCATAGGTTCCTCATCCTTATTTTAGAGTAAGGGTGAATTGCAAGTGGCCCCTGAACATTGCAACTCAACTAACTTACCCAGGACTCAGCTACACTCAGTCAGTCGTTGTAACTCCATTGTAAAGATGTGGCACCAGATGGCACTGTAGAACACAAAATTTGTCTATGCGATTCCACATAGGGTTTTTTCTTTTGCTATAACAATCTAATTTAGGACTTAATTATAGCATTCCCACCCCCCGTGTGTAGATCCAGCCCCAAAGTCAGTTTACTAAAATGAATGGCCATGACTAACTTAGGTCCATTAATTTCAATGAATCTACTATGAGTAGAAACTACTCAAATCCAACCCCCTGCCTTCCCGTAGCACTTTTCTTTGAATTACTGATATTCTAAGAAATCCAAAAAATAAAGGGCCTGGGTCTCATTGTTCAGAAGACTGAATTAGTTACAGAAGATGCAGTTAACAAACTTTCTTTCCTTGGGGTAGGGGGGGTGCATGGGGGAGTGAAGGATATGTTTGTTTTAAAGATAACAAGTCAAACTCTTTCTGCTTTTGCAATCCCCGCCTGGCAAGTGCAGGTGTGGGGAACAACTCAAATTGACTCTTCCTTCTTATTAAAAGTCAGGAGGCTGTTCAGAGCCACTCAATATCCTGGCTGTCAGCCACACTTACGGCTTTGTTCAGCGAATGCAACAGAGAGCCCACAGCAAGATGACTATAGTGGAGATGGAGGGGACACTTTTGCCCCAGCGTCGGCCTCAGACAGGCTGCCAAATCTCGTGAAAGGACAGCCTTGAATACTTCTGTTTATTTGGTTGCTAACTTGAGCATAAAATTAAAAAGGAATGTATTCCTTAATTGGTTAAAAGCAGAATGTAGAAATCCCAGAGGGGGATTAGCTGTAGAATGGCCAAATTGGATGTAACCTCCTTGAGTTTTCAGCCCTTTGGGAGTTGTCAATTTTTAGCAGTGTTTGGCACAATGGCTTTGAACAAACTTTGTTAAAGGTCTTTATCAAACACCATTCAGGACTAGTGATGTTGGTACTATGCTTGAATTCCAAGAGGACTCCCCCAACCCACCCGCCCACCTGAAATCATTTAGCAGCTGCCCAGACTTTCAGTCTGGTCCCCTGACTCTACCTTTCCCCCAATATTCCTTTTTGTGGCCTTGCTGGCTATGCCACAATAGGAAGGCACAACTCTCTTGGCTGCACATGTTAGGTACACCCCTCCGCCTATCTATAAAGGCTAGGGGTGGAGGAGAAAGCTCATCCAGTTTCTATGCAAACCTGGCTAATTCACATTTCCTGAACTGATACATGAACCAAAAGGCAGCTATCCTTCAGAATTTGTGCTTCTCCAAATATTGTAGCGCAGAAAATGCAAAGATAAATGCTTACATTTTGAAAAGCGCAGACAAAAAAAAAATGTATATATAAGTCAAAATAACACAAAATATCATTGTACTAGGGGAAATCAGGCACAAAAATGTGTTTTCCTGTGAACTTGAAAATAATAATTTTGAAGTGATGAAGGAATGGGGGCAAACTCAATTTAGGATTTGGGGGGGAAATGAGATATTCGAAGAAGCCAAAAATGACATATCCATCCATCCCTAGTGAAGGCTGCACTAGGCCAGTGGACTGGGGGAGTTTGCTCATGCAATCAGTAAGTGCTCTTAATTCTGCATACCTTATTTGTAGGCTTGGGATGTGAGCTGGGGGAGTGAGGCAGAAAAAAATAAATCTGTACAGCATAATAATAATAATAATAATAATAATAATAATAATAATAATAATTTAGACCCTGCCCATCTGGCTGGGTTTCCCCAGCCACTCTGGGTGGCTACCAACCAAATATTAAAAACACAATACAGCATTAAACATTAAAAACTTCCCTGAACAGGGCTGCCGTCAGATGTCTTTTAAAAGTAAGATAGTTGTTTATTTCCTTGGCATCTGATGGGAGGGCATTCCACAGGGTAGGCACCAGTACCGTGAAGGCCCTCAGCCTGGTTCCCTGTAACCTCACTTCTCGCAGGCTGAATGATGGTGGTGGAGATGCTCCTTCAGGTATACAGGACCAAGGCCGTTTAGGGCTTTAAAGGTCAACACCAACACTTTGAATTGTGCATCAACAACAATGCCTTCGTTTCTGCAGTGTCTTTATATACACATTTTATTGCATGTTCCTCATGACTTGAAATCCCATTCTTGGGGTAGATTATCCTATTTAAACACTCCTGACATGTCATTTTTGTGTTCTGAATAGTTTCCCACCTCCAGGCACATTCTTTTAGTTAGTTTTAATCACACTTCCCCAGAGCCATACTACAGTGTCTTGTGTTGTTGTTGAGATTTAGCTTGGATTTCCCATGCACTGCATCAAAACTAAAATGGTTTCAGAGATTCCTCTCTCTCTCTCTCTCTCTCTCTCTCTCTCTCTCTCTCTCCCTCCCTCTCTCCCTCTCTCCCTCTCTCCCTCTCTCCCTCTCCCTCCCTCCCTCCCCATACAGCCAAAGAAAGGTCTGACCATTGTATACACGTCAGTCAACACATTCCGTTCTGATAATTGGTATGTTCCATTCATCTTCACACTGGCGGCAATTATGGCTGTTGGATTGCTTGCTTGGTGGTTTTTTCTGATATGGAAATATGGCGGGTGTAAGGAAGCATGTCTGAAACAGAGGACCAAAACTCCCAGGGAAATAAAAAGGTATGTCTTTTGACATAATGGCCAGAATCCAAAGAATGAAAATCTGTGGAAACCTGTGAAGGACAGGAAGATTGTGCATACAATTAGAGTTGGGATCCTTTGTGGCAGTTTTCTATGGGAAATCGGGGGGAGTGGGGGGCGGAGGTCTTTAATACCAGTCTCATAGCCTCCCTTGTTGTGCTACCATTTCCCACCTCAGACAGACTTCCATAAGCCAATCTGGTAAGTTGATTCAAGGACCTGAACTTTCAGCCGCCAGTGAAAATAAATGCTGGGTCACATTTTGATCCACCTGCTGCAAGCATCTGTGAGAATTGATGCCTTATGTTCTATATACATGGAAGTAAAAGTATTTGCAATATGTCTTACTCCTATTAAATGTCTTTCTGTTACAGAATAAAGAAATATAGTTTAGGTAAGTCCTTCTGTGGAACTATAAATACTGTTGCTATAATGTGTGTTTTTTTGTTATATCCATATAATGGATAATATGTGTGTCTGTGTTCATTGATTTTATTCCCATAAGTAAAAGGACTTTTATTGTTGATACAGGAACCCAGAAAGAAAACATGGAAGTGATAACAGTAAGTAGTATTGTGACACTGGTTGAAAAATGACACAACCGGTAAAGAATTTTATTATGAAAGTTCACAATAATTAAATAAGTATACCCATTTTTGCTATGAGGTCCAAGTCCAGTCAAATTTGACTATGGGGTGCAACACTCATCTCAGCTTTCAGGCTGAGTGAGCTGGCGTTTGTCTGCAGAGAGCCAGTGTGGTGTAGTGGTTAAGAGCGGTAGTCTCGTAATCTGGGGAACCGGGTTCGTGTCTCCGCTCCTCCACATGCAGCTGCTGGGCCAGTCACGCTTTCAGCCCCACTCACCTCACAGAGTGCTTGTTGTGGGGGAGGAAGGGAAAGGAGAATGTTAGCCTCTTTGAGACTCCTTAAAGGGAGTGAAAGGCGGGATATCAAATCCAAACTCCTCCTCCTCCTCCTCTTCTTCTTCTTCTTCTTCTTCTTCTTCTTCTTCACAGCTTTTCTGGGTCATGTGGCCAGCACGACTAAGCCGCTTCTGGCGTATGAGACGCCATGATGAGTGCCGGAGCATACAGAAAGGCCATTTACATTTCCGCCGCAGTGCTACCTATTTATCTACTTGCACTGGTGTGCTTTCGAACTGCTAGGTTGGCAGGATCTGGGACGGAGCAACACGAGCTCACCCCATTGCACGGATTTGCACTGCTGACCTTAAGATCAGCAAGCCCAAGAGGCTCAATGGTTTAGATCACATCGCCACCCGTGTCCCAGTAAAGAAAATATATATACAGTGGTACCTCGGGTTACATACGCTTCAGGTTACATATGCTTCAGGTTACAGATTCCGCTAACCCAGAAATATTACCTCGGGTTAAGAAATTTGCTTCAGGATGAGAACAGAAATTGTGCTCCGGCGGCGTGGCGGTGGGGGGAGGCCCCATTAGCTAAAATGGTGCTTCAGGTTAAGAACAGTTTCAGGTTAAGAACGGACCTCTGGAACGAATTAAGTACTTAACCCGAGGTACCACTGTAGAGAGAGCCATCACTTCCATTAAAGCAAACGTGGAAAGTCTGCATCAGCCCCAGGCAGCATGGCCAATGGTTGACTATTATGAGAGTAGAGCTAAATAAGCAAATATTCCCCCTCCCTTTGACTTCCCCACCCAAAAGTCTGGTATCAGGCTGTTGCAAATCAGCGGTGGGTGTGTCCAGCATCTTCCTCCAGGGATGGTCCAGCATCTCTCCTCTTCCTTCAGTGGAAATCAGCATCAAGGCAAAGAAGGGTGCTGGTTCAAAACTTTTACCTGCTTTGCAGTTGGTCTGGCTGCTGCTTCTCTCCTGCTGCTGGTGCTGGTGAGGTACTGATGTTAATGGAAACCAAGTCATTTCTTAATTATGATGTTTATGAAACTTGACTGCTATTGTTTTCACTTCAGGAAACCTCCACCCATGAAACTGTGTTCAATGGAGAAGCCAAAGATCCAGGTAATATATCCTGCCTAGGAGGAATGTGGGGAGCGTTCACGCGACACACCGACACACTGGCGTGTCGCGACACACAGTTTGGAAAGCTCTGATATAAGGAAACACACTAACACAGAGAGATCCAGCCTGTATAGCAAATCTGTTTCCTTTTCCGGAGCTCAACTGTACCAATCTGGTCAGTATTTGAGGAGTAAGATGATTTGCAGCAATCATTTACACATGCCTTCTATGGGTTGTATGGAAATACCTTTCACAAAATCCTTTCACAGTAGATGGTGCCACCAGGCCTCCTGGACCTCACTTATTCGTACTTCAGTACTTCGTATTCAACAGCTACTACCTATGATGACTGTGTTCTTTTCCCACTCTGAATACCAGTTACTGGGAATTACAAAGGAAGGACCCTACTTGTGGGCTTCTCATAAATAGCTCAGACAGTAGAGCATGGGACTCTTAATCTGAGGGCCATGAGTTCGAGCCCCACGATGTTCAAAAGATTCCTACATTGCAAGGGGTTGGACTGGATAACCCTCATGGTCCCTTCCAACTCTAGGTTTCTATGATTTGGTTGGCCAATGTGAGAACTGGATGCTGGACTACATGGGATTTAGGTTTCATAAAGCAAGGCCCTTCTGATATTTTTCATCAATATGAAGCAAAATTTTCAGAAATGAAACTAACTTTGCATTCATTCTACTCATAGGTAATAATGCAACATTGCACCATTTTTCTTTTCTTCCTTAGTCACAGGAAATCTCTATCAGTATAACAGCAAAACAGGAGCAAGAAAGTGGAAGGTCCCTCAAGAACCCATCTGAAACAATCTGGATCTCACAAGCATATCTTCGGAGTCTCAGAGTCTCTCTCCTGAAAAGAACATGCCGATGAAATTCCCTAAAGATCCGTAACGTCTTCAGCCTTTAAAGCCAATCATTTAATCACAACCGATCTATTTCTCTACTAGTCTTCAGCGGGAAGATGGATTTAGTATCAAGGAGTGGGGTTCAGATGGACTTTTGAATATGGATGAAAAGAAATGTTTTCAGAATGAAGCCATGTTTGTTTTTGAAGGCTGTTGAGACATGGGCTCTCTCCTTGGTATGACACGATACAATATCGTTGTATCACCCTGCATCCCTAAGCAGCTGCCGAAAGTAGTAGAGCGAAGCCAGGGAAGCCCACAATACAAGGACACCATGTCATGAGTTTTGTATTATGAAATTATGGTAGGGAACATTTTTAAGCCTGAGGTCCACATTCACTCTTGGGCAACTTTCCAGGGGGCAGATCCAGAGCCAAAAGTGGTCAGGGCAACATATTACACATCTGTCTCCTCTACCTAGGCAAACAAGAGGCATTATCAGAGTGCAAGGACTCATTCTGGGCAGGCAAAAAACACTCAAACAGGACGTAGGGCTATGTAGGATCTGGTACCACCCCATTTCTAGCTCATTCATATAGTGCTAAACCCTGATTTAGTATTATGTGCTCATAGCCAACATGTAGATCTGGCATGAATTTGACTAAGGATGCACATAGTCCAATAGCTCTCCAATATCTTTGCTCCTGATATCCTTTTTCTGGGGATGTTAGAAGTTTATACGGCTCCAACTTGTGATCTACCATTGAGCTATAGCCATTTTCCAGCTGAAAGGCAATTTCTTGATTGTACTACTACTCCTGGTTTTTGTATATCTAATTAGGATCCATGAAACTTTGAAAAGGGCCTACATTTTGCTATGATTTCCCTGGGCATCTGAGTGCTTTATAAATCAACAATGTCTAATCCAATAACTCTGATATGAAAATGGCATTTAATCATTTTTTAATTTTTAAAAAAGAAAATTTGATCAATTGCTTTCTTTGTATTGAGGTTTATTAAAAAGAGGAAAAAGAGGAATGGGGAAAACCAATTCCCTTAGAAGTTTAATTTACTTATTACCTATTGATCTGGAGGCCTCTATAGGTTGGATATTGGAGCTGTAAGCAAATGTTTTGACTACATCTCCATAGTGACAGCAGTGACAGCAATCAATTCTAGGTGGCCCTATCTTGGATCATCAATAATGTTGGTTTAAACCATTAACAATTTTTTTTTGTTTAAAATCTGGACACACTGAAAAGATTGTCAGGATGAAATATCAGGATGCTTGTTGCTGCTCTGAAATATCAACTATGTTTCCTTAGCTAGATAAATTTTTCACATTCGCTCAACCTTTTTCATGGGCTCTAAATTCATCTTGAAATTTGACTGAGGAAGCAATGCTGATCAAAACTAGAGCTGGTGGAAAAGAGTGATTTAACCAAAAAATATATATCATGGAACTGAGTCATTACAGAAGGAATAGTTTCATTGAATCACACCCCCCCCACCATTTTGTTTCACCAATTCATTCCACTGATTCATCAGTATATTTTATGGGGAGCAACTGCCATTGAACTCAATGGGGTGACATGCTGCTGCTGTTTTTTGTTTTTAAAAAGATGACTAATAGCAGTAGATGGCCCTGAATCCTATTTGGACCATGGTGAAATGAAGATTTTTAAAAACTTAGCTGGAAACCACACAAAGAGTTTTGATGCGTTTCTTAACGTTGCTACAATTCCTAGTCCATCACCTTCCCCTCTGATTATGTGCTTTTATTATGACATTTGGATCCCTGACAAAAGGAATGAAATTAAAAAGAAGAAATTGGATGCCAAAAATTGCAAGGGGGTATATTTCTCTTTTTATTTTCCAGCACAGATTGCTGATGATTTCTCTAGGTGGCTCCATTTAATTTGTTTATCTATATCACATTGTGCTATAACATTGTGAAAACTAAAACCTGTTTGGATTGAGCAGGGGAATCCTGATTGGTATCACATACCAAGGCTCTTCAAAATCTGGTTTCTATGCGTATCTAGGAAGTTTGGAATTATTAAATTTGCACCTACTGCCTCTTCCCATCACTGAAAAAGACAATACGTGAAGAAGGTAGAGAAACAAGTAAGCAGAATGCATGTGCACTTTTTTGGAAATTTGCAGCAAATTCACAGGAGCCCATCGATACAACCCTCTGATTTACTGGGCTTCCTTGAAATGCAATTGTTTTTGGATGAGTGACTCTCAATGCATCTCATTAGTTAAGGCTGTCCAATAAACGAGGCCTTAATATTCATGGAGTTTGTGACAGGCACTCATCATTGTCATCCTCGTGCCTGGGAAGCGATGGGCAGCCACACTGGGGAAATCTATATGCAGCTACAGAAAGAGACTAATTTCACTTATTGATTGGTTATGCCAGGTGACTTGTTAGAGGTTAATTTGACAAAGGAAAATAATTTGCACAGCCTTCATCTTAGGCACATTTCTTTGTTTGCAAGAGATGAAACGATGAATTGCCAGCAAATGAACAGGATCCTTTTCCCTACTCCCACTGTCCTGGTGCTGGGAAGCCTCCACCATGGTGCTTAGTGGTCCAGGTTGAGGCCAGTTACAGTTGTTGTAGCACTTCCTTGCTTTCCCTCCATTGGAAGGACCCCTTGGCCATGCTCATAACAAAGTAGCATGAGGGCCAAGGCCATTTCTAAAAGGAGGCCCAAAGTCTCCCCTGCCCTAGTGGAAAATCTCATTTGGCAGTACTATATGTTGGGTTTGGGCAGTGACAAATTTGTCAGCGCTGCAATGGTCAAATGGAAGGCAGGGGTGCATCTGTAATATCCGGTCAGTGAAACCTTCCCATTTTGAACCCAAGAAGTTCCTGATCTTCAAGACTATGCCTATGCACCATAGATATTTGATCTCCAGTTGACACACAGGCATAGAGATCTGTATTTCCTTCTCTCCAGTGTAAACAACACGGGGTGTGTGTGTGGGGGGGTCTTCTCTTATGTCTCTTATGTTTGTGTTGGTGTGCATGAAAGCAAAGACGGGCAAGGAGGAATTGGGCAGGGAAGAATAAATCTGAATATTCCCGATGCCTCACACATCTTGCCTAGATAGTGACAGCTACTTCTTTGATCTAAGGAATGACAAACAATGTGCCTGCTCCTTTCCCATGATAGGTATCTATCTTAGTCCCACCACGAATCACTGGGGTTTTTAAGTCTGGGGGTGGATCTACACACAGGAAAAAACACTATAAACAAGTCAGAAATTAAATCATTATAATAAGGTTTCCCGGGGACAGTCCCCAGATTTACAAATCAGTCCCCTGACAAAATCCTATCATTCTGACTCATTTCAATGAAGTGTTCCCGGATTCATTGAAAAAAAAATCTGGTAACCTTACATTATAACAAATGAAAAAAAAAACACTATGGGAAATCGCTTAGAAAATTCTTTTGCTCTCTGGTGCCATCTGGTGTTGCATGTATATAACGCATTCAAAACACTGTTTCTTGACTAATGTAGCTGAGTCCCAGGTGTGAGGGAGATACCAGGAATGGTAGGAGGCTATGCTTCTCAGTATCAAAATGCCCTGCCCTGACATGGCTGGCTTTGCAACCAAATGTAATGAGAATTTTCTGGATGTTTAGAGCTGGTTCGCAGGGGGTCGTAGGAATCAGTCCAAACTGGCATTTCAGCTTGGTGGTGGTCCCCCCCCCTTAAGATTGTTGCAGAACTCCTTTATTCCATTTCTGTGCAATTTCCTTCCTTCCTTCTTTCTTTTTTTGACAGAACCCAGTAACATTAATTAAGCACAGAATCTCCTGGATTCTGAACATGAATATACATGATTGTCTCTAACAGCTTTCCTAGTGCAATTGTTCAAATGATGAATGGAGCTGGTTGGAGAATAATTAGTGTTCTCATGAAAATACTCTTTGATGCAGAGAGGCTTAAATAACCTTAAATTGCGGCTGCTAACCAGTTAGTGCCAGAAGAACATTAGAAGACCTCTCTGGATTAGACAAATGGCCCACCTAGTACAACATTCCAAAGGCCATGAGTGCAATGGTGCTCTGCCACCCATTATCTCCCGTTATGAGAATTCAGAAGCAAACAACTTCTGGACCTTAGCAGCCATTATGACAAGAAGCCATCAATAGTCTGATCCTACAGGAATTTGTCTAAGCTCTTTTTAAAAGATGCCCATGTCGGTGGCCGTCATCGCATCTGGTAATGGCACTTCACATTGTCAGAGTGAATGGAAGTACAGTGGTACCTCGGGTTAAGTACTTAATTCGTTCCGGAGGTCTGTACTTAACCTGAAACTGTTCTTAACCTGAAGCACCACTTTAGCTAATGGGGCCTCCTGCTGCTGCTGCGCCTCCGGAGCACTATTTCTGTTCTCATCCTGAGGTAAAGTTCTTAACCTGAAGCATTATTTCTGGGTTAGCGGGGTCTGTAACCTGAAGCGTATGTAACCTGAAGCATATGTAACCCGAGGTACCACTGTACAGTCGTACCTTGACTTTCGAACACAATGCGTTCCAGAAGTCTGTTCATCTTCTGAAGCATTCGGAAACCAAGGTGTGGCTTCTGATTGGCTGCAGGAGCATCCTGCAGCCAATCGGAAGCTGTAGAAGCTGTGCCAGACGTTCGGCTTCCGAGGCAAAGTTCGCAAACCAGAACACCTACTTCCGGGTTTGCAATGTTCAAGTTTCGAGTTGTTTGAGAACTAAGCTGTTTGAAAACCAAGGTACGACTGTACAGCCTCCCCAATTTCCATATTGTTATGTACTGAGTTGAACAGGATCCAAAATGCAGCAGTATGATTGGTCCAAGAACAATAGGATTCAGAATGCAGCAGTCTGATTGGTCCTAGAACAATGCAGCAGTCTGATTGGTCCTAGAACAATGCAGCAGTATGATTGCTCTGCAGGAGCTACCCAATCCAGCTCCAGGTGGAAGTGAATCCGCAACCTGATTGGCCTACAGGAGAATCCCGGAATTAGCCAATCATGTGTATATAAAGCAAATATTTTGGGGGAACTTTCATTTCTCACTACCATGAGCTGAATAAAGAGCATGAAATCCACTCTCGACTCCAAGTATATTTCACATATTCACAAAGGATTCTGGGAGAAGCATCCGCCAGACTTGAAACCGCCAAACTTATCATACTCCGGGCAGGATCAAAGCCTTTGTCTTTACACTTTCATTTTTCAACCACCCTGAGGAACCACAGGAAGTAAATGGAGACAGATAAAATATGGTATCGATGAGCTGGATAATGCATGTGCAAGAGAAAGGGAGCCCTCTATTGGATGCCAGAGAGTGACAGGCACAATGCGGCAGATGGTACCCCGTGGCGTGATAAAGCTGGACCCTCCATGATGCTCACACAGGCATGACAAATGATGTACAAAATAAGGGTGTTTTTTTTAAAGGCCTGTCCAGCATCGTGGAGGGATGTGCTGGATTTGATCATGCTAAAGCAAGATTGGATTGTTGTTGTGGGTTAAATGCATTTGTCTGTAGCTCCTTCCCAGACCCTCATATTTAATTTGAACTACAGATCTCTGACAAACCTCTTAGTGGCCTCTCCCCATTCCGATGCATACTGCCCAATGCATCATTTCCCAATACGCCTGTCTCTTCCTGGCACGGCCGCTGGAAGCCATCAGGCTTAAAAATATATATATAATTTAAAGTCCCCCCGCTGTAGTTCACATTAACCTAATTAACCACCATGATGAGCTTAGGCATTTCACATAATTAGACGGCAGAAGCAATTTTTCACATTTTTAAAAGCAATTCATTCAGTCTGTAGGGTGGAATTCAGTATCACACAGTTCCCATTGTTCTATCTGCACAAGAGTTGCAGCTTGCTGGATGGGAAGATCCCTCTTCCCCTCCCCCTAAACACTGCTCTGGGGTCTCTCCTGGCCCTCCCCACCCCCAGCCAATTGGGGGGGGGGAGTGGGGGAAAGAAGAAGAAGAAGAAGAAGAAGAAGAAGAAGAAGAAGAAGAAGAAGAGTTTGGATTTGATATCCCGCCTTTCACTCCCTTTAAGGAGTCTCAAAGCGGCTAACATTCTCCTTTCCCTTCCTCCCCCACAACAAACACTCTGTGAGGTGAGCGGGGCTGAGAGACTTCAGAGAAGTGTGACTGGCCCAAGGTCACCCAGCAGCTGCATGTGGAGGAGCGGAGACTCGAACCCGGTTCCCCAGATTACGTGACTACCGCTCTTAACCACTACACCACACTGGCTGGGGCAAAGCCGTTTTGTGCAAGCAGAATCTTGTACAGCCTGCCATTCTGTTTTTTGTCTACTTTGCTCCTCTTTTCCCTTCTTTTTCTTTATGATTCCTTCTTAAAGTGAATGCATCCTTAGGATGTAAATTCATTCTAACAAGGCATCCCAATATTTTTCTAACTGCTTTTGGGTTTGGGGATGTAAGACATAATTTACTACATATATTTCTCGCTACCATTTCCAGTGTCAGATGGAACTGTGATTTTTAACTTTTTCTTTTTAAAATGATTTTATTGATACATCAGGACAACAACAACAAAACAGAAGAAAAAATATATATACAGCAATAAAAAGATATTTGAAATTAGATAATGACAATAAAAGTTACAACCAACGAAACCTATACATTTACACCACATAAATATAAATAACCTAAAATTTTGACTTCCTTCATCCTGATATCGGCTTTTAAATTTATTTCTTTTCAACTGTTTCCTTTGTGAATTATTATTATGATTGTCTCACATACATAACCTAAGAATCATAAATCATCTTGCAGAAATTAATCAAAACAAGTCCAGGTTTTCACTTGGGGACACTGTTTTATAAAGTAATCTTTCCACTTCCCCCACTCTGTGCTGAAGTTTTGTTTAGGTTGGTCTCCGATTACCTCTGTTAGTTTAGCCAATTCAATGTAATGTAATTTTTAACTTTTTCGATTTCCACAAGGGCTTTTCTTATCAGAACTCCAAGTGGCTCCTATATCTTGTCCTACAGCTTTCATTAAAATATCAATAAAAATGTAAATATGAAAGATAGAGAGAATGAGAAACAATCGAAGGTAGTTTAAGTCCGGGGAATTATGGACCTGGGGATGTAGGAGAGCAAATAATAAAATGTTTAGGCGGCAATCTAGTCCATATTTATACACACATAAATCCCATTAACTTCAGTGTACATATCGCTGTGTTCAAGATTTCCACCTCATGTCTCCATCCCATAAATCCCTTTTGCTGATATGGGAGCTCTGATGTATTTGTTGAGCTCACCTGGCTGCCAGGGCTTCCTAAGTCACTTCAATGGAGCTCTGTGTGTCTCAGGGCATGCATATTTTTGCTCTCTCCACTGAAGTGAAAGAGAAAACCCAATCAGGTAGGAACTCTGACCTGTCTGTTGGAAACCATGCCCAGATCTGTCTCAGGTGCTTGTACTGCAATCATTTTGCTCATGTTCTTCCCAAATAAAGCTCCATGGGAGATAATTTGGAGGTGGAGGAGAATTTCACTGACTTCCTCACCAGCTGAAAGAGTTTCAGAAAACCAGACATTACTCTACACAGAAACACAGCTTTCACCATTGCTGTTATAATAGAGCAGTTGGAGATGTGCTGAAAGGATCTCAACGAACTTTTGTGTTGCATTGCTTCCTTTATACTACAGTATCTGAACTTTCTTTGCCCCATAATCAATTTCTATCCCTTCCAATACAGTGGTACCTCGGGTTACATATGCTTCAGGTTACATACGCTTCAGGTTACAGACTCCGCTAACCCAGAAATATTACCTCAGGTTAAGAACTTTGCTTCAGGATGAGAACAGAAATCGTGTTCTGGCGGCGTGGCAGCAGCAGGAGGCCCCATTAGCTAAAGTGGTGCTTCAGGTTAAGAACAGTTTCAGGTTAAGAATGGACCTCTGGAACGAATTAAATACTTAACCCGAGGTGCCCTGTACTGAGTCTCCACTCCCCTGATCTATTTTCAGTTCTTTTTTGTGTGTTTAACTGCCCTGGTTAATGCTCCAGTAACTGCCTGCATCACAGGACTTGGCATCTGATTTCAACCCATTTTTCAAGGCACCACGTTTTGATCTAGATATGTTGTCAGTGAACATTTACGAATGCCAGGATAAGTTACCAGTCTAGCCCCTCCTCTTCTCTACAGTTCTGCTGCGAGTGTCAAAAACCAAGTCCATTTAAGAACTCTTCCTACTGTGTGGGCGAATACCATTTTCTTGTCACAGGAAATTTGTCAATTGAACAATCGTTTTGTGATGGGAAGAGATGTGATCTCCTGCAGGGCAAAGGTCAATTGAGTTTCTGTCCAGTTTGTACCATATCAAGCCCACTAATCTTACACTTGGCCAAAATGCTGCTGCTTGGAGACAGAAGGAGAAAGGATGGAGAAATCCTCCTTTGCCAAAATGGCAAAACTATATCTCACACTATTTTAAAAGAAACCTTCTTCACCACTATACTAAAGACTTCTGCCTAGATGCTAGCTCTTTTTGAAGCATTTGATAGATCAAAATAATTTATTTGTTTTTGTTCTTTTAAATCTATCCCATCAGTAGATAGTTCATAATAAGAATGAAATCAACTAATTTAAAACATATACTGCAATTTTAAAAGAGCAATAAAATTATGCCAATAATCAATCAGAAGAAAATTCAGAAATAGAGCTCAATAGAGTACAGTTGAACTGAGCTAGGCTGCATTCTCATAGCAGTTTATTCTGTTTCTCCGATGTTTCCCTGCTAATTTTTGCATTATATCTGGGCTTTTGCATGACATAAAAGTGATTTCCAAAAATCTGGTGCAATATGGCAGAAGTTTTGGGCTTATTTATGTGTTAATTTGTTCCAGGAAAAAAATCTTCTTGCAACTCTATTAACCCAGAAAATCACAGGACTTAAGTGGTGGATTTTTGGGCGGTTTGGCAGCATACATTTCTTCCCAGCTATTTTCATGGGAGAATCATGAGGGAACATAAGCATGCATGCGCAGAAAGGGCAGGGGGTTAGTAGCGCCGTCCAATGACATTTGTTGTTGTGTCACACCATGGTCACTGGTACAAATGAAATTCAGTGTGACACCCCAGGATGTCACCAAAAAGCCACAGTTCCATAACGCAACAGGTACTGCAGTGTGAAAGCAACATTAGAAAGCAGGACAGAATTGCTAGCATTGTACTCAATAATATTAATAATACAATGGTACCTCGGGTTACAGACACTTCAGGTTACAGACTCCACTAACCCAGAAATAGTACCTTGGGTTAAGAACTTGGCTTCAGGATGAACAGAAATCGTGTTCTGGCGGCGTGGCGGCAGCAGGAGGCCCCATTAGCTAAAGTGGTGCTTCAGGTTAAGAACAGTTTCAGGTTAAGAACGGACCTCCAGAACGAATTAAGTTCTTAACCCGAGGTACCACTGTACTATGAACTACAGATCTATTAAACATAAATCAAGACAAAGAAACATGTCGTCTCTCCTTGCCGTCTCCTCGTAGAGAAAGTCAAAGCAAAAGAAAAACAATACAGCGGAGGTTCAGCTTGTGCCAGCAAACTGTCCTGGAATGTAAACAGACATGTGACAAGTAACAATCCCATGCCTGCCACTAAAGGTGGAATGGAAAATCCCAACAAGGGGACCCTGCAAGGGCCGGGGGGGGGGGCTCTCCAGGTGCTCTGGGGCTGCAAACCCATGGGCCGGATAGAGGAGGAAGAACAGGGGCGAGTTGGGGCGCCTCTCTTCTTCCTCCATGGTGGCGGTGCCTTCCTCCTCCTCATACTCCCCTTCCCCTTCCCCATCACCTTCCTCCCTCTTCCCACAGGGCCGGCTGCCTCAGCGCCTCACAGCAGTGCAGAACATGAGATGGTGGCGACTGAGCGAAGCCAGGTGCCTGGGGGGTGAGCAACGTGCGCTGGGTGGGCAGGCCCCTCGATAGCCCTAGACCAGTCCAAGGCTGTCAGGCACACATGCAGGGCAGAGCCGGCCAGCCGCCTCGTCATCACCTCGCTGGCCCCGAACGCAGAGCCCGCAGCAGAAGAGCACATGGCACTCAGATGGGCTCTGCTCTCCCCAGACTGCAAATCTCCTCCCCAGACACTCGGCCTAGGGCTCTTCAGAGCTCGATGCCCGAGTGCCCCACACCCCTTGAACCCCCGGGTAGAGACGGCCCTGGCCACAAAGTCTGAAAACAAAAGATGAATTTGGCAACTGGGCAATGTATGTACAATAAAGAAACCTGCCCCAGGGCTCCTCCCAACTAAGAATTATCTGGGAACTTTTGTTCTCCAGTGCCTTTAGTCAAGCTTTATTTGTTGTTGTTTAGTTGTTTAGCCGTGTCCGACTCTTCGTGACCCCATGGACCAGAGCACGCCAGGCACTCCTGTCTTCCACTGCCTGCCGCAGTTTGGTCAGACTCATGCTGGTAGCTTCGAGAACACTGTCCAACCATCTCGTCCTCTGTCGTCCCCTTCTCCTTGTGCCCTCCATCTTTCCCAACATCAGGGTCTTTTCCAGGGAGTCTTCTCTTCTCATGAAGTGGCCAAAAAGCTTTCTAAGTAACACTTAAAGTTTCAGAAAGAAGTAAGGCAGGGGGGGTGAGGATAGTTTTGAACTAGCAGTCTGCCCAGTGCCAGATTTACGTATAAGCTAAACAAGCTATAGCTTAGGGCTCCACTTTCTCCCCCCCCATGTCACTTTTAATATACTTCTTCTAAATTGTATTTCAGTTCAACAATTACTTTGATAAAATATATATTTTGTTATGTGCAAATGGCTTTAGATATCTATTAGGGCCAGAAATTACCATATAGCATATATTCAACACAAAAAACAGTGACAATTTGTTGCTGACAAAGGACAGCTGGACATATAAAGGTCCCCATTACCTTCAGTAGCTTAGGGCCTCATCAAACCAAAATCCGGCCCTGAGCCTGCCAACCACAAGGGGCATTGCTCAACGGCAGAGCAGCTGCTTTCGCATGCAGAAAGTGTCTGGTTCAATCCACACCATCTCCAGGTAGTTAAAGAGATCCTGCCTGAAACCCTGGAGAGCCGCTGCCAGTCAATATTGAGTTAGCCGGAACTGCATGCCAATACTGAGCTTGATGGATCTATGGTCTGACTCAGCGGAAGGCAGCATCACGTGTGCCAAATTGATGCTAATCCACAAGGTTCTTCTAGAAGGTCACTGGTGGCCATTGATTTCATCACTTATGCTGCTGGGTGGCAAATCACTGAAGGTCCTGATTCTTCCCTCTGGCTTCTTCTATTGAGGTTTGCCCACATATATCTTTACTCTCCTAACAGCTGGATATATGGGAATCTGTCTTAGTCCAGCTACCTCAGTCCCAGCACCACTCTTCAGCAGAGGTCTCTCTCTTTCCTCTTCACCAGCTTCTGTAGCCTTTTAATTGGAGATGGCACAGACTGAACCCTGGACAAAACATAGAATCATAAAACTGGAGAGCTGAAAGGGACCACAAGGGCCATTTGGTCCATCTCCCTGAAATGCAGGGATCTTTTTTGCCCAATGTGGCACTTGGACCCATAACCCTGAGATTAAGGGTCTTATGCTCTACTGACTGAGGTATGTGCTCCACCACTGAACAAACTCTGCTTCCATTATTATTAGTATATTTCAGGGAACAGTTATTCTATTTTTTAAAACAATTATACCATGAGAAAGCCCAGCCACTAAATGAAATTCCGGAGTCTACACAGCCAGGGCACAGGTACCACACACACTTTGCCTGGCAAAAATATTGCTGCCTAATAAAGTTGTTCCCTCTAGTGCTGACATTATAAAAATAGCAAATGTTCTAAATGGGAAAAGGATCTGTTTACCAGCCTTGGTTAGAGCACTACCATTTTTCACTACATTAGTTCCTTGGTACGTTTCCAGGTATTAATATATACCCATTCCAGCCATGCCACTTCCTTAAAAAGAGGGGGGAGGGACAGCTAATTATATGGCATGGATCAATTCATCCAGGCAGCTGCTGCCTGATTTTGGATTGACTGCCATTTCTTTTACCGGCAGTTTGTTTTGTGCAAGCTCGGTGACATTCCTTGGTAATTGCTAGAAGAAGTTGTTCTGCAAATATGTACAGCAAGACAAAGTTTTGCCATGGGGATCACTTACCCTGATACTTGTTTGCTATTGATTTAGCCGGTGTGAGAGTGGCAAGCGGCCAGCTTCCTCAACTTCTTTTGAAGACATTCTTTAGGTTTGTTGGTTCGGGGTTGTTGTTGTTTTAAATAGAGCCACGCACATTTTGAATTGAAGAGGCACATGCCTGAACTTGCAGTTGCTTGAGGCGAAAACCTCCACTGCCCACACTCCGAGCTATAGAGACAAGCAGACTCAAAGCAAACACAGAACACAGGTGACGAGACTGTAATAGTAGCCTTGCTGGGCTCACCAAATTAATGGAGGTGATGACTTGTACAAGTGAGAGCTCCAACGGAAGTGTGCATCATGGTATGCTTCTGTTCAGGACTCTAGACAGTTCGTTCCATTCCCTTACCCCTCCCCACTCTCTGTGGCCCCGGAGTATTCCTAGGCTGCATTCAAACATGGAGAATATTGTGTGAGCTTTCTTGAATACAATGCAAGTGCTTCTGCCCTCTTTTCCAGCATTCCTTTCATACTGCAGTACCTGTTGTGTTATAGAACGGTGGCTTTTTGATCAATATGCCAGCGTGTTGTGCTAAATTTCATTCACCCGAGTGGGCAAGGTGTGACACAACAGCAAGCTTCATTGGACAACCTCGCTGCTGCTGTTCCCCCATGATTCCTCCATAAAAACAGGAAAGAACCATATTCACTTGAGGAAACATGAGGAATTTCCTATTTGCCTTGAGAAGACTCTAGGGTGAGCAGATCCACAAGGAAGCTGGATTCCTGCACCTTCAATAGTTGTGCAGAAGAGGGAATTTCAGCAGGTATAGCGTCTGTGACCTGCTGAAAACTATTAAAAGAGCAGGAGCCTGTTCTCCTTTGTATCTAAGATGGCTCACATGGGAACTTCTGCTACATTCCAATATAGTCCAGCCTTGAGTGTCACACTTGGATGGAAGTTGCCTTCTACCAAGTTAGACCTTTGGTCCATCCCGCTTAGTATTGTGTATCTATGTCAGGGATTCAGACAGGCATCTCTCTCAGCCCTACCTAGAGATGCTGGGGATTATACAGTGGTACCTTGGTTCTCAAACGTAATCCATTCTGGAAGTCCATTCCAAAACCAAAGCGTTCCAAAACCAAGGCGCGCTTTACCACAGAAAGTAATGCAAAATGGATTAATCGGTTCCGAACTTTTAAAAACAACCCCTAAAACAGAAATTAACATGAATTTTACTATAAAATGAGACTACTGATCCATAAAATGAAATCAATATACCATGTACTGCAGTCACACAATCAATCAATCAGTAGCTAAACTGGGCTCCACACAGTCACAAAAACAAAACAAAAAGAGTCGGAAAAACAAAAACGCAAAATAAATAGCAAAACCAGACAGTCCTCAGCATAACACTCAAAACGGAAGTGCAACGCTCAAAACAGAGCACGTTCAGCTTCCAAAAAAAGTTCGCAAACTGGAGCACTTACTTCCGGGTTTGCAGTGTTTGGGTTCCAAGTTGTTGGAGTATCAAGTTGTTTGAGAACCAAGGTAGCACTGTACCCACTTCCAAGTGTGTGCTCTGCCATGGAGCTACAGTCCCTCTGGGTGCCTGTCTGTCAATCTCCTTCCATCCTAACTTGCATCACAGGGTTGCTCTGTTCATAAAAAGGGGGATGGAGAGCTCCTGGGGGGGGGAAGTGTGGGTTGAAAATGCAAAGTCAATCCACCCTAGCCTTCCTCTTTCAGGTGGACTGCATGGACATGAGAAATGCAGGTTGACATAGCACAATGCTTCTGGTGTCAGTGAGCTAAATCTGTCCTTAAGCCCATACATTATACTCCTTCATTAGCACCGAAGGTCACCAGCGAACGGGTTAATTTACCCCCATTTCTCTTTCTTCCTGCTTAAAGAAAATAAGAGCATGCCAAGGCAAAAGGACCGCCCGCCCACCTCCTCAGCTCAGGCGAGAGAGAAAATGAAAGGGTTGGAACATTTGTAGACACATTGATATCTCCAGGGCCTTTTAGGGGCATTTTCCTTCCAACTAATTACTTAGACATATTTTTTGCCTTTTTAAAATAGGGGAATTAGAAACATACTTAGCATGGAAGGCAAGGCTTGCTAGAGTTTATTCGTCTCACTTTAACATGCATGTTGCTCTCTGAAAGCTTGCTGCCTATGCTTAGTTTTCCTAAAACCCACTACCTTGTGTCTCCCACTTTCCCCCCTTAACTGTCTAAAGCTGTTGCCGGGGATTGCATCTCTCCCATTAAAATCTCTGACGCACCAAGCAAAGATGCAGCTGGTGAAAGTCTGGCCCCAGTGCTCTTTCCGTCTCTTTGATGGCCACCTGGTTTTCTCCGCCGTAAGACCTCGTTTCACCCCACAAGCAAGAAAGGAGGCTTAGCAACGGGACAGGCAGAACAAGGGGACAGGAAGTACTCCAGCTAGTTCATCTCATAAGGAAAGCACCCACCATTTCTCAGCGGGACCCTGACAAGCCTAACGATCATCCAAATGTAGCCAGGAAATCTTCTTCATTGTTGGGTTGCACTTTCCTCTAAGAGATTAATGTTTGCTTGCTAAATCTATTGTTGTGTGTGGGGGGGTGTACATTAATATGCAGGCGTCAACAGCGATGGGGAACAGGTTCAATTCGGTCTGCATCGAAAGGTGAAATTGCACTTCCTGAAACAATGCACAAACTGGAACGCAGCTGTCCTTTGAAATTCACGCTTCCCTGAGTTTCGCAATGCAGTTCTCCTGCCAAGGGATGAGTACAAAAATGCACGTGTTAAAGTTAAAATATTAAAATGGCATACTCAGTAGAGTGGCCGGATTTCAAAGGAGACAGGGCTCTTGAACCTTTTAAGAGGTGTGTAAAAGAGGGAATTTTAGAATTTTCATGCAAGTTACATCTGCCTAAAAATCTTCTTAGGGTCCCTCCCAACTCTAAAATTCTATGGTTCTATGCAACTATGAATGGTGCCAGAGCCAGTGTGGTGTAGTGGTTAAGAGTGGTAGTCTCGTAATCTGGTGAACCGGGTTAGCGTTCCCGCTCCTCCACATACAGCTGCTGGGTGACCTTGGGCCAGTCACACTTCTCTGAAGTCTCTCAGCCCCACTCACCTCACAGAGTGTTTGTTGTGGAGGAGGAAGGGAAAGGAGAATGTTAGCTGTTTTGAAACTTCTTAGGGTAGTGATAAAGCAGGATATCAAATCCAAACAACAACTCCTCCTCCTCCTCTTCTTCTTCTTCTTCTTCTTCCTCTTCCTCTTCCTCTTCCTCTTCCTCTTCTGTATCTTTGCATTTTGCATCCACTAGTTTTCCGCCATTTTATTTTACTGCATGTGCATCCTACTCTTCTTCCAAGCTGCTCGGGGGCATGCATGGCTCTCTTTTTCACCCAGTTGATTCTTACGACAACCTTGCTAAGGTTGGCTAGGCTGTGAGCTAATGATTGCTTCACACAGTCACCCCTCATAGCTGAGTGAGGAAGTGAATCCAAGCTACATTAGTCAAAAAAGCAGTGTTTTAAATGTGTTATAAACATGCAACACCAGATGGCGCTGGAGAGGGACAAATATTCTTTGTGATTTTACATAGCGTTTCCCCCCCCCCCTTTTGTTATAACAATTTAATTTCTGACCCTTTCCGCCCCTGTGTGTAGATCCACCCCGGTCTATAATAGTGCAATATTCAAACAGCTATATAAGGCAGCCATGACCATGCCTGCAAACCAGGGCAGAGCCAAAAACTCTGAATTGCATTGAATAGGTTCCTTATACAGTCGTACCTTGGCTCCCAAACAAATCGGCTCCCAAATGATTGAAACCCAGAAGTGAGTGTTTCGGTTTCCAGACGATTTTCGAAAGCCGAATGTCTGGCATGGCTTCCGATTGGCTGCAGGAACTTCCAGAATGGATTCCGTTCGACTTCCAAGGTACGACTGTATTTTGTTTAAAGTCCTATTCTCTTTTTGCATCTGGTCATCATCCTACATGGAGGACCAGATTCCACAGAACAGGAAAGAATATCTGGGGTCTTCCCTTCAGATCTCTGGAGTCTTCACAAAGTACGGACACTGTGTTTACGCTAAGAGACATTTGCTCTAAAACACTCTGCTTGAAGTTCTGGAACTTTTCATAAACAGGAGCTGGTAAAGCTAAAGGGTAGCATTCAGAATTCCCTGCTCCCAGACACATCCTCCAACTGTTTCAGTCTCTTAGGACAAACCTAGCGATATCATTCATAAATGTGTTTTCTGAGAATGATGCCCAATGCGTTCAGTGGCATTTAGGCCACACTCCTAAACACTTAGTAGGGAATAAACATCTCTGGACACAATGAAGTTTATTTCCAAGGAATGGAATCCGTAGGATTGTGTTGTCAGTAACCTTACAGCATGATCTCATTCATTTTCCTTCAGAAGTCCCACTGTGATCAGTTGGGGTTACATCCAAGTAAATATGCAGCCTTCCAAAGTTATCATCGCTCAGGGCTGCTTTGTGAGCTGAAAACCTGACATTTGAATAATCAGTGTACAGGTTATCAAAGAAATGTCCCCCCACTACCTTTTGCGCAACATCTGAAAAGAGAGATTCTAGCTGTCACAAAATTGTCCAGAGGCAAAGCCAAGATAGACCAATTTCAGGATGCCTGAGAATCTACTTCATGTGAAATAACATTAAGGAAATTCTGTGCTTTTGACAGCTCTGTACCTTTCGCAAGAATAAATAGATAAACCGTTATTTGCCTTGGTTTAGCGTTAATTTTATTCGTTATAATGCATCAGGCTAAGATTCAATATAATCTTTCAACTCAGCTCAATAAGCCAACATTTAATTGCAGCACCCAAAGTCCTCAATACTAACTCTGGGTATTTTCCTATACATTTCCCACACAATAGCCTAGTCAATGAATATACCTAGGAGATGAAACTATTTGTATTGTAGACCTGGTCCACTCGTAAGGTTGCTTCACATGCTCACCCAGCTGGGGTTCTTGTGGAGGAGACAGTACAAGGGAGTGTGTGATACAGGGCATAATGTGTATGTAATCTAACAGACATGGGGTTGCAGGTGGAGTTCAGTAAGGGCAGGACAGTTATGTGAGTCAACTCATGGCTTCTCCATCACTCCAGAAAGTGCACATTCCCATTCCATCTGTCTTGGTGTGGATGGGAATGCTTGTAAGGTATTCAGGGCCAACACACAAAGCCTTCACACCCCCATTGCTTGCTTCATGCAACACCTTCTTGCGCACCAGTCTCCCTGGATTTGGGCCAGTATCTCTTTTTTTTCGCCATACTGCTTTGCCCTTTACCGTGCAATTGAAATGCAAATTGCTCTTACAGCCCAAACCTATGCATATGTACTCAAAAGCTTATTGATTCATAGGTTTCACGAGACACTCTCTGATAAGAGTGCGCAGGATTGCAATCTCTGGCAGCCAAATGCACCCTTACTTCCAAATAAGCCCCACAGTTCAATGGGCAAACCTGCACAGATTTGGGTTGTTGGTTACTCATCTGATCCTTAATGGTCACACTAGAGCCTAACGGAAGGCAGATAACCTTTTTAAAAAAAGCCTTTTCTCCCCTTTTAGAATACTGGCATCCCCCAATTTGCGTGCGATGAACTTGTGTGTGACCGTGTATATGCGTGGTGCCAGGAAATTAAATCATTCCATTTACACCAGGAAATGGCGTGCACAAGAGAGAGAGCTGGAGAGTCCTGGTGGCTTGTGAGGAGACTCTCCCCGGAGTCCAAAGAGGACTTTAGTGGGGGCAGAAAAGAGACTGGAGGCACAGTGGGAATTTGTTTAGGCTGCTCAGCCTCCCCGCCTAACAGCTGATGTGTGGGATAGCTGCCCCCCAGAGCTTCAATCCCATTGCGGATATTTTTGGTACAGCATTTTTTATCTGAATTGGAGAGACAGTGGCAGAGAGGGCATGAAAAGTGTGTTTAGAGTGTGCTCCCCACTTACAGAAATTTCACTAATGCACGCAGGGCGCCAGAACGAAACCCCCGCATAAGTGGGGAGTCACCCATACGCCTGTGCTCCACAATTCTGCCAAGGATACCAGTGATCTATCTTTCATTCTGGAAACATGCCATAAAAATAAGATGCTCCCCTTAGTTTCTCTCCCCCCCCCAATCCCACCACCCAAAAGATCTGTTCAATCCAGCATCCTTTATCACTTTGTTTTTTTCACGTTTCGGATCTCTTCCCGGAGATCAGACATCAGGGTGAGGCTAAGCAACTGAACCATGAAGTCTTCAAAGTCAATTTCGCCGTCCCTGTTCTCCTCAAGAGCAGAAATGATCTCTTGGTATTTTGGCTTGGTTTCCTGACCCTGTGAAAAAACGTGAATCATGTTGTGGCAAAATATGGAAGCTGCTTTCATCACGGCTGCTAATGAGGGAGAGCAGAACAGTTACAAAACATGCTTCCTAGACAGGTTGCAGAAGCAGGGTCAATTTAAGGGGAAGTGCCGCACGTCAAGAGACTATTAACAGACACAATCAAATGCGTTTGGTGCAAGAATGCCAAAGGCACAAATAGCTATGCTAAAAAGGAAAAGAAAAGAAAGGGTATGTGTGACCAGCTGACATGGATTGATGTCAGAAGAAGTAGCCAGAAGAAAAGCTCTGAAAACACACTGCTTTTTTTTAAGGCCTGGAGAGGAGCTTATACTAAAATCTCATATGCTGCTCTTTGGTCCTCTGAGCCGACAAAATAGAAAACTGTATTAAGAGAAAAGCAATAGAAAACGTAATGAAAGCAGCAGCAATAATACTAAAAAACCAACAACAGGTTCCCACATAAGATTAAATGTTCACCAAATGTTGTTTACCCTTCAAAGGGAGGAGGAGGAGGAGGAGGAGGAGGAGGAGGAGGAGGAGAAGAAGAAGAAGAAGAAGAAGAAGAAGAAGAAGAAGAAGAAGACCATCAGAAATGGGAATTCCAGATTCTGGGCCCCTAAACCCTCACCAGCCTCTGCTCAGCTAGCAGTGGGATATGGGGTGCCATGCAACTCCTCACCCCCAGTAGATCTCAGCAGGTGGTCCTTCACATATTCCAAACCCCAGAAAGTTAAGGCTTTATTAAAGGTGATATTGGTACTTTCAGCTGGGCCTGGCAATGTTCTTGGCCTAGGGCTGAAGAGTTTGGTCCCTTCGGGGGCTGCTAGGGGCGCATTGGAAGATGGCCGACAATACCATCTCTCCGGCTCACACGAGGTAATTAAGAGGCTGATATGGGAGTATGCAGCCTCCCTTGTTACCCCAAGGGAATGGGGAACACTGCCTTGCCTGCGGTTGCCATAAATCACCCCCAGATTCAAAAGAAGGGGGTGAGGGCACTAGGCACACAGCCCTCGTGTGAGACGGCTCTCCCGGACGCAGTCTCTGATTGCGTGGCCTGGTTGCAGGAGCTCAAAATAAACAATTAGAGAGAAGCAAATGCACATATTTCGAGTGAAGAACGGGAGTTAAGACTGCTAATTGAAGTGACCTCTGTGAAATGGAGCAATCGGTTGGATTTAACAGGAAAACATAACAAGAAGAAGATACATCAAAGGGTCGGTATGTCGGAATGGGACAGAATGGGGGGGGGAACCTTTCTTTTATTTTATCTTATGTGATTACCCAACAACACCCCCCCCCCCAAGAAGAACCGTTGCGATTACTGATTATAAGCGGGATGATTAAGAACTGTGTGGAAATGAATTACTAATCAAAGACATGGTTTGTGAAACATCGGGGAAGGAATGAAGAGCCTTTGGAATGACGCATTCATAAAAAGAGACTTGTTTAATAAGCAGGCCTGGCTACTGGATTTATGATCGAGGGGGAGGAGACCATGGTAACTGGAATGTGAGTTCGACCTGGCAGAACCCCCTAAGATTGATGAGAGACTGTCAGACCTGCGAGGATTTAATGGGCAGACGTTAAGAATGTTTTGTTCGGAAGTGTGGAAATGGCGTCTGTCTGTTTGAAATATGGCTCTTGGAGGAACGGAAAATCCACACAGGATAAACAACGTCTGTTTTCAACCCGCTTGTGGAGACTATCAGAGGTCACAAAGAAAGGAATATATGACAATAACAAGAAAACGAGGAAAACAATAAAGAAAAGATTGGATAGAACTGTGAATACTATTTGGACAGAACTGTAACATTAAAGCAGCAGCAAGAGAGATGTTTGGATCCCTTTCTGAGCTCGAAGCATGGGTACCCCCAACAAAAATTTAAAAAATTGGCTTTGTAATTTGGAACTAATGTGATTTGATTGTTTGTTAATAAAAATTATATTTTAAAAAAAAGAGTTTGGTCCCTTCTCCCGATGTTCCCTTTATACCAGCTTGATTACTCCCTTCAACCCACTTACCTGCATGAAATGCACAAACTGAGTCTCGAGCAACTTTTTTGCTTCGGCTTTGCTGAGCTTGCCCTCTGTGTCTGCAACGTTGTCATAAACCAAGGCTGCTGTCGCAACAGCTTTCTCCAGATCCGAGCCTTTCCCTAGAGCTGAGGGGCGAAATACAATAAGTGGGAGGCCAACGGAAGCAGTTTTTGAAACAGCAACAACAAGAAGAACAGTAGAGCCCAGAGTCAGCGAGAGTAAATTATTCTGAGCTTCCTGCAGTTAACAGCAATGACACTGCATACTGCATTTGTATGGCGAGGGTGTTGATGGTTGTGAGCTACCTGCAGAAGAGCCAGCTGCAGGATTCAAAGGAAGGCTTAGAAGACCCTTAGCGGTGGCCCGGTGTGTTGTAATGCACCCAGAACAGCACTATAGATGCCTGCTTAGAGGTGGAACAACCTTGCAGACTAAGAGAGGGTTGTGATTCAGGCTGATGGTCAGAGTTGCCACTTTGCAAAAATAGTCCTGAGCCTGCCCAACCCTTAAAATCTATAGAGGGGCCTTGTTAGCATCCTGGTGTGGGAAGAGCTTCATTCTGTGGTGATGCAGGAATGGGCTTCTCAGCGGTGGCACTCCATTGATGGAATGCCCTCCTCTCTGAGTAATGTATGGTAGGTAAAGGGACCAAGGGACCCTTGACCATTAGGTCCAGTCGTGGCCGACTCTGGGGTTGTGGCGCTCATCTCGCTTTATTGGCCGAGGGAGCCGGCGTACAGCTTCCAGGTCATGTGGCCAGCATGACTAAGCCATTTCTGGTGAACCAGAGCAGTGCACGGAAACGCCCTTTACCTTCCCGCCAGAGTGGTACCTATTTATCTAGTTGCACTTTGACGTGCTTTCAAACTGCTAGGTTGGCAGGAGCAGGGACCGAGTAATGGGAGCTCACCCCATCGCGGGGATTCGAACCGCCAACCTTCTGATCGGCAAGTCCTAGGCTCTGTGGTTTAACCCACAGCACCACCCACGTCATACCAACTCATTAAAAAATAAGAATTCAGCATCAACTAAAATTTTATTTGTTTCCTCAGACGTTCTTAAGAGAACCTCAAAAACATTTGGCTTTGGGATGGGAATGATGTGTGCTCTGTGTTGCAATATATCCAGGTTGCAATTCTAACCCCAATAACCTGGGAGTGAGCCCAATAGAATGAGGTTAGAAGTAAACATTGTTAGAAATGCTATGTGCATCACCGCATTTTATGCTGCCCTGTCCAGGAAAATAGATGAATGTATAAAGGAAACAAGGGGAGTAGCTCACTTACCTTTTATAGAAGCCAGCTGCTTGGATATTGGTATACTGGAAATTAAATAGACATTGTTACTGGTATATCTGGTGGTTAATGTAGCAAGAAATGATTTTTTGATCTGAGAGCACATTGGGAGGGTTTTTAATATTGGGCTGGTCACTCTCTTTTTCGTTAAAAGTTTCTTTTCTTTTCTGAGATATAGGATAAAAATGTAATGCCCCTCAAAACATAATCAGATTCAGTTGCATGCAATAATAGAATCTGTGCCTGTGTATACTGAGCACATCTTAAGATAAGACCTTTAGAACCAGGGGTGCCAACTTGAATATAATATTGGGGGGCAGGTAAGCCCTGCCCCACATAATCACATGACGTGGTGCAACCTACACCATTTGAATGGCAAAGCTCATTCACTTGGGGGGGCAGCCCGCTCAAATATTTTATAAGGGGGTGGCGAGGGGACCTCGGTCCTCCGATGTTTTCAACTCATTTTGGACAATTTGGGCTTCTGTTTGTGGACTCTACTCCCTCTACTAGCCTTAGTAAAACAGCGGCTAGGAGTTGACCTGGGTTTGCTAGTTGCCCAGTGAGAAGCCCATCTAAGTGGCTCTGGGATTTCAAAAGGAAGTGTGGGATATAAGTTTGAAAAATAAAGTAATCAAATTTTAAAAGCGCATATCAAGAAAATGCTCTTGGAGGACTTTCCTATACTCCCCTAGGATTTAAACATTTTAATAGACAGTATGATTAGTTTTGCCGAAGTGTGAGAAACTCATTACAGCCCAGCCCACAAGCTGTGAAACCTCTGTCTTTTCCTCTCCTGTGGAACCTCATTCACACAGAGAGAGAGCAAGGAAAATGTATGAGAGCCTGCTAGAGGGAAAGAGGGCAGGATTAACACTTACGGTTTGGCCATCTTCTTGGAAGTTGAATTTGTGCCTTTCTTCGAAGAAGAAGCATCTCCCGGCTGATTTAGAGAATATGACTTTTTATCCGCAGCGCTAGATGCACAGCCACACATCTTTTGCCACAGCCTGAGCACTGTTTACGATCTCTTAGCAACTTCCGAGGTTGTAAAAAAAGACAAACACAAGCTGTGAAGGGGGAAGGGGGTGCAGCCTGTTTGCCAGCCAGGCCTATTAATAATGGGAAGGCTCTCTGGTCACTAAGTTGCTGGCAAAATAAATCAGCCTGGGAGGGCATTCTAAACTAAGAGATTAACAAAGGAAGCTCATCGATGCTTGTGCAACACACCTGGCTCAGGCTGCTTCACTGCATGGAGCTAAAAACCATCTTGAGCAGGGGAGTCTTTAGCATACGCGCCGCCGGGGTGCAAACATCCGCCCAGCGCCCCCAAATTTAGTTTAGCCCCCAAATTAACTTTTATTATGCTTATGGCAGATACCACGCTTATGCCTTATCTCTTGTGTAGTGTGGTGTAGTGGTTAAGAGCGGTAGACTCGTAATCTGGTGAACCGGGCTCACTTCCCCGCTCCTCCACATGCAGCTGCTGGGTGACCTTGGGCCAGTCACACTTCTCTGAAGTCTCTCAGCCCCACTCACCTCACAGAGTGTTTGTTGTGGGGGAGGAAGGGAAAGGAGAATGTTAGCCACTTTGAGACTCCTGAAGGGGAGTGAAAGGCGGGATATCAAATCCAAACTCTTCTTCTTCTTCTTCTTCTTCTTCTTCTTGTTTACAAAAGAAGGGAGGAAAAAGAAACAAACTTTATTATTTGATCATTTATTTACAATAGACTTATACTCACTGAGTCTAACAAGCGCCACCGTTGTGAATGACAAGCGCCGCTGCTGGTGCAGTGCGTCTTTGGCAAATGAGCGCACAAAGTCGAAAGTCCTTTAGTGAAACAATAGGTATACAATTCAGTAATACCTAGGTATATATGTATTTGTTTGTCTAGCTTGATCAAAATTATTTATCATTTCATAACAGGTAGATAGTTAAGAGCTTAGGCGGCTTCAGCGGTGGGTACCTGGCACCCCCCCCCCCGAATTTGGTGCCCAGGTGCCCCACACCCCTTGCACCCCCAGGTAAATATGGCCCTGATCTTGTGCTTCCTGCAAACACTTTGTGAATGTGAGTTCACAACAACATGAGATTGAAATTGGGGTGGGGAAATCACTTTGTAAATGGAACACAGTACTTTCTGGTCAATGTAGATGCTACATTCAGATTTCACCCAGCAGTTTACAGGCTGCAGTGCTGAACACACACCCGGGCATGAGTCTCATTCAACTGCGTGAGACTAATCCAGAGGATTGTAGCCGTAATGTCCTGTTTGAATACAGTGGTACCTCGGGTTACATACGCTTCAGATTACAGAATCCGCTAACCCAGAAATATTACCTTGGGTTAAGAACTTTGCTTCAGGATGAGAACAGAAATCGTGCAGCTGGCCCCATTAGTTAAAGTGGTACATCAGGTTAAGAACAGTTTCAGGTTAAGAATGGACCTCAGCAACGAATTAAGTTCATAACCTGAGGTACCACTGTATACCTTCAGAAGAGACCCGGATTGTGCTTCTGAGCTAGAAAACTACAGGGATGAAGAGTTTGGATTTGATATCCCGCTTTATCACTACCCGAAAGTGTCTCAAAGCGGCTAACATTCTCCTTTCCCTTCCTCCCCCACAGCAAACACTCTGTGGGGTGAGTGGGGCTGAGAGACTTCAGAGAAGTGTGACTAGCCCAAGGTCACCCAGCAGCTGCATGTGGAGGAGCGGAGACGCGAACCCGGTTCATCAGATTACGAGTCCACTGCTCTTAACCACTGCACCACGCTGGAAAATTTCACATCACCAGCAGCGCAAAGAGCTCAATGCTGCGGTGGCGGCCATATTGTTCAAAGGAAAACTGCTGGGGAACACCAAAATAATAATGAGGGCAGAGGGGGAAATGAATCTGAATAGTAGCTCTGTCTAATTTTTTGTCAGTTGCTTTCACAAAAGGGTCCCATGTCTCAAAACACATTGCCAATGTTACAAAAGCAGAAAAAACTAATTTCAAAACCATTATTTAATTTCAAAAACATGTGCAAGCAAACTATGTATGAATGTTTTTTGGCATACCAGAGTTGGTTTCCACAGATGAAAGGATATAATTTTTATATCTATTTTCTAAATATAAAATGTGATATACAGTAAAACTATTGTCATACTGGCCACATGACCCGGAAGCTGTACGCTGGCTCCCTCGGCCAAAAAAGCGAGATGAGCGCCGCAACCCCAGAGTCGGTCACGACTGGACCTAATGGTCAAGGGTCCCTTTACCTTTACCTTTAAAACTATTCTGTAGCATCAGGGATGCTCAAAACAAGTGTTCCGTATTTTAATATGGAATTTATTTGATATATCCTGAAGCAAACTTACATTTAAGTGAACCGCCCTGAGTCCTCCGGGTATAGGGCGGTATATAAAATCAATAAGTAATTAATTTATTATTATTATTATTATTATTATTAGTCTCACAATGGCAAAATTAGGGCTCATAAAACATGCCGTACATCCAAGGGGGCTGAGGTGAATCCCAGTGTTTAAGCCCCACATAAACTGTCAGGGAGGATTAGCACTCACGCCATAGGTTAGGGTGGGCTCAAAACATCCTCTGGATCTGGGGAAGCAAGACGGTCATACATTTTCAACAATAGCTCGGGTGGCAGAGCATGAGACTCTTAATCTCAGGGTCACGAGTTTAAGCCCCACATTGGGCAAAAGATTGTTGCGTTGCAGGAGGTTTGACTAGATGACACTTGTGGTCCCTTCCAACTTGACAAAATTCTGATTCTATGTACGTGGGCTGCATTATACCCTGAAAAATGGTTAATATAAATTTGTTATCAAATCGATCAGACTGAAATCCTTTGATATAGAATTGATATAAAATTTTAATATAAATTTGATATCCCTTGATTTAAAATTTATATCCTTCCATACAAAATTCATATCAAAAGGTGAGACCACCTGTCACTTTCTTTTAGAGATGATCGGTGGCAATCCCTTGTATCTGAAGTCTCTCAGCCTCACTCACCTCACAGAGTGTTTGTTGTGGGGAAGGAAGGGAAAGGAGAATGTTAGCCACTTTGAGACTCCTTTAGGTAGTGATAAAGCGGGATATCAAATCGAAACTCTTCTTCTTCTTCTTCCTACCAACCCATCCCTATAGGCCACTGCATATCACTGCTTCTCAAATTTCTACCTAGTATTTCCTGTGCCGTGATAAATTCCAACGACAAAACTCTCTGGAGCGACTCTTTATGTAACATGATGATGACACAGAAAGAAGGTTGCAACAGATGGCCAAACGAATTAAGACTTCTCCCTCATTTAGCTGCAGTGAAATTACTGAGGCCAAAGCAAATATAGATATCTACAACTATCACTCTTTCTGGATTTTAATTATCTTTAATTATCTAGGAAAATATCATCCCATACACCTCACCTCATCTCACCCACACCATATTTAGTGTGTCATCTTTCAAGCCATTCTTTTCCCCACCCTTGCCCTTTCTGGAAGTGCTTTAAGATTTCTTACATTCCTGGTGCCTTCTTTAGAGAAGGCTTATGAATAAAAGAGAGCCTGTAATTGCAATGTCACTGCCAAAATGCATGTAATCCATGCTCATTATTCCTTCAGTTAACACACTTAAATTACACAGAAATTTATCTGCTCCCAGCTTGAAAATTAGAAAGAGCTTTCACACGAAGTGTGAGTAATAATCTGGATTGTTTTCCCCGTCGGCTGAACCCCACAATATGGCACGCAACGTTTTCAGTCATGCTGTTGGGAAGATTAGAGTCACTGGCCAGGAACCAATAACTGTTTTGGATGTGGAAAGGGTGACTCTGTCAATTTCAGCTTGTCTCACTTTCTGATTCCCCCCTTTTCAGTGCAGCTCTCCACACTTCTACATCAATTGTGAATTTGTGCCTGTACACAGGTTTGTATGCAATTTTGCCTAACGCGCGAATTTCTTTTTGCAAAGCCCTCTTGCCTAATGTAGCTCACTTTTGCTAACATGTGCATTTGCATTGAAACATTACTAACTTTTGTGCATATTATGTGGCTGGAGATGCACATTACAAAATTCAGAGAGCTGCAAATTCCAAAGGATGGCTGTGTTTCGGTTCGCATGTTGTTTTGGATATTGTAATTCAGGTAGGTTCGTCTTTCTGCCCCATCTCTAATTTAGACTGAGTACCAGCTTTGGGTAGCGTTGTGTGTCAATTCACTCTTGAAACTGAGGGGGCTTGCAAAAGTCATTTGTGACACGACATAGGACTAGGGACATAGGACATAGGACTAGGACTAGCCGCCTGAGAAAGTTTCTATCCAAATGCGATTTTGGTTTTAAACACAGTGTAAGGTAGTCTCTAGAAGGGATGCGGGTGACACTGTGGGTTAACCCACAGAGTCTAGGACTTGCCGATCAGAAGGTCAGCGGTTCAAATCCCCGCGAAGGGGTGAGCTCTCGTTACTCGGTCCCTGCTCCTGACAACCTAGCAGTTCGAAAGCACGTCAAAGTGCAAGTAGATAAATAGGCACCGCTCCGGCGGGAAGGTAAACGGCGTTTCTGTGCGCTGCTCTGGTTCGCCAGAAGGGGCTTAGTCATGCTGGTCACATGACCCGGAAGCTGTACGCCGGCTCCCTCGGCCAGTAAAGCGAGATGAGCACCGCAACCCCAGTGTCGGTCATGACTGGACCTAATGGTCAGGGATCCCTTTACCTTTACCTTTTAAGGTACTCTCTATGGCAGTATATTGTATTTAATTATGGGGTATCAGAGTTTTTAGGGGGTTATCCAGCCAGGGATAGCTGGGATAGCAGGTTTGTTTGTTATTGAATGTCTGATGTAGATTTTTTCAATTTCGTTGTTCTGTATGGGACAATGACAATAAAGATTATTGTATCGTATCGTATCATATCGTATCAACATGAAGGAGGGGCTGGCCCTGGAACTCTAGAAGAAGAAGAAGAAGAGTTTGGATTTGATATTCCGCCTTTCACTCCCTTTAAGGAGTCTCAAAGCGGCTAACATTCTCCTTTCCCTTCCTCCCCCACAACAAACTCTCTGTGAGGTGAGTGAGGCTGAGAGACTTCAGAGAAGTGTGACTAGCCCAAGGTCACCCAGCAGCTGCATGTGGAGGAGCGGGGAAGCGAACCTGGTTCCCCAGATTACAAGACTACCGCTCTCAACCACTACACCAGTGGTTGGACCCTACATGCACACCAAGAATCATAGAATTGTAGAGCTGGAAGGGACCCCAATGGCCATTTATTCTAACCCCTTGAAGTGCAGGAAGCTCAACTAAAACACCAATGGCAGATAGCCCTGCAACCTCTGCTTAAAAATACCCAAGGAAGGAGAGTCCACCACCTTCCAAGGAAGTTTGTTCCACTGTCAAACAGCTCTTAATTTCAGAAAATCCAGAATCTCCTTTCTTGTAACTTTAAGTCAGTGGTTTGGGTCCTACCATCCAAGCTTGTTCCCACTCCCATGTGACAGCCCTTGAGATATTTGAAGGTGGCTATCGTATCACCTCTCATTCTCCTCTTTCCCAGAGTATGGGAAAGTCATGTGCTTTAAATGTGTGTTGGATGCGCTTTAAATATGTAGTCTTTTAAAGTGGTTTGTCAGTGCAGGATGTTACAACGGTGTGTAGCCTGTAGGTGTGAACGGCGAGACTCAAGAGTGGTTTGCGTGTGGTAAAACTCAGCTTTAGAAACTATTTTGCTCTTCAGCTGACAATACACTTTGTGCAGCTCTGACAGTTAAATTGAGCTCTGTGGGTCACTAATGATTAAAATACTAATTGCTTGTTTCTGAAGATAAAGCTGGTAAAATGTCATTCTGAGGAGCTGCTATAATAGGCCTATGACTGTGCAGGTGAGGGCATATCATTTATCGCTTCAATTCCAGGCATGCTTCAGAAAGAGATCACCATACTGAATGTGAAAAAGCTATTTTTGAATTTCAAGGTACCTCAGGGATTATGGAGCCTCACCTTGCATTTGTAGATAATCACCTGCATGTTCCTGTGCTCTCATCTTAAAATACAACCCCCATCTCTTTGTATCAACTGGAATGGAGAACTGGATTATCATTAGGGAAGTGTGGCTGTGGGGTCATTTAAGCTGTCTCCCCAGCATAATAAAATAAAATAAATCTCAAAAGATTTATTTGCCACAGGACAAATTTCCTACCTTTGGCTCTGTCATTTTAAAAGCTAACTTATGGCCCTTTGGATGTTGCTGGACTAAAACTTCCACCATTCCTGACCACTGGGAGCCAGTGCAGTTGGACCAGGATTGGTGCTACATGCTCAAACCGCTTTGTCCTGGTGAGCAACCTGGCCACCGAATTCAACACCAGCTGAAGTTCCCAAACCATCTTCAGAGGCAGCCCTATGAATAACACATTGTGTCTATCTAACCCAGGGGTTGTCAACCTGGTCCCTACCATTTCAGGATTCTAGGTGGGCAGTAGGGGGTTCCATGGCACAAGCTGAAGCCTCCTTTCATTGAGCACTGGTGGGTGGTAAGGAAACTTTACCACCAAGAAAGATGCATTAGTGGGCGGTAGGTATAAAAAGGTTGACTACCCCTGATCTCACCTAAAAGTTACCTGAGCACAAACAACAGAAGTTAGGCTATCTCTGTCCAAATTGGGGTGCAGCTGGGCCAGCAACTGAAGCCCATGGATGGCACTCTTTGCCACCAACACCAGCTAAGCCTAGAGCAACGGATCCAGAAGTACTGCCCAGCCGTGTACCCGCTCCTTCAGAAGGAGTGGAGCCCCACCGAGTGCAGGCCACCTCCTAATCCATCTAGTCTAGGGAACCGCCCACTAACAGTGCCTCAGTCTTTTCTGGATTGAGCTTCAGTTTGTTGCTCTCTTCCAGTCCATTCCCAAGGTAACACAAAGGATTTATTTCTTTAACTTCCCTCCTGTTATTGGGGGAGTTATTGGGTTGTTGTTTTTATTTTTTTTATATATTTTGTGGTTTTATATTTTGATTTTGTTCTGTGAACCGCCCAGAGACCTCTGGGTATAGGGCGATATATTATTATTATTATTATTATTATTATTATTATTATTATTATTAACAACAACAACAACTTTGATAATTTTGTTTGTGTGATTTTTTTTCCTGGGGTGGGTCCACAGGTTTCATCAGATTCTCAAGGGGGTCCATGACCCAAATTAGTTAAGAACCACTGGGCTACATAACTTACATGTGCCACAATGTGAATTCACATGTGCAACCCTTAAGATGTAACTACGGTCACCAATCTGAATGGATTTAAAGAAGGATTAGACAAATTCATGGAGAATAAAGCTGCCAATGGCTACTAGCTATGATGGCTATGTACTACCTTCACTGTTGGAGGAGGTATGCCAATAGGGGTTGTAGGTTGTGAGCAGTGCTTTTTTTCTGGGGGAATGCAGTGATACGCATACCCCTAACATTTTGTGAATCTAAGTTTGGCCTCATTAAGGGGTGGTATTTCAATATGAGTAGGAAAATGAGAGTGCCCCTAAACAGTTTTTATTTTAGTTGTCAGGTACTGGGCAGAGGAGGAATGGTGGAGACCGCATTGCTAGATTTGCCTTTCCAAAGAGGAAGACAGTTCAGAATTACAACAAGGGTTTGAGGGAGATCACAGCTCAGAGGCAGATGAGAGGAAAAACTGGGAAATAATGGGAGAGGATGAGGAAGAAGAAGAAGACGCACCAGGGGTGACAGCTGATGGACACAGTGTCTTTAAGAAAGCATTCCAGACCCACCCCTATCCCAGTAGCTGGCTAACATTGAAAGTAGGAGAACAAAGAGCTCAAAGGCAGAGGGCACTTTTCAGCACCTGTACATGAGGGTGTGTGTGGAGACTCACTCAGGACAACACCATTATTCCTACAAGCTGCATTCCCAAGCCTCTCTCTGTGAATATTGAATAAAAAACAGATGGTAAGGACTTTCCTTGTCTTATCTGTTCCTGGTAACCTGGCGTGGGGGTTGGTTCCTCTGATGCCTGACAGCAGTAGATGGTGCCACCAGACCATACACAAACCAGACAACATGTGGCCTATTCATTTGGCTCCCTCAATACTGTACAACAAACTTCTTCAATAGTTACTAGCTGATGGCTAGTATGGCTATGCTCCACCTGATGGCTATGCTCCACCTGTCCTGTGGGGCGCAGTGGTGCCTCTGAATCCTGCTTGCTGGAAATTGCAAGTGGGGAGTGTGCTGTTGCACTCAGGTCCTGTAGGCCACTCTGAGACCAGGACACCAGGCTAGATGATTCTTTGGCCTGATCCAGCAAGGTGCTTCTTATGTCCTTATGTTCATCCCAGCTGGAAGAGCATCCAGAGTTTATCTGGTAACAAATGAATGAGCATCTATTCTGTCATGCTGAGGGGTCACTGAAGATACCATCTAGTAATGATGGATTTCAATTAAGGTGGTTACCAGCATGATCCTATACTCAGAAGCAACTGAATTCGTTGAGTTCAGAGGGACTTACTCCCAGTTAAGTGGATATAGGATTGTAGTCTAAAGCTCCAGGAGGGAACTAATGATAGAGACGTAGGGCCAATTCACACGTTGGGTGTGTGTGTGTGGTATATTATTTTACACGAATGCTTGCCAGGGACCCTGTAAATGGCTGCAGGTCCCTGTTTCATATGCATCGAGTGGCAATCTGCGTCCCCTCTTGTCTAATGTGAGAAACGACCTTTGTAGCTTAGATTAAATCATTTAGGGAGCAAGCAAAGATGGGAAAAGAAGAGTTCTATGAGTGATAACGGTAGGTGGCAAAGACAAGGCAGATGGAATAAATGTCGCATGCAGCCTCTTTTCATCAATATATCAGAGGCCCTGCTAAGAATAATTCAGAACCATCCTGCAGTTCAAGCAATACTTTGTGATGCAGAGTAGGAATTCATCAGGGTGTGTGTGTGTGTGTGCGTGCAGTGGTACCTGCTGATAAAATAATGACCGACTTCATTGATATTAATTTACTGATGAATAGCTAACTGCACTATTCATCTGAACACAGATTGTAGCTATTCCATTAATAAGGGAAATGGTTAAATAACAGGGCTACAAGTCCATACATGGTTACCCCAGGAGATACAAGGGACACGGGTGGCGCTGTGATCTAAACCACTTAGCCTCTTGGGCTTGCCAATTGGAAGGTTTGCGGCTCGAATCCCCATGACGGGGTGAGCTCCCGTTGCTCTGTCCCAGCTCCTGCCAACCTAGATGTTCGAAAGCACGCCAGTGCAAGTAGATAAATAGGTGCCACTGTGGCGGGAAGGTAAACGATGTTTCCGTGTGCTCTGACTTCAGTCACGGGGTTCCATTGCGCCAGAAGCGGTTTAGTCATGCTGGCCACATGACTCAGAAAGCTGTCTGTGGACAAATGCCAGAAAGCAAGATGAGCACCGTAACCCCATAGTCACCTTTGACTGGACTTAACCATCCAGGGGTCCTTTACCTTTTTTACCTATCCCGGGAGTAAGGTTTACTGAACGCAGCATGACTTGCTGCTGAGTAAGCATGCCTGGTGCAGCAATGCAATAAACTACTATCAAGCTGCTATAGTTTGTGGTGCCGTATGCATTGTTCCAGAATGCCGTTACTAAAATTCTGTGATTTGCAAGGTAGTGCAAACCATAGTACAGAAACAGAAACAGACTGTTTGAGGATGCATTTGCTTAGATTTATAACTTGGGCTACGCCAAAGACTCAAGGCACAAAGTTTCCACTTAGGACCAACTAAATGTGTCCTAAGACAAAGCATATCAGGGAAATATTGGGACCATAGTCATGATCAGGGGTAGGCAACCTAAGGCCCAGGGGCTGGATCTGGCCCAATTGCCTTCTAAATCCGGCCCGCGGACGGTCTGGGAATCGCGTGTTTTTACATGAATAGAATGTCCTTTTATTTAAAATGCATCTCTGGGTTATTTGTGGGGCCTGCCTGGTGTTTTTACATGAGCAGAATGTGTCCTTTTATTTAAAATGCATCTCTGGGTTATTTGTAGGGCACAGGAATTTGTTCATCTCCCCCCCCCATATAGTCCAGCCCCCCACAAGGTCTGAGGGACAGTGGACCGGCCCCCTGCTGAAAATGTTTGCTGACCCCTGGTCATGATGGCACGCTCAGTGGACTTTACCCCTTCCCTCCCTGTGATCTCAATGGAAATTGTCTCCTGTGCTGCTATTAGTGCCCATTGTGCCAAGCAGCGCAGCATGAGGTGGTAAGTGTTTATAGAGGTGCATTTAGTGTCATATGTGGTTTGGCCTTTGCCTTGTATCTATGAGTTGCAGAGGCCTTTGGCTAGTTAGTACTATGCTAGCCAAATGTACTAACCAGGGGTGAGGAATCTACTGAATGTCAAGATGCTGAACTACAGTTCCCATCATCCTTAACTGTTGGCCCTGCCGATTAGGTGTCATGGACTGGCTGAATGCAGAGGGGTGGTGGGAGGCATAAGCTGGGGGAACCCCCAAGGGACAAAGGCTCGGAGCCAGGGGATTGGTGGTGGGACGACAATGCGTGGTCAGAGGGAGAAAAGGGAGCAGACTGGGAGGAGGTATTGGAAGTTGAAAAGGCAACAGGTTTTAGTGAGCAAGAAGAAGCTAGGGCAGAGAGCAGTACAGACTCAGAGGCAGGAGAGGAGGGAGCCAGGAGACAGAGGTGAGACAGGCTGCTGAAGGAGCCAGGGAAACTCCCCCTCCTGCTGCGACCAGCTCCCCTCCCCTCTGGTCTCCCACAACACAAAGAGGAATGAAGAAGGTAGAGCAATGAGATACAAGGCAATTGAGCCTTAGGCTTCTGTGGAAGGACCCAAGGACACCTTAAAGAGTGTTGAGAAGGCAGGGATTTTCAGTTCTTGCAACTGTCTGATTGGGGCAAGAGTTGCTGTGATCACTAGGCCGGCACTGTTTTGGTTTCTTCGAATAAAGAGTTAACTTCAGTGACAGAGATACATCAGAACAAAATGTAATACTTTTCCTAACCAAGAGTCTTCTCCATTTGCCTAAAAGTAAGTGTTAATAGAAGGCAACAAATCTCTGGCGTTCTTTATAAGATTAAGATACATGATGTATCCATGTTGAGAATTCCTCTACATTCTTGATGGCCTGTTTAGAGACCAAAGAATTGTAAAGAAGGCCCAAAAAACTTTAAAGGACTATTTTGAGATTAACTTGAACACTACGGTGGAAAAAAGAACTATCTGGGATGCAAGTAAAGCTGTGATGAGAGGGTTCTTGATTCAACAGAATTCTTTAAAGAAAAGACTGCAAAATGAAAAGAAAGATAAAATTCTGGAAAGTATCAAAGAGTTGGAGAAGAAGTTAAGATCTAACCCGAAGTCCCAACCGATTCTGAGAGAAATTAAACTTTATCAGGCACAATATTCCAAACTGATAAATCAGGAAATAGAATGGAAGATTAAAACAATGAAACAAAAAACTTTTGAATCGGCAAATAAATGTGGGAAACTGCTAGCCTGGCAGCTGAAAAGGAGACAAAGATTAAATACAGTAACAAACTTAGAGGTTGAAGGAAGGAACATTCAGAACCCGGGAGAGATTAGAAAGTGCTTCCAGAGGTATTTTAAAAAGCTATACACTCAAGGGCCACAAGATGAAATAGAGATTACACAATTTTTGGAGAGAAATGGATTAGCAAAGCTGTCAGAAGAAAATAGAACAATTTTGAATGGCAAAATAACACGACAAGAGATTGAACAGGCCATCCAGAGTCTGAAACAGGGCAAATCACCAGGGCCAGATGGACTGACCTCTAACTACTATAAGACATTGAAGGATTATTTGATACAACCTTTGTTGGAGGTCAGTAATGAAATAATGGAGGGGAAGAAGGCGCCTGAATCGTGGAAAGAAGCATTTATCACATTGATTCCAAAGTCAGAAACTGAAAAGACACAACTCAAGAACTACCGTCCCATCTCCCTTTTAAATGTGGATTACAAAATATTTGCAGATGTTTTGGCACGAAGATTTAAGAAAGTTTTAAGTGAGATAATCCATAAAGACCAGGCAGGCTTTCTCCCGGGCAGACATATGTTTACTAACACAAGGAACATCATAGACATATTGGAACTTTTACAAACAAACATAAACACTAAAGCAGTTTTAATTTTTATAGACGCGGAGAAAGCCTTCGACAACATATCTTGGAAATTTATGAAGGGGAATTTAAAAGAAATGGGAGTGGGACGGGGGTTTGAGAACGGGATTGAGGCAATATATTCAGAACAAAAGGCTAAACTGATAGTTAACAATGTGGTTACAGAAGAGTTTAAAATTGAAAAAGGTACACGACAAGGCTGCCCGATTTCCCCATTACTGTTTATTTCGGTTCTGGAAGTGCTCCTGAATATGATTAGGGGGGACAGGTTGGTGGAAGGGATTCAGGTCGGAGCGAAACAATATAAACTTAAAGCTTTTGCAGATGACCTAGTTCTGACATTACAGGAGCCGGAGTCTAGTTTGAAAAGAGTACTACAACTGATTCAAAACTTTGGTCGAGTGGCAGGATTTAAGTTAAACAAGCAAAAAACTAAAGTTTTGGGGAAAAACTTGACAGATACTGAGTTGGAACAGCTTCAGAAAGAGACAGAACTAAATGTGGTTAAAAAAGTTAAATACCTAGGGGTAAACATAACAGCAAAAAATCTGAGTTTATTTAAAGATAATTATGAAAAATGTTGGTCAGAGATTAAGAGAGACTTGGATAGTTGGTCAAGACTAAAACTTTCTTTGTTGGGCCGAATAGCTGCCATCAAGATGAATGTATTGCCAAAAATGTTATTTTTGTTTCAGACACTGCAGATTGTAGACAAGACAGAGTGCTTCCGGAAGTGGCAGAAAGATATTTCTAAATTTGTCTGGCAGGGCAAAAAGCCCAGAATCAAATTTAAAATATTAACAGATGCGAAAGAAAGAGGGGGCTTTGCCCTGCCAGATTTAAAGTTGTATTATGAAGCTGCAGCTTTCTGCTGGTTAAAAGATTGGTTACTTCTTGAAGATACGGATGTCTTGGATTTGGAAGGTTTTAATAACGCGTTTGGATGGCATGCATATTTATGGTATGATAAAGCTAAGATAAATAAGGCCTTCAAGAACCATATTGTCAGAAAATCAGTTTTTAATGTCTGGACAAAATATAAAGACTTACTGGAGAATAAAACTCCGAGGTGGCTGTCACCCCTGGAGGCTAAGGCTCGGAAAAGAGCCAATATGGAGGCCAACTGGCCAAAATATTGGGAGATAATAGAAAAGGATGGTGACAACTGGAAATTGCAGAGTTTAGAAAAGATGAGAGACAAAGTGCGAGACTGGTTACAATATGCTCAGATTAAAGAAGTGTTTAAAAATGACAAAAAGCTAGGATTCCAAGTGGAAAAGTCAAAGTTAGAAACTGAACTGTTAGAACCTAAGACTAAGGTACTTTCAAGAATGTATAACTTGCTGCTGAAATGGAACACACATGACGAAATGGTAAAATCAACAATGATAAAATGGGCGCAGGACATTGGGTATAATATTATGTTTGAAGATTGGGAAAGGTTGTGGACCTCTGGGCTGAACTTCACTGCATGTAATGCGTTGAAGGAAAATGTGATGAAAATGATGTATAGATGGTACATGACCCCTGTCAAACTGGCTAAAATATACCATTCGTCTGATAGCAAATGTTGGAAATGTAAGGAAAATGAAGGAACATTTTTTCACCTCTGGTGGACCTGCCCTAGAGTGAAGGCCTTTTGGGAGAAGATATATAATGAATTAAAAAAGGTGTTTAAATACACCTTTACTAAGAAACCAGAGGCCTTTCTCCTGGGTATTGTAGGCCAGAGTGTGTTAAAAAAGGACAGAACATTCTTTATGTACGCAACAACAGCAGCAAGAATATTAATTGCCAAGAATTGGAAAACTCAGGAGCTACCCACTGTGGAAGAATGGCAGATGCAACTGATGGACTATATGCAATTAGCCGAGATGACCGGCAGAATTCGAGACCAGGGAGAAGAAAGGATGGAAGAAGACTGGAGGGAATTTAAGATTTATTTACAAAAATATTGTAATTTGGCTGAGTGTTGAATTGGATGCCAGTGCAGATAATTGTCTACCATTAAATTAGATTTAAGGCTGAATTATATGTCAAACCAAATTAAGATTATTAATTAAGATGAGTTAAATGATAATTTGTTTGAAATAAATTTAATAATGATGTAAGTGTATGCGGGAGGTGTGGGGGAGTCCCATGTAATAATTGAGAGATGTTAAATGGACAATGATAAGTTGTGCTTATCTAATATATGCTTTATTTGAAAACTTCAATAAATATATATTAAAAAAAAAAAGAGAATTCCTCTACATTCTTGTCACCATGCAAGCCGGAGGCAAGAGGTTCATCACCCTTTTTTATTGTGATATCTCCAGTCTCCTCCTGACAGCAAAGCTAGTACAACCTTAACAGCACAGATTGAAAATAGCCTATGATTCATTGCTTCCCCTTCTTTGCTAAATACATAATGATGTGCCTTCTTCAGGGCTGGCATGTGCCCTTATGGCAAAGGAGGCATTTATGCTAGATTTTGGGCTTTGCAGAAGATGCTAAGCCATCAGCTGCTCAACTCCCATCTGCTTCCTACAATGCCTCTTTACAACCACTCTGTACAACCACTCTGTCTTCACCCTTTTGCCAGACCGCAAGAGACAAGGCTGACTGCTATGTGCTTTCTGCTTCTCCTTGTTAAGTCCTGGGTTTGTTTTCCGAATGTGCTGTGTAGGTTTCCTGGAGGAAAAATATATCTGTGAAGCTAGGCAGTCTATGAACTCTAGTTTCAAGATAATCCAGAGCAAGAATTTATTGATTCCTGTTGGTAAACAGGAAATCTATGCAACACTCTCAATGCCACAGCCAGGCATTTCATTGGCTGTGGTTCAAAATAGGGTGTTGGAAAAGATGGATCCTTTTGATCTGATCCTGCAGAGTACACCCCCCCCCCCCGTTTTTATGCCTTAGAATCAGAATTTCATACCTTCCCCCAACATAATAGATAATGAGATGGTGGTGGTGATGGTGGTGGTGGTGGTGATGATGATGATGATGATAATAATAATAATAATAATAATAATAATAATAATAATAATAATAATATCTCACCCATCTGGCTGGGTTTCTCCAGCCACTCTGGGCAGCTTACAGCACATAAATCAGGGATTTTGAAAGAATGGTAATTATTGCTAATATGTGATTACATATTTCTCCTTCTAGGCATTAATGATTCCCCCCTTTGTAGGCCATTTGAGATTGTTTTTATGCTGTTCTGTGCTGGTTTTGTGTTGTTGATGTTGATTTTGCTGATTTAGTCAGGGAGGGGGTTAGCAGAAAAAACACTAGGTGGTATACTTTAATATATGTTTTGATTGTAGCATGATATTGTGTTATGAGCCACCCATATGACTTTGTTTAATGGGATGTTTATAAATGTCAAAAACGAACACCCTGACCATGAATGTCGAATGTTTCCTACAATACAAATGCCATTTGTCACTCAGCTTTGCAAATAGCCCTTTGCCAACAAGACAAATTTGTTCAGGCCCTTGTAACTTGTATTCCTGAAATGTTGCTACCTTTCTCATCTGTATTGATGAACGGCTGCATAAACTCTCCCCAACCAAGTCTCTTCCAGATGCATTGGGGTGGAATTCAACATAGGTTTTATCAGCACAAGGACTTCTCCTTGTACAGTTCAATGCTCTCCCCCTCTCCTCCCCTTATGTACCCCAACATCTGTTGTAGGTGTTCCCCAAACCCTCGGAGCAAGTTTGGAACAGTCACAGTGTGCGTATGGGGAGGAGAGAAGGGACAGTCCCATTATGCAAGTGGAAGTTGTTCCGCTCACACAGTTATTTAGCTGAATACTGCCGAGCTACAACAAAACATGTCTCTCCCATATCGGCCTCTACAGCCACAGCAGGCGCTGTAACTCTCCAATAGTTTGAATCACAGGATGATGTGAGCTGTAGTTCAAAATATCTGAAGGACTATCAAGTTGCAGAAGAATACTCAAGACTATGTTGAACATTCCCATATCAGGTTAAGCTGATCCAACAGAAAACATAATTTCCCCCATTATTTTCAATCCAAACATAATGCATGTACAAGCTGACGTGTCATTTCAGGTTGAAGCCCAAGTTAGACAATAACTTGGAGTGAAAATGAATGGTAAGAAGATGCATGTCCTATTTTATCCTCTCTCTCTCTTTCTCTCTCTCTCTCTCTCTCTCTCTCTGTGTGTGTGTGTGTGTTGCAGCACCACCACATGCCTTTAAACAAGCATTGTATGCAATAATCTTTATTTATGCGGGTCAAATAGATATATCACAATATTGAGTCATCCACTGAGCAGTCATACATTGGTTACAACAATCATATAAGTGACTATGCCGTTTTATGCTAAAATATGCTTTGAACATTTACAGCTCATACAATGATATCATAGACGGATACACTTCTATTTAGAAATGCAGATGTTCAGTTTTTACAGTGGTGTGTTCATCTGTAGGCTGCAAACTGAGTTTCGGGGGGTTGCAGGGCAGCTGAAAGGGATGCTAAGATGACCCTAGTTTTGCTGCACAGTATCCAATGTGTTTTAGGTTAGTGGTTAGCGACACTTTCTCACCAGGATGAGTCTCAATCAGTGAGACTGAGGCAAGGTAGCAACTCAGTACATAACTCCCTCCTGACCCTACCAATTCCCTGCAGTACATATGTGTATATGTGGAGACATGGAAATGCTTGATTCAGCATCCTGCAGGAAGCAGTCCAGTGCTCAACTCACACAGGAATGAGAGTAGAACTCAATCTTTCCCCTTGCAGTGTGAGAGAGGTTGCTGCTCTCAAATTTGGCTCCATTTTGCAGCATGGCTTGGGTTCTTTTGCTGCTTATTATGTGGAGTCCTGTCTATTGCTGGAGGAAAGAGAAAACAAAGCTTTCCATCTAGCAGCAGAAGTCTGGCTCTGTTGCCTTGCCATGGAGCTAAAGGGTTCTGCGGAAAAATGGCTGAGCAGAAACCATTTTTTTCCTCCTGGAAAATATTACGCACAATTTGAGATCAGCATGATCTCTAAATTACCTTTACCCCGCTAAGGAAATGGCTCAGTGTTCTCGATTGCTGAGATCTTATGTGTTTGACACTCTCTTTCTACTTACGAATAGCACCAAATCCAGTATACATCATCATAACGACTGGACCGAACAGACATTGAACAACTTTGAAACAGCTTAGAGAGAAAAACATTCTTCACCATCAATGGCCATAGAGGAAAAGTGTTTCGCAACAGCTCTGAATGTGCACATGCTCTGTTGCACTATCTGTCAATGTGGCGTTTGCCACCAGATAGTTTCACTTACTGATATCTGCACCTCTGTTATCCTAATTAAATAAATACCTTTGTAAACATGTAAACACAGTTACTTGGTCCTTATATTACACAGTTCACGTTCAAAGAGTCACAAAACATCAAAAATGGATTTAAAGAAGGAATACTGAGCTTGATTAAACAAACAAATTGGTCAGTTTACAGCATATTATTTCTGAATGCCCTTTTAAGGAAAACTGTTTTAGTTATATGCAGCATTCAAGATTTGGGTAAGCCGTTGATCCAACTCTGCAAAATATATAAAATAGGCATACGTACATACATACATTATCTAAAACATTATATCAAACAAACAAACCAATTAAAAAGTAGTAGTGGTGGTATTGAAAAAATCCCATATACACAGTTCATAACATTCTGTTGGCGTGAAAATGATGCAGCCTCATGCACTAAGACACTCTGCAAATTTGCTAATCAGGACAAATGTCAAATAAATTTCTTATGTAGAAAAAAACCAAAACCAAATATTATAAACCAACAATCATAGACAGGCAATGTTGAAAACTTAGGCGCTACAATGCATGCATTGTGATACGATCAGAAATAATGAAAACACACATTTTGCTGTTCACCAAAATGCAGAAGAAAATCTAAAGCTAATTCAGTTGTGTTCTCCATATCATATACTACAGACTCGAGGCTACAAAATGCTGCCACCATACACATACAAAACTACCGTAAGGTTATCTATACAGTACATACAACAATTATTTACCCCAATCCACCACCTCTGATGACTATAACCTCAATCATCTACTCACAAGGAGAAGATGCTTCATATATAAACAAAGTAAGAACCACAACCCACCTTCTTCGGATGGTACCCGTAGACCTTTGATTTAGATGAAATTCTGTCACATTTATCTAAAACTTGAGAAATCTGCTGCCTGCCACTGTGTTTCAGCTTTCCACACACAATGCTCAACGTAAGAGCTCTTGGAACTCTGTGTGAGCTAAATTTGATTAGCAAAGGAGGTGGGGCTGCTCTGTTGCTGCTGGCCAAATTCATCCACTTGGCCATAGTTGGTCTGCTGCCCGAAGCTGCTTCCCTGTTGGTTATAGCCACCAGTTGGCCCGTAGCTATCTTGATTGTAGCCACCTTGGTTAAAGCTGCCAGACTGCTTCTCCATGGTGTCTTGAGGGTGCCTTGTGCCTGAAGAATGCCAGCCAGTCTCCTTGAAAACAAACCAAATGTTTCCTGCCCAGAGAATAAAGTTCAAGAATCCGAAGACCTAAATGGGAAGAAAATCAAGACGTGGATATGAGACTATATTATGAGGCTTCCTGTCTTTGTTGGTTGAAGGAATGGATGACATTACAGAATTCACATATTGTAGACTCAGAAGGTCATGACAATATTTTTGGCTGACACGCTTATTTATGGTATGAAAAGGTGAAAGTTCATAAAGGATTTACAAATCATATAATTAGGAAAAAATTGTATAGAGTATGGGATAAATACAATAATTTATTAAAGGTAAAAACACCACTTTGGCTCTCACCATTGGAAGCTATAGCAGTAAAGAAAAAGAATATGATAGAAGGGTTGACAACTTATAGAAATTTATTAAAACAAAAGGGAGGAAAGTATAAATTAAAAGAATTTAAGGAATTATCAGGGAAATTAACAACATGGATACAATATCATCATTTGAATGAAGTATTTAAGAAAGATAGGATACGAGGGTTTGAGGAACAAATATCACAACTGGAGAGAGACCTGTTGGAATGTAATGTAAAAGTGCTGTCTAAAAATATTATTGGAATGGGAGACAAAGGATGAGCAAGTAAAATCCTCAATGATACATTGGGCAATAGATATTGGTCATAGGAAGCATGGGAACGATTGTGGAATATGGATATAAAATATAAAGCGTGTTACGGCCTAAGAGAAAATTACATGAAAATGATACATCGATGGTATCTAACACCGAGCAAATTGGCAAAAATGTATAAATCTAAATCAAATAAGTGTTGGAAATGTAAAGAGAAAGAAGGTTATTTTTATCATGTGTGGCCGTCGTGTAGTAATGTTAAGCTTACTAGGAAATGATATATAATAAATTGAAAAGGATGTTTGAAATAACGTTTGAAAAAAACCTAGAAGCTTTTCTTTTGGGAATTATTGGGACAGAACTACCTAATCCATATAGAAACTTATTCATGTATTTCTACTACGGCGGCAAGAATGTTACTTGCCCCAAAATGGAAAGAAGCAGAAATCCCAGCAAAGGAAGAATGGATAAAAAAACTTATGGACTATGAAGAAATGGCTAAACGTACCAGAAGAATAAGAAATCAAGATAAAAAACTTTTAATAAAAGAATGGAAATGGTTTATTGAATATTTACAGATAAATTATAAACAGATAAGAACATTGGCAGGATTATTGTAATAACCTGCAGTTTTATAAGAGTAGATATTTGAAGTACATGGACAAATGAGCAAATTAAGTTAATTTGGATATGCAGAAGATATCAGAAATAAATTTAAGGAACAGCAGAAAGAAGGGGAAGGAAGTGAAGTTTTGAAATGTTAAAATGATTGTAAAATTAGTGAAATGTATAAATAATGATAAAAAATGTTTAAATTACATGAATTTTCACATATGGTTTTGCCATCAATCTGTGGCCCTCCTGACAGTGTTGGGCTCCAACTCCCGTCAACCTGGCTGATGGTCAAGGGTGATAGGAGCTGCAGTCCAGTGCCACCTGGGGGGCATGTTCCTCCCCCCAGCTCTAGATTGATCTAAGCCCCCTTCGGATCTCCATACATGAAGAATCAAGCAACAATGTGCAGGTCAAGCACCTTCAATGATACTGTTTGTCCTGGGTGCATTCCCTGGCCCATGTGATTCTGAAGGGGGATGAGTATTTCCCAACAGGTGAGTAAGGTAGCCCCCTTTAGACTAACATCGACCATACTTTGGTAAAGAAGTGTTTGCCTGCACATACCTTGGCATCAATGGGATGGGGCTTGGTCTGCACATCCCCACTTGCCATTTTATGCGTTCAGACTGAAGTCGATTATTGATGCAGACAGATCACTCCAGTAATTAAGATCATGTTTGTTTTTCTTTCTACAAGCTCTTCGGTCTATACCAAGGGCCAAGGGTGTCATCCCATTAAAGCAAATGAAAGATTGATCTAGCTGCTCCTAGTCTTTATAAACTGAGATCATAGGAGTAAATAGGAATCTACTGAAGGCTGCCTACAGCTTTCTTCCAGTAAGAGGACTGCTGGTCCCTGATTCAAAGAAGACTCACGTACTTTGGCAGGAGGCATTACATGTCTGTGGCCCCTGTTAATTGTGTGCATTATTAGATACGATGAATCACTACCTAGTTGCCTTTTCTGATCGCAAAGATGTTAAAACCATTCTAAAAGTAACTCTTTTGCAAGGCAGATGACAACTCCCTTGGTGGAACTAATAGTAACATTAGTAGTAGCAGCAGCAATAATCTATAAGCATAGGTAAGTAAGAACTCCCTTTTACTCCAAATACTGCATAATCTAATTATCAAGTTATTTTGCATGCTTGTTCTCCAGGCTACTTTGATGAATGCATCTTGATTGTTGTCTTTTAATCTTCAGGTAAGAAGTTTGTCATTTACTGTAACCTGTTGCTCAGATTATTATCATTGCTCCCTCTCTTGTGTTTATGCTTCACAGAAGAGCCTGTGAATTAGGTGAAGTCATGATGAGCTGCGTGTTGGACTCCAGCGGTTTGGCAGGAAAATAGAAAACCCAAAACTCTTGTCTGATCTCATAGATAAGGACCATCCATCCATCTTCCATGGATGCTCCCCACCTCCCGGCCTGTCTTTCAATAACATAAAAGCAAATTCTTACCACTGAAGTGTTCAAACTAGACATAACTGGGCTGCGCACAGGCATGCACTTGTTTGACTGCTGCTTGCAAGCCGACATCAGTAAGAGCACTTCGTCGGGGTCTGTAGCAACTTTCACATCAGAGAGCCCTTTAGCCCAACCAGAGGAGCCCACGAGCCACAGGAACGAAAACACCACCGTCACAATGAAGTCCTATGAAAAGAAAAGAGAAAATGGGACAGTGCCGGTTCATGAGATGCCTGAAGGGGGCAGAGGGGCATGGGGTACAGTCTTCTGCATTGTTTTGGTTTCAAAGTACTCCTGCATCAGTATCTCCTCACATGTAGGTGATCGTTGCTCTCCAGTCATATCAACATCATGTGTCATCATTGCTTAATCAAAAGGGAGAGGGGCAGGGCAGCAAGAGCTCTGTGTGGTGTTGGTGTGGTGCAAATATGGTGGCGGGAACATCAGATTGTCTCCACCACAGCGCCTGCAGTTCAGCAGTGATGTATAGGGTTGGGAAGGCAGGAGGGCAACACAGTCCCAACCACACAGCCTTTCTCTGACCATCATGGCAAGAAGCCATACCAACACATATGTAAGGAGGAAGTTTGGCGTTCGGCGTACATTGGAGAACCAACAGAAAACCAGCGCTCTCTGGGATGTGGAGGAAAACATCAATCCTTCTGTGTGCATTCAAACGGAAGGCAAACGTAAGAATTACAGACCCGAAAATGACAAAGCCTCAACAGGGCTTTGATGAGCGGTGACCGGAGTTCGGTTTCCCTCAGAGCTCGTGTTTTAAAGCTTAGGAGCTAATCACAAGCATTGAAACATTAAAGCGCTTTGTGGCAGGGTGTAAATGCTATCCCGGAGGACTCTCACCAAGGCCTCCAATCAAAGGGAATGATTGCAGGCATACGGCTATGTCAGCAACAGAGTAACGTAAGAAAGTGGGTCAGAGATGTGTGGCTCAAATGTAAACTTACCAGGGGGGAAGGGAAAATGGTGGCTGGTGTCCATTGGGGCTGGTAGAGCATAAGGCATTGGGACCACTGGGGGCACTGCCCCACCAACATCTGTATGACCTCAGCCCGCCTCCACCTACCTCATCCTTAGTTTCAATTTTGCTTGCTTTTGTACCTCTCAGCAGGAAGGAGGAATTGGTTCTGCCTGTCATTGGCTCTGGCGCCACCTGCTGGTTGTCTCCCTGCCCCATTCCCTGTCAGTCCCAATGAGACAATGCAAAAGAGGGATGTCATTCTGAGCAGCACCCTGCTGTGGTGCATAACATGTAGTTTCACCATCTGGGAAGAACTGAGTTCAGATCCTGGGCCACTTCCTATACCTCACCTACCTCTCAGGGTTATTGTGGAGATAAAAAGGGAGGCAAAGCAGCTACACCACCCAGAGTTCCTTCGAGAAAATGTGGCAGAGATGGGGGGGGGGGGAGGGCAAATCAAGGAAAAGGTTCCCTTTATACAGGCTACTGATTATCCAATTTGTCTCTCCCCTGAGACTGTATGGAAACACAACACTGATTTATGCAGCGTGTGATAGCTCATCTAATTATTTTCAGAAATCGTAGGCAATGAAAATGTCACCATTACATTACAACCTTGGTGCGGTTTATTACAATGGTTTATTTTCTGCTTGTGGCTAGTTCAGGCTTTATGGACTAGAAAGACATTACCGAAAAGAGCAGAGGAGTCAGTGCATTAAGATTCTGTCACAACCTCTGCTAATCAGGATTATCTGCCCTGAAAATAATGGAGCCCTAATAGTGTCAGGGAACTCAGATAGGGGACCATCCGTCTTAGATTAGGTGCAGCCCATGACTTGGGAATGTCTTTTACATGTCAAGCGGAACCCAGGCAAGGGAATGCTGCCTGCTGAATGCTGAAATATGCTTTCGACGACACTGCCCTGTTAAAATTAAGTGTGCAGGGAATGGTGCCCATACAGCTTGCTCCTATGGAGTTTATACATATTCAATTCCTCTTTTTAAAGCATGGGGTTTGCTATGGGCAATCCTACATGTCAAGTAGGTGCTTCCTGAGATTAATTTTAGAACTTCTCTGTAAGTGTGTCTGTGTGCCTATTCCAGTGATGTCTTTCCATCGGAGCTAATTGGAAGACAATCCTCCTTGAGTCTTCTAAATGGGGCAAATTAAGACTCCCCTCTCTCAACAAAGAATGAGGTAATTTTAATCAGGAACTCTGATCATGATTCTTGCTGGCCTAAACAGAGGATATGGAGGGTAGAGGTGAAGGTGAAGAAACCAGCCTATGGAACAAAAGTCAAATTCACATGTCTATCGTTCTGCTCGCTTTTGTCTAGGACTTTGCCCGTCACTGCCATGTGGCCCCTGAGAGGTTCCACAGAAAGAAATGTGGCCCTTAGGCTTCTCTATCCCTGGTGTAAGCAGAGGCCATTTTTCTGAGGTGGATTTTTGGAAAACTGCAACGACTTGCCACTGTGAAAAATGCCTTTCCCAGTCACTGGGACTGTGGCTACAATGGACAGCAACTTAATCACAAACTTTGTCCATGAGGCAAAGTTTAGTATACACAAGATGGTGGTGCGGCCAGCTGTTTGCTGTATGACTATGATTTTACATAAGGCTCCTTCACCCCCAATTTCACTGTTACCTTGCTCTTCATAGTTTGCAATTGGAAGGTGGGGATTTTTAATGACCCTTGCTAAGGAAAGTCTGTCAGTCACAGCTCCCTGGGCATGTTTGTTTAGAAGTCAATGCCCAGCTGAAGAGACAGAAAGCACTCTATACATGGTCAGTGAAACAGCAAACATTTTTTTTTACCTTTGGATTTATGTTTCCCAGGTCTGACTCCTATCAAGCCATGGAACCTTTCAGTAACACTTGGGATACAGTGGTACCTCGGGTTAAGTACTTAATTCATTCTGGAGGTCCGTTCTTAACCTGAAACTATTCTTAACCTGAAGCACCACTTTAGCTAATGGGTCCTCCTGCTGCCACCGCGCTGCCGGAGCCCGATTTCTGTTCTTATTCTGAAGCCAAGTTCTTAACCTGAAGCACTATTTCTGGGTTAGTGGAGTGTGTAACCTGAAGCATATGTAACCTGAAGCGTATGTAACCCGAGGTACCACTGTACTTTCATTTAAAAAGAAAAGAATGTGCTGATGACCAAGATTCACAGCGAGGACCCGGTTTACTCAGAAGTAAAACCACACATTCCCAAGCAAACAGGGTTCTGCTGGGGTAGGTCTCAGTTTCACAAATTTGGCTGTGGCTGTGCAGCACACTATAAACATAAAGCAAATTTGGAATGCACGGCTTCCCCCAAGGCATCCTGGGAACTACAGTTGCTAAGAGTGCTGGGAACACTGGCTCTGTGGGGTGCTAAGTCCAGTTCTCAGGCTTATGGGAGGGGAAAAATTATCTGCTTTAAATGTACGGTGTGTACACGAGGCACTGTTATTCTCCAGCTCTGTCTAGTCACTGGGAGTGCTTGTATGCTTCTGAGGCAAGAAATCCACTACAGTGGTACCTCGGGTTAAGTACTTAATTCGTTCTGGAGGTCCGTTCTTAACCTGAAACTGTTCTTAACCTGAAGCACCACTTTAGCTAATGGGGCCTCCTGCTGCCACCGCGCTGCCGGAGCCCGATTTCTGTTCTCATCCTGAAGCAAAATTCTTAACCTGAAGCACTATTTCTGGGTTAGCGGAGTGTGGTACCTGAAGCGTATGTAACCTGAAGCGTATGTAACCCGAGGGACCACTGTACACAGTGTTCTTCATAGGTGGTTGTCATCCAGCCTCTGCTTAGAAACCTCTAATCATGGAGAGTCCACCATTTCCCAAGGTAGCCTGTCCCCTTGTCTGACAGCTCGTGCCATCAGGTATGATGTTTAATGTTTCAGCTAATGATCAGAAAAATCCCCTTTTCTGTAACTGGAAAGTGTGGGCACGGATCCTACCCTCTGGTGCATCAGAAAGCAAATTTGCTCCATCATCGGTGTGTGACAACCCTTCGCCTATTTGCAGCCTTCAGCTGCAAATGCCCCATTGATCTCGGTGGATCTCAGTTCTTCTGGGAAACTGAGACATCTGCAGGTTTAAAGGAGGCACAAAATCCTCATTAACATCAAATATTTATTGCATGCCAACAGCATCCTGGGAAACAATATATATATTTGTGCTGGATTATTTCAAGAAAATGGAATTTTTCATTAGGGGGAAAAAAAGACCGAATCCTACTCCTATTATTATTATTATTAAAGCTACCACTTGGTTTGAAAGGAATAATCAATATACAACGAAAATAAAGGTTGTTTTAAATTCTCAGCGGAAGAAAAAGGTGTTTAACTTTTCATGAATAATTGATACAATGTAATCATTAGTATTGCTTTCAAAGCTTCACTTTTTTTTTAAATTAATGAAATGTTGCAAAAGAGTTTTGTTACTTCAGGGAAATTTTAATGTTGTAAAGCCTCTGCGTTGATACTGTATTCTATATTAAAGCAGTCTCAAAGCACATTTCAGGACTGTTTGTTTTATATTGGGTATAGCTTATCTAATTAATATTCCAGCAGCTCTGCATCTTTTCGCATTGGAATTAACTAAGGCGGTGCTGCCAGACATCCTGCCAGCTCCTTCTTCAGCCATTCGTGGGGTGGATGGAGAAAAGAGGTTCTAATTTTAGCCTTCCGGCAAGCGAGGGGTGGGATCCAGGAGGAACCAGAGTCAGACCAAAAGTAGAGTGCATCTGGAAGATTTGTTCCAGTCCCAGCAAACAGGCAATGGAACTGTACAGACTCCTCATTAACAGACAGGAAAGATAAAAAGAATATATCACTAAAATATAAGTTAGTGCTATATAAAATGAAAAGTACAATATGAGATGCAGATAATGATTTACTGAGTAAAAAAAAGGGGGGGGAGAAAATGTGAAATAATTGGCAATTACAGAAACAATAGATGGGACATGACAGTTAAATGGGAATATAAAGATTGATGTAATCTTCAAATAACAACAACAATAGTAGTAGTAGTAGTAGTAGGAGTAATAATAATCCTTAAAAGCGATCCAGATAGACAATACCAAACTGTATGTTGCATCATTCTAGACAGAGATAGGGAACCACATGCCAGTAGTGGGTTGCACCAGAGGCAAAATTGGACAAAGCAATACAGTGGTACCTCGGGTTACATACGCTTCAGGTTACAGACTCCGCTAACCCAGAAATAGTACCTCGGGTTAAGAACTTTGCTTCAGGATGAGAACAGAAATTATGCTGCAGCGGCAGCAGGATGCCCCATTAGCCAAAGTGGTGCTTCAGGTTAAGAACAGTTTCAGCTTAAGAGCGGACCTCCAGAACGAATTAAGTACTTAACCCGAGGTACCACTGTAAAAGCAAGCTTGTTTCGACACACATCCCCCTCTACTCTCCATCCAGAGATGGCAAAAGCACTGAGTTCCAGGACCCATTCAGCCACTCAAAGAGGGTGCAAAGCAGGGTTAGTGTGTGATGTGGCCCAAGGCACAGTCCCAGACCAGGTCTAACGGACCCCTGGGTTCGTCATCTCTGAGGTTCTTCATCTCTGCCTAAGAACTTTCATCTGTGCAAACTAGTTAAACTGTTGCTGAATTCCAAGCCGTAAAGTAATTTGAGCACAAGGTTAAAGGGGTGGGGGAAGAAAATCACATCTCCCTATCCAAGCAGGGGTCCTGTGTGCTTAGGTGAAAGATTAGGAAGGTTGATCTAGGATCCAGAAGGGTCTGGATGGAAAATTAGTTCTGATAAAAAAATTGGAGGGAAAGGTTTGAAAATGAAAAGGGTGAAGTTTGTGCAAAGCAGTAAATGAAAATAAAATAAGAATATAATACTGTATGCAGCCGGGATTATATGCTGAAGAGCATACATTGTAGTCCTAACTGATAGAGTCCCATCCATCCATCCATCCATTCATCTCCTCTGCAATCTTCGTTGCTGCGTTCAGCAATAATGTCAGCCGAACGAATATTTCATTCAACCTTGGTGGTCAAAGAAAAAGCAATACCACACCAGAACTCAGACTGACCCAACAGAGGGTATTCAAAGCGAGAGGCTAAACAAATGAATCAAGAAATAGGGACAAAGCTGTCTGCGTAACGAACACTTACAATCAAAGGGCCCCTGTTGTTTTCACGGTATTTGTTCTGGAAGAAAATGTAAACCACCGTTGCGGCCAACGAGTAGAGGAAGGCAAATACTGCAATAGTGACGAAGAATTCCGCGGAAGAAGAGAAGTCGCCTATTAGCGAGAGTTTCTCCCGTCGTTTGCCTTCGCAGGTGGGAACATCAAAATTCACCTGGTACAACCTAAAATCCAGAATGAGAGGACAGAGAGTTGGATTAGTTTTTATTTAAAAAAACAAAACAGTGTGGGTGACAGTTATATGATCATCTCTATATAACTGCCCCATTCTAGAATTCAGTGGGTCAGTTCCTGTGTCTTAAGCTAATACTTTTTTTTTTAACAAATGAATGACCAATTGGAAAGTTAGAGATAGCAGCCATTTAGCCACTTCCAGTTCCACACTGCCACAGAACCACAGGCCACTTCAAAGCTTGCAAGGCAACACAACTTGTGACCTGCTGAGTTACATAGAGCCCACCAGCCACCGATTGCCAGGAGCTAATATATACTGTACTCCATTTTTCCTTGCCTTTGGAACTGCCAAACCTGGAAGGCTATCAAGAATCTTCTGGGCCACGGAACATGACGGCCAGGCTGCACTTGGCTTAGTGGGGCACATGCTGAGTAATCTGAGGTAAAGGTAAAGGGACCCCTGACCATTAGGTCCAGTTGTGACCAACTCTGGTGTTGCAGCGCTCATCTCGCTTTACTGGCCGCAGGAGCTGGCGTACATGTGGCCAGCATGACTAAGCCACTTCTGGCGAACCAGAGCAGTGCACAGGAATGCCGTTTACCTTCCTGCTGGAGTGGTACCTATTTATCTATTTGCACTTTGATGTGCTTTCGAACTGCTAGGTTGGCAGGAGCAGGGACCGAGCAATCGGAGCTAACCCTGTTGCGGGGATTCGAACCGCCGACCTTCTGATCGGCAAGTCCTAGGCTCTGTGGTTTAACCCACAGCGCCACCAGCGTCCCTTAATCTGAAGTAGGAAAGCACTATTTGATTCCATCATTTATGTAATTCTGTTACCAACGCTTGTCGCCTATAAAGAAGAGAGGAGCAGAAGCACGAGGAAGCCTTCTACTGCAGCAAAAACTCAGTGATGCTGCTGCCTAGAAATCTGTCCTGGAGAGCTTCGTACTTCTGGTGGATTGCCATAAGTTGCTTTTTGTTGCTAGTCCTTATAGAAGTCTTTTGTTTTCGGATTGTATAAAGACTGTATATTTAGTCAGTTTCCCCATCAAAATGGATCCCATAGTTTCCACTAATAGTATGTACCATACTTTTCCATGTATAAGACTAGGCTTTTTAACTTAAAAATTATGTGAAAAACTGTGGGTCGTCTTATACACAGGGCAATCGCCATATTTTCTTAAATTGGAGTCCCTAAAAATAGGAACTTATACATGGGGGCGTCTTATACAGTGGTACCTCGGGTTACGTACGCTTCAGGTTACATACGCTTCAGGTTACAGACTCCACTAACCCAGAAATAATACCTCAGGTTAAGAACTTTGCTTCAGGATGAGAACAGAAATCGTGCTCCGGCGGCGTGGCAGCAGCAGGAGGCCCCATTAGCTAAAGTGGTGCTTCAGGTTAAGAACAGTTTCAGGTTAAGAACGGACCTCCGGAACGAATTAAGTATTTAACCTGAGGTACCACTGTACAGGGAAAAATGTGGTGTTTGGCATTTGTCCTTTATCAGCTGATATATTTTGTTTCAATAATTTATAAAACCAGCAAGATGGCATGTAGTCTGTGCTTTGAGGTGCTGAAACATGCTTGACACATTTTTAAAAAAAAAAAAATTAAAAGTTTGCTTCTCCACATTGTGCTAGCGTATTGTCAGGCTTCGGGAAAGTGGCTTCCTCTCTCCCTTTGGCCGTGGATAAGCAGAACAAAGCAAAAATAGTCTCTTACCATTTAAAGAGATTTTAATGATCACAGCGAAAGAACAAAGAGTCCATTCTCGGAGCAAAGGTGCTCCCAATTAAGGTTTACACCCCCCCCGAGTCACCCGAGTCACTTCCTTGCCTTGCAAACTGATCTGGCAACCACTATGCCTTCTGTGCAGATACCTTATCTAATCTCAGTGACCTTGGACTGATCGGCTGGATGTTTACCAGCAAACTGGAGTCTATTAACTCTCTCTCTCCCCTGAATCTTCTTCTCCTAGCTGTTCACCACCCAGTTCTTCCCAACTTTTGTCTTCTGAACTATGTCCCTCTGTGAACCACTGTTCCAAATCTATACTGTCCCACTGCTCCTGGGAAGATTCAGGATCCTGATCAGGAGCAGGGGGAGGGGAGGCTCCCACCATTCCTCATCTGTGCAGCCCTCCTCAGCACGGTCCCTGACACATACAGCCACACAACAACAACAGCTGCTTCTCTCTTTGCACACATCTCCCCTCACCCACACAGGCCATGTGGACAAAACCATTTGGGCAGAAGAAAGAACTTAGAAGTGTGATAAGGATGCTTCTAAACAAAGCCAGAGCTTTCTGACTGGTCTTTAAGGTTTTCCATCTCAGTTATGCAAATACTATTCATTAGGGTTTATTGTCTTCTCATGGAGGAGGAATTCTCTCTTTGCATCTGCCTTTGCGATTTTGCAAAGCATGGAGACAAAGGCTCCTCCCTCCCCCTAAAGCTAACCAAGGTTACTGGGAGTGTTTGAAACAGAAGATGGACTAGGGCACAGAAAAACAAACACAGTAGATGGCAAGCAGCAATGCATAAACAAGTTGCTTCTTATGTATGGTAAATATAGAGGACACTCAAAACAGAAGAACCTAAATCCCATGGACTTCAGTAGGATCTGGATCTCTTTATCAATTTGATTCCTCCCCCCCCCTTTCTTTTTTGCTTTCTCCTCCTGTGATGTTTTAATTGTTTTAATGTTGTATTTTAATCCTTTTTTAAAGTTGTATTTCAATCAACTTGTTTTTATTATTGGTTGTTAGCCGCTCTGAGCCTGGTCTTGGCTGGGGAGGGTGGGGTATAAATAAAAATTATTATCATTATCATTATTATTATTAATCCACACAGCACCCCTTGAATCAAGACCTGAGTAATCGTTAAATAGACTGCAGTGACACAAACACTCTTACAACCTTGGCTCTCTATCTTCCAATCATAGCCCAATCATACCCACCCACAACATCACTGGGTTGAGGTGAACACACACACCACATTTCCAGGATAGCCTACACCTGTTTTCAATTGGACATGCTGCATTTGCAGCATCAAAGTCTCTAGGAGGTCTCTGGGGCACAAGCCTGGGTAGTGTGTATCAAGGTCCTGGGCTTCTTGCTGATGTTGTTCAAAGGAAAGGAAAAGAATACATTTGACACCAGCTTGGTTGCAGGAGTTGCCGGAAGGAGACATACAAGATGCCATCCAACTGCCTTAAGAACCCCACTCTCGATTTGTGTAAGGTTTACTCCTTAGCCTTGACTTCACCCAAAGACGTCCTACAAGGCAGCGGGCATGAATTGTTCCTTGAAGTTCTTTTCTGATGAATGCAAAATATGCAACAGATTTGTGTTGTTAGTGGACTGAGTACTGAGTCTCCATAGATTCTAGAATAAAATGATGTGTGTATGCAGCTTGAGTAAATATGCACATGATTGCATGACACTTTCCTGTAACTTTCATCATTCATTGCTCCCTGACAACCTCCTAGCTTTAAATTGCAGGTGGTGTGTAATATGTAGCTTGTGCCTCCCGTGGGCTGCCCCGTTCTTCCCTAGCAGAAAACTCCTCGACACACAGAATGGCAGGAGTAATTGGAGGTATTCATAGCAGTGATGAACTATTCTTTGCTGTTCCTCGCTCTCTCATTACTCCTCTCAGTGTATGGCAGAAGCAGGTATATTCTGTTCTCCTGAGAAAGCTCCTCCAACAGACAGTCAAGCTGCGTTAGCAGACAGACTCATCCTGATTGGTATGCATCAAAATCATCTACGCTTTCAAAAATTAGAAAACCCTCTCCTCATTAAGAGGAGCTAGCATGAATTGGCTAAAATTAGTCTGAATGTATTCTCAAGGTTGCATTTGGTACAGGCACAAATGCACTATTGTTTCCGCTTTAGCATATTGGGAATGATTAGACCTGCATTCATTACACAGGTGGGGGAAACAGGCAAGCCTCACCTGGAGAATTGCATTTTGGATGGGTTGACTCAGTCCCTTGATAAAAAAAGGGGGGAAGGGGGAATCTTTGGGTTGGAAATGCTGGTTCTCATTAGTAAAGTGCTCTGCCAACAGCAGGTAAACCTAGGTTTAATGTTAGCTTGGTAGACATTGACTCTCCAGAAAAAATTCTGTCCCACAATGTTGGCTTGGTTGAACTGAGCTGGGCAAATGCTACATCTCAGCAGCAAGTTCTTCTGCAGATTGTAGAGAAATGTGGGCTGGATCCAATTAGGCTGGCAAAGACTAGTTCTCAGCAGCAAACTCCTCCTTACGTAGTATGGATATGTCCATGGGAAGAAATCTGAAATCTCTACCATGTATTCTCACAGTTATAAAGAAAAATAATGACTTGCTAGGTTGTAGCAGGATGTAGAAATGGCTTCAACCTCTGGAGTTAAAGAAAGAAGCCAGGAAGTTCTTTTGGACAATGAGAAACAATGATTTATCCTACCTCTAGTTGGTTTGCCAGTTATAGCCACTCTGGGACAGGGGAAAGCCTGACTGTAGTTACCCATGTTCTAAAAAGGTAAAGGTAAAGGTACCCCTGCCCGTACGGGCCAGTCTTGACAGACTCTAGGGTTGTGCGCCCATCTCACTCAAGAGGCCGGGGGCCAGCGCTGTTCGGAGACACCTCCGGGTCACGTGGCCAGCGTGACATCGCTGACCATGTTCTAGTAACCCATGTTCTAGTAACCTCCTATTTCGACCATTGTCATTTGTTTTACATGGAGCTGCCCTTGAATACGGTTTGGAGGCTGCAGTTGGTACAAAAATGCAGTAGCCAGAGTTTCAACAGACCAGACTATACGGGGTCATTAATTTTCAAAGATCTGCACTGGCTGTCTATTTGTCATGAAGCCCAAATCAAGCTTTTAGTTTTGAATTCTAAAGACCTGAATGGCTTAGAATTTATCTAAAGAAGGGCCCATCCCATACTGTCAACAGGATCACAACCTTAAGAGCTTGCCAGCTGAGGTTGCTGTTGTCTCCACAACAAAATAAGTCTATCCGTTAGGAGAATGTCTATCCATTAGGAGAATGGATACACACAAAAATTGGTAAGATTCTGCAATTTCTAAGTTTTGTGTAGAATTCAGCATTGCATTATTATGATTGTTCCATCAGTGGAGCAGTGGTGGTAAAGGAGGTTTACAAATGAGTGCAATTGGGTTGTGGTCGGTACAGAATTAGGATGATCTGAAAGATGAGTGTGCTGACCATCAGCACCAACTAGATAAGCAAGGACCACTGAAAAAAGATAGCACATTTCCCCCCCCTTAAGCATTTGATCCAGGTATTAATTTTCCTTTTTATAAGCTCTCCATCTCTCTTCCACAACAGCAATCAATGGATTCGAGCATTCTAAACTCTCTACAAATTAAGTTTATGAACTGGAATCCACACTCTTCTCAAAGTAAAAAGGATTTCAGGATTTTAAAAGAGTGGAAACTGAAACCATACAGGTAGCTTGGGGAATTTGGGGAAGTGGAATGAGGATAATTGATAAGTTCCGGTATAATGCATAGTATAATGCATTAATGGAGAACAATTTTTGCAGCAGGCTTTGAAAAGCTGATCTGTAACATACAACCCCTCCTACCTGCACATTTTTTTTGAGCTGGGGAAAAGCCTCAGTCAGAAATGTCGATTGAATAATCATTTACATACCCTATCCATCACTGCACTGAGCACAGAACTAAATTAAAGTCTTCCAAACCATGGATAAATGTATTTTGGGTAACACAAATGGAGCCAATATTCTAAAGGATCGATTTCTTACATCCTGCAGAAATTAGTGAAGGGTGAAATCTGCCCATCTCCATTTGTAATGGGCTGGGGTCTTTCTAGGCCTTTGTAGAAGGTCATGATTTTTCTGAGAGTACTTCAGAGACTGGGGAGATACAGCCCTTCTCTAACAAAGTGCCATCCTAACCATGTGATAGTTGTGCTCTGTTATTAAGGCAGTTGTAATAAGCCAGCTTGGGCTCTGGTAGGAGGGACAGGGGAGGTATAACCATAAAAAAAAATGAATGAATGCACTGAGTCACACATTCATTTAATCTTTCAATCTCACTGCAAGCAGAGTTGTAACAAATACGTGGCAGAGTTGTAATAAATATGGAGAACCTTACGGTCTTCAAATAAAAACATCTTGGAGATCCTGGGCCACAGGGAGGTTAGGCTGGCCTCAACCAGAGCCAGGCCTTTTTCGGTCATGGCCCTGATCTGGTGGAACGCTCTGCCACAAGAGACTAGGGCCCTGCGGGACTTGATATCTTTCCGCAGGGCCTGCAAGACAGAGCTGTTTCACCAGGCCTTTGGCCAAGGCACAGTCTGACCCCCTACTTCTGTAATCCTCATAGAACTCTAGCCCAATGGTTGCCATTAATTCGAATTGATTTTAGAATGAATTGATTTTAGAATGTATTTCAATTAATTGATTGTGATTTTATGTAAACTGTGTTATTTTTACTGTTGTTAGCCGCTCTGAGCCCAGCTTCAGCTGGGGAGGGCGGGATATAAATAAAATTTTATTATTATTATTATTATTAAAAAAGTATTTTAAACATTATTCCCCCCCCCCATAATAACTAGGGTTGAGCAAAGCTGAGACTTGATGATGAAATGGGAGGCTATAGGGTTCATGGTACACTCCTGCAGACCTATGTATAATTCACCTCTTCTGTGACTGCTCACAAACTTCTCTGCTGCAGGGGAAGCGAGTCTGTGACACAGGCAAATCAGAGTCACATTTTCCCACTAGACATTCCGGTCAAGCTCTGCCTTTGTGCAGAGTGTGCCAGTTGCCCTAGGCATTAGATGCTGGTAGTAATGCGTGGCGCCCAAGTGTTCAGAGGACAGGGCTGCGTCTGTATGGTTCATATCTTGACTTGTGGACCCTAATTTAACCTGCTGCCCCTCAAGCACAACAGAAGATGCTGCCTTATTGTCAGTGTGGAGGAAAGATTGAGCTGCTGTCTGGTCAGAGTGATGGGGATGCTCATCGGGTCCTTCACATTAGGCTGCAAAATGGCTAGCCTTTCAGGCAATTGGTTTCCCAGGGCAATCTTCTGGCACAAGGCTACAGCACACAATATATGAAAAGAGGAAAACCTCTCTATGTTAAGTAGCCAATGCATCTGTGCAGTTTGGCCAGCCCTGGCAGCACAATGAACAAGCTTATCTTATTTTTCTACTCCCTTTGAAACACCAGTGAAAATCAGGTCAAGGTCATGGGTCCTATACATGAGGCAGCAAAGTTTGTGTTAGGACTTGTCCCATCCCTGCCCCCCAAACCTGTAATAACTTCTTCACCACCAGGATCACTATTAAATGAAGACACTTGTAGTTTCACCTTCCTAAGAAAGATGCTGGAGCCTTGGGTCTACTTTCTATCATTAGGTCGCATTAAATATAAAAAAGGGGAACTGAGCTGCTGAAAATGTCACGGCGAGAGTTTTGTGTGCCCTGAAGGATACTTCTCCCAAATTCTGCACGGTGGGGTGCAACATTACACTCTTTGCTTGTTTCCTTTCCAACTGGAGTGAGAGCAATTTAGAAAGAGAAACACAACGAAAACAGGTCCGCTTAGGCTAATCCATTCACAAAAGCCCCAAATTACATAGAAAACTGCACTGCTGGGACCACAACGCGACACTGAATTGTGGAAGTTGATCATAAAAGCACTGACCTATTCCTCGCTGCCCATCCTGGCGGGGCGGTTTGTATAATTAATCGGCAGAGCTTCAGATCTCTGCCTGTCCTGATGCATTATTGAACACAGATGCATAAAGTGCTGGGTAGACTGAACCCAGCAGATATTATTTTATTTTTTTACTGTATGAGGTTGAGGGGGGGGAAGGAATTTGATTTTCTGATTGATTTTAACTGATTTCATCTTTTGTGTCCCTTGGACAACTTCGTTGTGCATCGCTTACAAAAAATTATGTTGCTTAGCAGAATATACATGGTTGAAATAAAGAAATAAAACAATAGAATTGAATGGATGCTTCATCAGCCCAGCAAGCAAGAACCAGTGTAGGCCAGTGGCCAGTTGTGGGCATGGCCCTGAGTTCAGATCTCAGCTTAATTCTCAGTGTAAATTCTGATTGTTAGCCTTTCCTTATGTGTGTATCCCTCTAGAATAGGAAAGGGGAACTTGTGGCCCTCCAGTCATTGTGGGACTCCAGTTCCCACCAGCCCCGGCCAGAATGTCCAATGGTCAGGAATGATGGGAGTTGTGGTCCAGCAACATCAGGAGGCCCTGAGGTTCGCTATCCCAGCTCTGCAAGAATAATTTATAAAACATGCCAATGGGAAGAGAATGCTCTCTTAAAATTACCATTGGCGAAGTACATTTAAAAGCTCCACTTTATCAACTGTGCAAAATTTAGTTAAGTGTGATGCTAAATAGCTCTTTTCTAGATCAATTCCTTCTTAGGTAAGGGCTTTTGGTTCGTTCATGTTTAGGTACCATTTGTTTATTTACCGTATTTTTCGCTCTATAAGACGCACTTTTTCCCTCCTAAAAAGTAAGGGGAAATGTGTGTGCGTCTTATGGAGCGAATGCAGGCTGCGCAGCTATCGCTGAAGCATAGCAATCCCTCTTGCTGTTCTGGCTTCAGGGATAGCCATGCAAAGCCTCTTCAAGAACATTTGATTCAGATTTTTTTTTTTCTTGTTTTCCTCCTCTAAAAACTAGGTGCATCTTATGGTTGGGTGCGTCTTATGGTTGGGTGCGTCTTATAGGGCGAAAAATACGGTATCTGTCACAGTTTCCTGTATGATCAGCTGCACCATCTTGTTCCATCGCTTTCCAAGCCACGACAGATATCCTTTCTTTTGCACCAAGTTCAAGGATGAGGAAAGAGAAAAACTGACACAAACACACAACTGCTTCTAGAACTGAGTCATACCGATAGATCCAAATTTTTAAATTTTAGCTTCTTCTTGTTTCCAGCACAGCGTTTGACAGTCATGACAGGTACAAGCTCCGTGGGCTCTCTGCGTGGCATCTTTTGTTTCGGGCTCACCCCCTCAACTCTTCCACTGTCAACCAGGAATCATAAATCAGGGAGGAACTGGTGAAGAAATGCTGCACAAAAACAGATTTATTCACTCCCAGGTGCAGTGAAGGAAAAACCTGTGATGTTCTTTCCATGAAGAAGCTTACCTGTCTCTTGAACAAAGGCTCTGAGTGGCTGAAGGTCCTAACTTAACAGATACGGAGGTGATTTACTCAGGCCTTTTGATGCCAGCACTGTCAAGCAAAGGCACTCTCTGTTACATTTGAATCATAATCATATATCTATTTTCAAAGTCAGCTCTGAGTAATATCTTAGCAGACGGACAACTAAGATATCAAATTAATATAAAGGATTGCAGGGGGGAAATAGCGATTTTACTCACCACCACCACTCCAAATCAAGTACAGTGGTGCCTCGCAAGACGAAAAGAATCCGTTCCGTGAGTCTCTTCGTCTAGCGGTTTTTTTGTCTTGCGAAGCAAGCCCATTAGCGGATTAGCGCTATTAGTGGTTTAGCGGCTATTAAAGGCTTAAGGGATTAGCGGATTAGCTGCTAAAAGGCTATTAGCAGCTTAGTGCCTTAGAAAAAGGGGGTGGGGAGCGGAAAAAACCCCCAAGGAATCGCAAGACATTTTCGTCTTGCGAAGCAAGCCCATAGCAAATTCGTCCTGCGAAGCACCTCCAAAACGGAAAACCCTTTCGTCTAGCGGGTTTTCCGTCTTGCGAGGCATTCGTCTTGCGGGGCACCACTGTAAACAAAAACAAAACGAGGCAAACAAAAGGTGCACAACTTTTGAAACCACCATTGCTGTTGGCTATAAGAACGTAGAGTTTCAGGACATTGAAACAGGATCTTGCTAGCCACGAGGTCAGTGCTGGAATGCAAGGTTATGAAATGCTTACGGACATTCCAGCTTTGCAGAAATAATAATAATAATAATAATAATAATAATAATAATAATAAATGTGAGACCTATGGGACTATGTGGCCCTAAGGAACTGTGGACCTGTGTCCATTAATGTGTGTATGTGTAAGAAAGAATGAACAAGCATTTTGAACAAAATGCTTGTTTAAGCTGGAGGTAGGCTGTATGAATTGTGCATTGCTTTGTAATGATTTGTTGGGTCTCTGGACTGTAATAAAGATTGATTTGATTTGAATAAGTGGACTTGGACATAGTGTAAGGAAAAAGATATCAGAGATATGGATATCTGCATATATAAGTGGGCCTAATGTAGGTTTATATCCAATGAGGAAACTGTCTTCTTGCTCAACTATGGAACATTGATTGTTACACTCAGAGCAAGCAGAAACCTTGCTCTGTGTGATTCTGCTGTTGCACCATTAGCTCTTGGGTATCAAAACCAAGCTTTACAACAGGCACCCCCAAATTTGGCCCTCCAGCTGTTTTGGGACTACAGTTCCCATCATGCCTAACCACTGGTCCTGTTAGCTAGGGATGATGGGAGTTGTAGTCGCAACACATCTGGAGGGCTGAGTTTGGGGATGCCTGCTTTACAATAAATGGGAGTGGATGAATGGCCTCATGTCATGTAACTGTATACTCACTTCCTTTTTTATTCCTTCTACCATCCCATGAATTGTGGTTCTTGACCAACAAAACTTTCCTCAAGCCCTTTCATAGCATGAAGGAATGCTTGATCAAACTCAAAAAAATAGGGTAAGAATACTGCTCAAGGATGTATTCTGCATAAAACCCCAACTTTATTATTTCTCTCTGTATTAATGAATAATATCCTACCAAGTGAGACTCATATCTTCCTTTATTAACACAGCATCTCTATACACACTAGTCAATAACAGAGTAGATCATATCTTTGCTTATTTGGGACAACTTATATGAACCTCCACTTGACAGTGTATTAATAATGCCTTCTATTTATATATTAAATTAATAAATTAAGCATGGATTTTTATTTTTATTTTGCAGAAAGACCACCACAACAAAGGCTTTCCAGTAATGTGTGACAGACTATCTTTTAATAAACAATATGGCTTTAAAGTAAGCCCACTGATGGATATTACTTCTGAAACATTATATTGCATGAAGGTAATGGTGTCAACGTGGGATGCGGGTGGCGCTGTGGGTTAAACCACAGAGCCTAGGACTTGCCAATCAGAAGGTTGGCGGTTTGAATACCTGCAACGGGGTGAGCTCCCGTTGTTCGGTCGCTGCTCCTGCCCACCTAGCAGTTTGAAAGCACGTCAAAGTTCAAGTAGATAAATAGGTACCACTCCGGCAGGAAGGTAAACGGCGTTTCCGTGCGCTGCTCTGGTTCGCCAGAAGCGACTTAGTCATGCTGGCCACATGACCCAGAAGCTGTATGCAGGCTCCCTCGGCCAATAAAGCGAGATTAGCGCTGCAACCCCAGAGCCGGTCACGACTGGACCAAATGGTCAGGGGTCCCTTAATGGCGTCAACAGCTAGATGTTCATTATCTTAATAAGCCAAGATATCCACACGCCTTGTGTCAGTCAAATTCATTTGCTAAAAAGCATTGGCCATCGCAAAAATTCAGACATAGTCAAGCTGAAAGATACATTTTAACATAGGTGGTCTCCAGGGCACTGTGATCTGTTGGGAACCTAGAGCAAACATAAAAACCTTTTATGCAATATATTTATCCTAGTCAAGCAATAAGAAACAGTTTTTCGCCTCACTGTTAAAAACAAACAAACCTGTCTCAAGACTCTCTTTCAAAAATCTTTCCCCAGGGGAACTATCCAGGGAGCAATATAATAGGCCTCCTTCCTCTTTCTGGACACAATTGAATAAACAACCATTTATAGGTATTCTTGCATCTCTCCCCTTGAATAATGCTGTGGGCATAATTTGAAATCTCAAAGCAGTGAATCATTGCACAAACAGAGGAGGGGGGAGGGGGGGAGAGAGACCACAATCAGATTTAACAGAATAATAAAACTGTGAGAATTGCGACAGTCTGAGGTTAACTTTAACTTTTTTAATTCAGTATTTTGCAGCTATGGGCACCAGGAATCCATACTTAATCACAACAGCTAGCCCAATTTTGAACAGATCTATTACAAGTTTCCTTCAAACAGGGCAACCTTATATCTGGCATCTATTGCAATTTCAACGGAAGCAAGGCAGCATGAAGGATGGACAATACTGAAGAAAACACAACCTCGCATCTCATCATGGCAACAGGAGTGCCAGACTGTAGGTTTAAGAGAAACCTTAAAAAAAAAGAGTAGTGGGGCAGTCTTTCACTCGCATGCCCCAGCCTCATGCTACCTTTCCCCACCTTCTCATTGTGCTCTTTTTGAAGACTTCCTGGGTTGATTAACCATAGTTCTAAGAACATCTGAACTGGAGAACTAGGGAGATGAGAATAAGCCTTGGCTGTTACATGATTTGAAATTGGCTTCAGTAATATTCTGGCTTGTTCCAGTACTGGTAACATCACCAGATTTTGGGTGGTGTGGCTGGTTACCCTTCACAGGGTGCCGAGTTGAAGGGAAACAAAATTAAGAAGATCCATAATTGAGAAGATCCATTTGGGGGTTCCAAATTTTAGCCTCACACAGGGCGCCATATTGTGAAAGATGTCTGCCCCTGCTGATAACCACAGTTTCCTGATTCAAACTTCACAGGAAACTATGGTTAATTAACCAAGGAAGACTTCAATCACAGCTCACCAAAAAAGGAGGAAGGAAGGGGTAAGTATAAAGATGGAGTGCACTAGCAAGTATCATGCATACCTCTGTTCAATAAGCTATGTATTTCTGATCTGAGCCAAATAATGCTGGCTTTCAAGCTTTCTTTCTTATATATTATTATTATAAACTAATAACATATATAAACCAACATCTTAAATAGCTATTTCTATTGTGGAACTCCCTCCCATCCTCTGTGAAGAACACTCATGAAATGTGACAAGTTTGGAAGAGAATCAAATTATAAATTTGCATAACTCAATTTTCCAAAGCTGCTTCATGAACACTAAAAGAAGCAAGAGATGAAAGATTGTACAGAACAGCAAAGTTAGCAAAAAGGGGGGCAATTTAACATTTGTAATAAAGGGCAGTACAAGTCTATGGAGCACAAGTATGGCATAAATATCTCATAAATTAACAACAATTCACGAGTTTGCCAGCTGCTCAGATCCATTTAGTGAACAGCATTACTATCAATAAAGGCATAAATGGAACTCAAAAGCAAAACAGCAAATGATGTCTGATGGAAATAGCCATTTTACAGACAGATGGTGTTGCTGTCTTTAAAAACATTTCTTGGAATAGAATTTGTATAGAAAGAAATAGATATCTGTGAATCTACTTTTAGGTTTGGGGACTTTTTATAGATGCAGGACATGACCGTTTAGATGCAAGGGGGATGGGGAAGGCTGATAGCCATATTTATTTATTTTTTGCATTGCATCTGCTTGTGAATGTGTTATGTCTTATTAACAGCAGGGTTTTAAAAATATTTCATTGTTAACTTCTGGCATCGGACACTTGCCCTCATTTCCATTGGTGTTTATCATCCCAAAACTGGCTTATGAAACACATCAGACATATCACTAGGCTAAAAAAGGCTTTCTAGGACAGCTTAGCTCAGATGCTATGAAACCAAGACATATTTGAATCTTTTGGAGAGCTGATGTTTTTAAAAGGCAATTTGTTAGTCAATGCATACATACATTCTGAGAATTATTTATCTATTTAACTTGTTAGTCACTTCCTACAAAATGTCAAGAGCCCAACAGGAATGACACAAAACCAAAAACAACATATGTCAAGAAAACCATTTCGTAGTGCAGGGAAAAAGGACAAAAATCTTCAGCAGCAAAAACTTTCCATCAAGTAGGCCATCAGCCAACTTGTCATAATTTGTCATATGTCTGGGCGAAGAGATATGTTTAAACCTAGCACATGGAAGACATTCATGATGGCACCAAGTGGACCTCGCTGGGGACAGCATTCTACAGCCAGGGAACGTCAACCAAAAGAAGTCAGAGGCACCTGGAAGAGAGCTTCAGATGAAGACCGAAGGGTCCAGGTAGGGTCATAGTGGGAGAGGTGCTTTGAAAGATACTGGGGCCCCGAGCCATAAAGAGCTTTATGGATTAAAAGAAGCATACAGGCAGCCAATGCACCTGTGCCAGATTCAGTGTTATATGATTGGCTCACCTCACCTGTCTTCAAAAGCAAACCCATGAAAACCACAATGCAATATAATATTGTAATATAATATTGAAGTTACCAGAGCCTAGGTTATGGCAGACAGGTTATCATCATCCAGATAAGGTTGTAGCTGGGCCACCAGTCAAGGCTAGTGGAAGGTACTCAAGTGACAGCAGTGGATCTAGGGGGACCCCCACCCCACCCCTAAACTACAGACCTGCTCTTTCACAGCGAATGTGAGCCCATCTAGAGTAGGGTCTACACCAATTGTCCATTAAGAACAACCACCCAATAGAAACATCTCAGTCTTCTCTGGATTGAGCTTCAGGTTTATTGACTCTCATATAGTCCATTTTTGGGGCCAGTAACCAGTTCAGCACATCCATCAACTAATCTTTCCCCCACTTTTTAATAGTACTATTTTCCTATAAAAATTAAAAGTTTCTTTTTTAAAGAAATGATTAAATTGGGGGGAAATTGAGAGTCTATTTATCACTGTTCTCACACCTTTCTCATTAGGAGTTGTTGCTGTTGTTGCTGTTGTTATTTACCAGAAAGAAACTTTTCATAAACATTGCTGTGCCTTGTGAACAGGACTAACAATTATAAGAAAAACTTGGCCATGGGGAAGAACACTGCCATATAAGTGCATTATAAGTTTGGGGGGTTGGAAGTAGGCTGTATGCAAGATCCTTGTAACCCCTGAATCCAGCAAGTGTCAAAATATAAGCCAGGTTAGCTTCCTGTGTTGAGGCAATCAGCTGGGTGATGGGCCATTAAAAAAACAAAGGAAATAGGCCTAAATGGGTGATGCCCCTCCCTCTACTCAAGAGACAGAAGGACAAAGCATTGAGTTTTGAGTTAAAAGGGGCAGTGGTGTGACCTAGATGTAAAGCAGCAAGCTGGAGAGAGAGTCAGAGCAAAGTTTGAGAGCAATGTCTGATTTCTGTTTGAATCCAAGGCTGTGGCTATAGGAGAAACAAGACCTTTTGGGGTGTTGATGCTGTGAACCCCCTCCATCGTAGGCTCAGGTTGCATATATGCGTAAATAAACCAAATGGCATAAAGACACTGCAGTCTCTGTTGTGCCTCATTACCAAAAGAAAATACAAACCCTGGGAACCCCTGGAATCTTGCATCACTCAGAGATTGGGATGGGGTGCAACAATATCACATACTTCCAGAGACAGGTCACTGGGCATTACAGAGCCACTATCCTAGATTCTTGTCAGGTGGACCTCAGTCACTTACTGGCAGAGGGAAGTCAGTGAAGTGCAAACGTACCATCTGAAGCTAATGTGAGTGCTTCTGTGGAGTCTTCAATTTAATTCCACTTCCAGCTAACTGTGGGAAAGCAAAGCTTCAGCAGTGCTAAAGGGTTCCAGCTTAGAAGCAACTTGAAATGCACCAGTAAGTGACATCACCTTAAGTCTTTGCATGTCTTGTCATCTGCAAATATCTACAGGAAGCACTACACTGAACCACAGTAGACAATGGCTGCCCCATTGCATGTGAATGGCAAAGAACTACAACAGATTACCTGAATGGATAGGCAAAGGCTATGTCAATGCTGAGGTCACTCTCTGTCTTGTTTGCACAGTCCACGCTGAGCCGCAGTCCTCCAGAATAGCCGCCACATGTTGCAAATGCAAAGATTGCAAAAAGCTGGGGGGGGAAATACATACATACATATATATGTGCGTGTGTAATTTTAGCTCATCTACCAATGCAATTTTAGCATGTGAAAACATTTGTGGAATAGCAGTTATGACAGTACAATTATAGGTGTCCTCTGGAAGAGGGAAGAGGTATTTTACTTATATAATAAATTTCTGTACTGCCCTTCACCCAAAGACCACAGGGCAGTTTACTGTATAAAACACAAAAATACATAGCATAATAACAAGCAAAAACAATACCCCCATAAGCAGAAGTTAATGGGTTTTTGTAGCATATTCTTCATTTTCATACTGATACTATACCAGTGTTAAATTAAAAGCCAGTGAGTTGTCCTCCAACTATTGTAAGGTCCAACATGTATTGGCAATGGGCAGGAGTAATGAAAGCTGGACCCCCAAAACATTGGGAGGGCACCATTGGGAGTTAACAAAAGCAAAAAACCAAAACAAAAAACCCAACACACACAAAACCAACAAGAGTTTCATCAAACAAAAGCATCACTGACGTTTCCTATCTTTTGCCGGCTTCATCCTTAGTGACTCCTTCCTGCCTGCTTCTATGGGTTAACCCTCCTTAATGTTCCCCTCTTAGGACACACTGACTCCACATGCCCATTTTGCATTGATTTTTCCCAACATGATGAGCCATATTTAGGAAGTCCTCTCACAATACTTCAGACATTATCGATTTTTACATTCCTAATCAGGAGCCGTGCTTAAAGAAAATGCCTCCTGCTCCAAGCGCTAGCAATTCATCGCAAGACTGCCACAAACAATTCGAAATTGTAATTTTGGATTATTAGATGTTACATGCAGTTATATATCTGTATATATAGATCAATGCAAAGAGACACAATGACATTCCAAAGCAGAAGTGAATTTGACAGCCAGTTCATACAAACCACAGCGTGTAGGGTATCCTAATGGGTAGTTTGTCTACCTTTGGTCCCCACCCTGCACTCAGCTCTCACCCGTGACTCCTAGAAGTTGTCAGCATGCCACAACGGCCACACCCAGGAGCAGTTTTGCCTGGCCGGCTAAACCAAGCGAGGGCTCTCAAACCCTTGGTGAGTTAGGGACTTCCCCTGCATGTGAAGACAGGCTCCAGCGGATTGAGCAGACAAGACCAAGAATGAGTCCAACAGTCAAGTTTCTGCCCATGTTGTAGAGGGAAGTTAGGGGCAGATGGGGCTTGTCAACCTGGGAAGGTAGCTCATCTAGAAGAACAAAAACTCTGTTCCTAAACCTCCGCTGCCTTGATGGATATCTTCGGGAGAAGAAAAGGCTAAGGAGTAAACCCTACACAAATCCAGAGTACAGTCCCTAAGATGGTTGGATGGCATCTTGTACACCTCCTTCTGATAACTCCTGCAGCTAAGCTGGTGCCAGACGTATTGCTAAATATTTTATGGGCAGGATGAGACACCTGGTTGAGTGTATGCACTGCTTGGGTATATGTACTGATGCTTATTTTCTGCAGAAACTCTTATTTTTCTCCAAGGGCTGGCCCAATACATTTTGGCACCTCTCCACAAAATGGCGCCCTGCCCATCAGGGAGCAAGGGTAAGTGAAGATTTACATCAGGAACAGGGGGTGGGGAATAAAGATCTACACTGGTGGGAACAAGGGTGGGAAGAGATGAGCAGCGACTCCTATTTGCCAAGAGGCCGCTGTAGAGGTAGCATTGGTGGGGGGCTGCTGAGGAAGAGGCACAGCCAGCCTCCAAAGAGTGCAATGCACCATGGCGGCAGCAGCATGTGATGCATTCCTTGGAGGCCTGCTGCCTGAGGCGGTTGCTTCACCTTGCCTCATGGGTGGGCCGGCCCTGTTTCTCTTCCCAGTCTTGTGGGACTCCAACTCCCATCAGCCCCAGCCTGTCAAGAGTGATGAGAGTTGGAGTCCAACAGTTGGAGGGCACCATGTTGACTACCCCTGTATTAGGCAAGCATTGAGTTTACAAATGCAAGCAGCTCTAAACCTCTTAAATAGGCAGATTTGGAAACCAGACAACATATTGCAGCTTTCTACACTTGAATCAATTCACTGAATCTTCTTGGAGGACACATTCCTTTTGTTACCTTGTGAAGATGGGCCCAACAAGAGCCCAAGGATGAAGTCTATTTATTTGAGCCACTATAAATATTGTATGCCATATGCTGTCTACAAACACAAAGCAAACCTAGCACTAGAAAACTACCTCATTCCATACAGCACCCTACAAATTTGTGCTAACATTCCTTTGTTGCAGTTCTTCACATGTGGTGTGTTCCCTTGTCCTTGGGCTGCTTTTAGCACAATTAAGAGCACTTATCTGCTTTTACCTCTTAGCACTGCGGGCAGCTGAATTCTAGTTTCATTGTTCTCTTTTTGCCATTTATTCTAGCATGGCATGGCAACTCCAGCTGAAAGGAACGAGGGGTACCCAGAAAGAAAGACTCACTCACAAACTTGAACAAAAGAAAACTTCATTTGCACAACATAGTCGAGATCACACCTTTGAACCAACTTGTAAGAATTAGTGCTTTCTAGTTCTGCAGCCACAGCCACATAAATTCTCCCCTGTCACAGAAGGGGCTCTCAGAGAATCTGCCTTGAATGGAGAAGTCCTCAGGTTCAGTCCCTAATATCTTCAGATAGGGCTGGGGGAATAGCTGGCCAATATCTGGTTTTCAACATCACGATATATCACCAGCTAAACTTCTCAATATACCAATATATCACAACGTCTGAAATAAAGTTGGAACTATGTAGAGGTGAACAGCAGGGCTTGGTGATATCTGGTTTTCAGCTTCATGATATATCACCAGCTAAACATCAAGATCTACTGATATACTGTTTCACAGTGTCTGAAATATGGAGGAACATTGGCTGGTTTCACAGTTTTCCCCACATTGTGATTTTTGTAGAACTAACACACACACATCATGATTTGCAATATATTGCCAGGTCAAAAACTATGAAACCAATATCATGATATGAACTTCAAACCAGTTTTGGATGATACGTACAGTGGTACCTCGGGTTAAGTACTTAATTCGTTTTGGAGGTCCGTTCTTAACCTGAAACTGTTCTTAACCTGAAGCTAATGGGGCCTCCCGCTGCTGCCACGCCGCCGGAGCACGATTTCTGTTCTCATCCTGAAGCAAAGTTCTTAACCTGAGGTAATATTTCTGGGTTAGCGGAGTCTGTAACTTGAAGCATATGTAACCTGAAGCGTATGTAACCCGAGGCACCACTGTATATGGATATATTGCCCAGCCCTAGTCCCCTATCTGAAACTCTTGAGAGCCAGGGGGATCCCTCTTCTGGCTCAGCATAAGGCACCTTGCTATGCTAATATGAAAAGTTGCCTTGTGCCAGGTCAGGCTATGTGTTTCTCTAGCCCAATATTGTCTGCCAGGTGAGCTGCTCTACCAGCTGCTACTGCTGGCAGTGCCTCTCCAGGGTCTGAGAGCCAGAGAGGACTTTCCCATCACCTGCTGCCTGGGCCCTCTTAGCTGGAGGTGCCCAGGTTGAGTATGGGACCTTCTGGGTCTGAAGCATGTGTTCTGCTGCTGAGCTATAGCCCTTTCCACACTTTAAGACAACCTTTAGACATTATAGCAGTACCAAGTGACTCATTTTTCTGTGGGTTCACCCAATGGCTCAGCAACAACATTTAAAGGCCCACCAGCCTAGAATGGCCACAAAAGGCCACAAGGCCGTACCAGCCTGCCATGAGCCAGAGTGAAGCAGCAGATTTTCAGCATCATGAAAGAGCAGCAATTTGGGTGATTTAGCTTATTGTTGTTTTCTGTTTTACTTCCAGAAAGAGGAGGTCGTGGAATTTTTCTGCCTCAGGTGTTAAAAGAACTTGGTCGGCCTTGGATACTGAGGGAGGGGGAGCCATTTGCTTCACTGCCTCAGGCAGCAAAATTTCTTGGGTCAGCACAGGCCTCAGTTATTGGCTGAAGGGCCACTCACTGACTATAAATGGGCTATGTGAAGGGATAAATGCTCATGAAAAAATATTTTTGGGGGCAGTTCTGTTCAAACTGTCTCTCAGCTGCTCACATATTCTGAACAACAATAGCAAGATGTAATAAAATGTTAATGAAACATTTTGTCCAGGCCCAGGTAGGGCCAAACTGACAGGCAGGGAAAAAATACCGGCAGCTAAAATGGGACGAGGCGGCTCCGTGTGCATTTTGTTGTTATATATTTACACCGAAGCTGTAATTGTTGCCACTATGTCATGAACAATAGACCTCTCACAAGTAAATGAGGCTCAATTATTTCCTCTAACAAAACACTCAGAGCTGATCTCCCCTTGGAATTAATTGAGTTGCACAGGGAACAGCATTGTAAATTGGTATTAATCGTGCAGCTACAAATTGTGCGGCAAAGGGAGAAAAACAATATATTTGGTGAGCCCGGGAAATACATTGTTGGAAGCAACAGTCCCTCTCCCCAGTGCCCCATTTTAATTCCAGCGGCTTCAATGTACCGCAAATGCGCAGGGTCTCTTAGGCTGCGTACACACCACACATGTAAAGCACATTTCTGCCTCCCAAGCAAGAATCCTGGGAACTGTCATTTGTTAAGGGTGCTGGGAACTGTAGCTCTGTGAAAGATAAGCTACAGTTCCCAATATTCTTTCTGCTTTAAAGTTATGGTGCATACACAGCCTGACACCACTTTCCACACAGATGGATTTAGGCTTTTAGGCATAGGCAAACTCCGGCCCTCCGACTACACTTCCCATCATCCCTGACCACTGGTCCTGTTGACTAGGGATGGTGGGAATTGTAGTCCCAAACATCTGGAGGGCAGGAGTTAGCCTATGCCTGCTTAGTGGTCATAGTTGAAAATACCTTTTTGACTGCTTCTAATCTTTGCTGGAAATGTAAGGAGAAAGAAGGCACATTCTACCATATGTGGTGGACATGCAAGATAACTAAAACATTCTGGGAAATGATGTATAATGAGTTGGAAAAAAATGTTTAAAATAACATTTGTGGAAAAACCAGAGGTTTTTTTATGTTAGGCATTTTAGGTACAGAGATTCCAAGAGACCAGAAAAGACTATTCATGTACGCGATAACAGCAGCGAGGATATTACTGGCCCAGAGATCGAAAGACGACAAAGTTCCAGCCAGAGAGGAATGGCTGGTGAAGATGATGAACTATGGCAAAATGGCAAAAGTGACCGGGAAAATCAGAAACCAGGAAGAGAAGAATTTTAAGAAGGAATGGGAAAGATTTATAATGTACTTAAGAGAACACTGCAAACAACTAAAAACTTTGGCAGGGTTTGAGTAATGCTTGTAATGTACAAAAAACAATGGAAAATGGGCAATATTCTTTTAACAACTTAGAGGAAATAAGATGGAAAATTGGATTGATAACGGTAACCATGGAAGGGTGGAGGGAAGTCAGAGGATTCAGGGAATCCTAAACGAAGAGGTGATTGGTGTGTTTGAATTTAAATGTAAAACCTAATATTAAAAATTATTTAAAAAAGACCTTTTTGAGTCCAGGGCCAGAGCTGACCTGAGAGGTTTTGCTGCACGAGGCAAATGACAAGGATGGCAAGAATTGTGACATACACAATTCTTCCACTGAGCAAGGATTCTTTCAAGCACACTATAATGGGTTGTATCCAGTTCTTTCCCTGAACTGACCCTGCACTGAGAGTATTCCATAAACATAAGGGGGGGGGGAGAGTTCCTCCTCTAGTTATCCTTTCTCTTTGCAGTCCTCTTCTTTCTTTATGCCCCCACCAAATCTGCTCCAGAGGCTTGGTGGACCCTTTCAAACAGTGTGCAAGGTGGTGTAGAGGAGCTACAGGACAAAGGGATGCATTTCCAAAAAAAATAATAATCACCTCCCCTTTTCCATACAGTGCAGGGACAGAACTGGATACAACCGAATAATTACATTAACGATAATGCTGAGCTACACAACTAGGGTGACATTTGAGGATTAGCTAGATAACAAATGTAAAAGAGTTTTGCACTTCCAGTGCGCTGCATTAAAGGACATCTTGTCATTCCGGCAATAGGTCATCTGTCAGGAGATGCGGCTTGCTAAGGCAAAGCCACTCGCCAGTAGCAAGTCTGCAACCAGTACATTCTGGGAGAGTTGAGAGAATTTCAATTTCTCACACTGCGGCAGGGAAGAAGATCAGCATCGGGGAGAGGCATTTGCCTCCATTTCATGCTGAACAGGGCAGAGTATTTTTCTTACATGGCTTCTACTTGGGTCTGAGGTTCATCTGTGCTCTCAGATGGCCAACTGGCAATGCCCACCAGGTGAGGAAATAGAAAGCCACCTTTGTGAAATGGGCAATAGCTCAGCTTATATGAGCAGCGGCTAAAACAGCTTAAGTAGAAGTTGATTAGAAGAACAAGGTGGGCATATGGGAGCAAAGACACAGCGGTGGGCCATGAATCTTCTCTTGCCCCCGTTCAACATCCTCTCCAAGTAAAGCTGGGCAGATCTGTCAAACCCAGTTCCTCATAGTTCCACATTTTCCCAGTCTCGTGTTCAGTTTACAAACTTTCAGTGGTGTTTAGAATCTGGAAAAAATATTGCGGTCATAAATAAATAGCCAGTATAGGATAGCGTGGGATGTATAGGGTGTGTGTGGGGGGGGTAGTACTTCTGGTGGGGGACACGCTGTGCTCTTCCTGGGGTAGTTTGTCTACCTTTGGTCCCTGCCCTGCACTCAGCTCTCACCCCTGGCTCCTAGACACTGTCAACACATGACGGAAACCACACTTTGGGAAATGGCTTTGACTGGCCGGCTAAACCAGGTGTCAAGCCCTTGGTAGGTCAGGGACTTCTGGCACATGTGAAGACAGGCTCTGGCAGATCGAGCAAATGAGATTAATGGTGGGTCCAACGGTCAAGAAGGCGGTTTCTGCATGAGCTGCAGAGGGAAGTGAGGGGCAGGTTGGGCTTGTCAATCTGGGAACGTAGCCCGTCTGGGAGGAGAAAAACTCTGGTCCTAAACCTCTTCTGCCTTGTGGGATGTCTTCCGGAGAACAAAAGACTAAGGAGTGAACCCTACACAAATTCAGAGTCCCTAAGGTGGTTGGAAGGCATTTTGTATGCCTCTTTCTGGCAACTCCTGCAGCCAAGCTGGTGCCAAACTCATTGCTCTGCTTTCCTTTGGACCACATCAGTGAGGCCGGGGGGGGGGTCTTGTCATCTGGGCAGTCCAGGACGTCCACACACACTGCCCAGGCTTGCGCCCCAGGGAGGTCACTTTGGTGCTGCTAACGCAGTGGTTTGACTTCATCCCCAGAGGTGCACTCCATTGTCTCTCAAATGCCAACAATCGGACAATACTGTATATTTATATGGCTATTTCTCTCTCTCTCACACACACACACCCTGCTAAACAAAAAGTATTAGAATGCATCTGCTGCATTTAAGTTCTGTGTTTGTTGACTGAAAAGGCACTGGATGAATTGCAAGCCATCAGCGCATGTAGACATAGGATCTGACTAATAAAAGGCCTGGCTCTTCACATGTCTTGCAACCATTTTTAGAAGAGGTAAGGCAGCGCCTCTAACCTGCCCTCATTAGGTCAGGATTTTGCACACTATAAACACTGTGCTTGGGTATCCCCACCTCATTTCCCACCACTGCCTGGTATAGTGACCAAAGAATGGAACACAGCCACCACTGCTGCCCATGTAATGTTGGGATCAGACAATGAAAGCAGCTAAGAAGGTGCATTATATCAACCAATATTATTGATCCATCTAGCTCAAGGGTCACATTCTATTGAAGAAGCATTCTATTGTAGCCAATAGAATAAGAGATTGTGGTGTCTAGTGTCCACAGCAGTTTCTCTGGTTTACAAAAACATTGGCAACCCCTGGTCCTGTTCAATATTATCTATTGACTGGTAGTGGCCTTCCATATAGGAATCTTTCCCAAGTACTGTTTGGAAATACAAGAAATTTAACCAAAAACATTTTGCATGCAAACTGTACTGTATCACTACTGCAGCATTGCAAAACTATCCTTTGGAAACCTGATATGGCTCATTATTATTATTTTAAAAAGGCTATTTGATCCTTTGAGGGAGGATGCTACTGAGAGTGGGTGTACCTTAGTGCAGTATGGCTTTTTATCAGGGCAGCCAGCAACTGACTGTTAACTTTGGGTCCAAGAAACCTGGAGAAAATGCATTGCAGAAAGGATTCCACGTTTGCTATAGATATATAGCATCTTTTTGTTCTATGGCTGTATATTTATATGGCGATTTCATCCTGCCCTCCCCCCAATATAAGAACATACGGTATCTGCTGCATTTAAGTTCTGCCTTTTGTTGACTTAAAAGGCACTGAATGAAGTACAGGGAATCTTGTTTAGCACCAACACTATGCTCCTCAAAAATATTTCAGTTTATAAGCAGAGGAAAGGTTGTGAAATGTTAGACCCCGGCATGGAATCATAATCTACCTGCCTCCAGCTGACATCAAAAGTGCTTCAGGAGAGCAAGTCAATGGAGTACTTATGTAGTGTGACGAAATTATTGGCTTTCAGCCATTCGACTTTCAGCATTTGCCACAGCAGGTCAGCATTCAATCTAATTCACACTGCGTAGTATCTTGATGAAGTTCTGATTATTGTGATTTTTTTTACAACAACAACAACACCAAAAGGAAAATGGAGGCAGCTCCATTTAACAAGGTGCTTCAGAGGCACCAAAATAAGTGTGCAATAAGTCAGGTACAAAGTATTTCTGAACATTTGTCACTTGTCAATTGTTATGGAACCAATTCTTCTTCTTAAAGCCACGCTTTTGTGTGGGGAACTTTTCATGAGTAATTCTGATATGCCGTCTTCTGAAGGCTGGAAGTGAGAATCCATGCACAGGTGATGATTCAGTTAGGAATTCCAGGGACAGAACTCGAATAATCTGATAAATGAAGAGGTAAACGGCATCCACACTCATTCCAGTATGCAAGAAAAGGATATAGCTCAGTGGAAGAGAAGACACTTTGCATGCAGATGATTCACGGCTCAATCCATGGAAGTTCTAGTTAAAAGGATCCAGAAGCTTCTAATGGCCGCTTACCCTGCTCTGGGTGGGCAGTGGTTGCAGTCCCTCATGGGTTGCCCTTCATTCTCAGGGCAGTGAGGAGTCACATCCCAGTGGCCGGCAGTTTAAATTCCCTGGCTGGCAGCATTGTAGGGCAAAAGGCATGGCAAGGGGCATCCAAGTGGCAGGAGCCTGGACCCGAGGGCCGAAATCCTGCTCTGGTCAGCCGGCCAGGGTTAAAACCGACAACGTCTGGTGGGTAAGGCATTGGTTGGAATCCTAGTCATCAAGATTTGGGGTGAATTGGTGCATCACCCAACCTAACTAAAGGGGTCTAGGTGGAGGTCTTTATCCAGAAGCCAAGTGTGGGGCAGGTGGGTCATAGAACTTCCAGGGACAGCCTGGGGTCGGCCACCTCATTCTTGGTAAGGCCACAATCCTTGGCATGACCCTGTTCAAAATTTAAGCCCTCTAGCAGGAGGCTGAAATGGATATATACCCACTGCCTGAGCCAAAGTCCATCTATATTTCCAATCAATAAAGTTGTGACCAATTTCTATCCCAAATGGTTGTCCGTTCCTTTACATCATAACTGTTGCCCTCACACTGGGGCAGGGAGGGGAGAGAGGGATCCCCACAATGTGAGAATCCCTGCCCAAGGCCTTGGAGCCTCTACCAGTCAGAGTAAGCAATATTGGGTGAGATGAGCCAGAAATCAGAGCTGATATAAGGATGCTTCATATACATACAGTAGCAGATGCTGTGCACCACCTTTCACCTAACCTGTGACTAGGAGGCAGAGTGGGAGGGGCAAGGCTGTAATGCTAAAACCCACCCTGGGGCCTTTGGGTGAAGGGTGAGTGAGAATGAAGTGAATAAACACACTAGTAGGAGCACTGGATTGGCTCTGCTGGCATGTTTGGAATGCAGTATCCTCAATGCTGCCTCCCCACCTTCCCTTCTAACTCCCAGGGGTGATGTGCCTGACTGGATCAGTGGTGGCAGCCTACCATGCTGTCTGGTGCAGGATAGGAGCAAAGTCAGACAGGCCGTTCAGCAAATCAGATACAACGACGACAGACTTTTAGGGCCATTCCCACATTAAACAGCAACTCCATGTGTACCTTCAGCAGGGAGCCATAGCCAATCTTGGCTAAACCCTTATTAGGCATGTGCTCTTAAACACCTATTTGTCACATGTACAGTTTTAGAATTTACATTTTTAAAAATCATTGGAAACAAATAGGACAGCATAAACTTGCACCAAATGTTCTGGGTTTTAAGTGTGTTGTAGGCTTCAGCTGTTTCATTTGACATTGTCTGTGTAATCAAAGGAGCAGCTCTCAACAGTGTACTTTTTTATAAGCACCTGAAACAGTTAAAGGGCTTACACTTCTCTCCTTGCCTCTCTATCCATCTCCCAATCTCTATTTCCTCACTTCCTGTTCTTCCTTCAGACTCTTCCTCCTCCTATTGCTGATTTAACTTCCAAGCAACATGCATACTATTACAACAGTTGAACCAAAACTGGTTTCCCCTCTCCTTTTTAGCAAGAGTGATCAGCCTAAATAAACTTGGCTTTTTTTAACATCTATCATCTATCTACCTATCTACCTAACTAACTAACTAACTAACTACCTATCTATCTACCTATCTATCTATCATCTATATCTATCTATCATCTATATCTATCTATCATCTATCTATCTATCTATCTATCTATCTATCTATCTATCTATCTATCTATCTCTATCTATCATCTATCTATCTATCTATCTATCATCTATCTATCTATCTATCTATCTATCTATCTATCTATCTATCTATCTATCTCTATCATCTATCTATCTATCTATCTATCTATCTATCTATCTATCTATCTATCATCTATCTCTATCATCTATCTATCTATCATCTATCTATCTATCATCTATCTATCTATCATCTATCTATCATCTATCTATCTATCTATCTATCTATCATCTATCTATCTATCTATCTATCATCTATCTATCTATCTATCTAATCTATCATCTATCTATCATCTATCTATCTATCTATCTATCTATCTATCATCTATCTATATCTATCTATCTATCTATCTATCTATCTATCTATCTATCTATCTATCATCTATCTATATCTATCTATATCTATATCTATCTATCTATCTATCTATCTATCTATCTATCTATCTATCTATCATCTATCTATCTATCTATCTATCTATCTATCATCTATCTATCTATCTATCATATCTATCTATCTATCTATCTATCTATCTATCTATCTATCTATCTATCTATCTATCTATCATCTATCATCTATCCATCCATCCACCCACACAGATTTTCATATACACAACCATCTAATATGGTCCAACATGCTTGTGCACAGATCACGCAAGTAATTCAATCATGAGCCCAGTGACATTTTTGATGCTTGGCTCATTGGCAATCTGCAACGCCGAGGCCAAAACATACGTTTTCTAGTCGGGACTGGATCCAGGTAATGCATTTTCTCTCTGCCACTCCTGAACTCTGCAACCACCATGAAACACCATTGTGGAAGGTTGCCCAAAAGAATCCAAGATGTCAGGACCGGCCCTACCATTAGCCAGAGTGGGACAGACCCACACCATACATACAGGTTGTGCAGTCACCAAGCCTATATGACTGAATACTCATACAGGATCATTCAGTCTGCATCATACATTCTACAGCGGTACAGTCCAAGAACACTTTACCATCCGATGAGATGTTTCCCTTTGGGAAGCCAAGATTTTCCTGCACTTGCACCAGAAGCATTATTGATGGGCATAGGCCAATATTCAGCTTTTGGGGAGGCTGTGGACATTGCCCTTATTTACATGGGCCACCTGTTGCTCAAAGCTTCTATTTCAAAGTTATCTTCTTAAGAATATAAGAACCAGCTTGGCTAGTGGCCAGTTATAGCCTCATTCTCCATGAATTTATCTAATCCCTTTTAAAAGCCGTGTGTGTGTCTTCATTTCTGTTACTTTCCATTAAAGGGTTCCCTGAATGCTGCCTTTAATGGCAGACGCTCCAATTTAGTGCTTCACGTTTTAAGATGAAAACCACTTAATATGATTCTTAAATCGATGGAATGATGGCACTTGGCGCTGTGAATATTTTAAACTGAGTAACCATCATGTTCTAATAATTTTACTTGCATAATAGTTTAATTCCAGAGAGACAATTTTCCATCTTTTCCTTTGAAGAAAAGCTTTATCTTAATCATCTCCCATTGATTATTTTAAAATAACCATTCCCCCCTCTCCCTTCAACACACCATTTAGCTTAACCACATAATGGAATACTAGTACTCCTCCTCTCTCATTATATTTTAATAGAAATAGAATAAAACTCAATTGTATTCTAATCTAAACTATTAAGATGCTTGCAGGTTCCTTGGTATGTCCAGAGGGCATTTATCTGCAGTGGAAAACTGAGCTATTCACACACACACACACCCTTCCAATTCAGATAACAGCTCTATTCCAAGCAAAACTGGATTCTGTCATACGCTTAATGATGCTTTTGGGAATGTGATGGAGACCCATTCTCCATCCCCCAAGAGGCCTCCATACCTTCTGCTTCCCCTCTGTCTTCAAACCTCCTCAGCCTTCCTCCAATTACCAGGCATGGTGAGATGGAGGAAGGTTTCCTGGCATCTGGTACATTGCTATGGCTGTGAGTCAGGTGCAAGCCAGGAGTGCTGGGAAATACAGATCCTGGCAGGAAGGACTTGCTCTTCACTGGATTGGATTTGAAGCTTGCATGCCGCTCCTTTGACCCTGCCTGATATTATAAATGCTACTGCTGCAACAATGCTTACCTATTTATTTCAATAATTTGTATGCCGCTTAATCAATATGGTCTCTAAATGGTGTACAGGACACCTAATACAATAAGACTACAAATGAGTTGCAACAATAAAATATAAACTTTTTGCTTTAAGTGCACCCAGAAAGCTGGCTATTATAGTTTTAGTTTCCAGTGAAGCTTTGTTTCCATATGGTGTATTCGTTTTTTTTTATATATATATAATTTTTATTAAGTTTTCTATATTTCATTACATATCAAAAATCAAAGAAAAAAACAATCCATAACTTTAAGCATTGCTTCGTTCCCTCCCTCTGACAGACTTCCACACACCTTTACAATTTCTTCACATACCTATATCCACTTTTTTACATTATATCAATCTTTTAGCAATCACCTTCTTATATGTGAATCAGCTCCTTAATTTCCCATTACCAAACATTTCAACTCAAACCTACAAGTGTTTTCAACTGTTTACAATTTTCTTTCATATAAAGTAGAAATTTGACCCAGTCTTTTTGAATACACCATGTGGTGTATTTGAGGTTTGTGTTTGTTTTAGTTTGCAAAAAAAAGGGGGGGGGGGTTTCCATTTTATTGCCTTAAAAATGCAATGCAACTTCAGTGATCCACATGGCTCCAATAAACATTCCAAGTATTTAATAAGTCAGAAGTTGAGAATGTGTGCTAACATGGGACATGATGTGAAGGACAGTCAAGGAACCTGGATCATTTTGATAAGAGAGTTTAGGATAAGGGCAAAATGAGCTCAAGTCCATGGAGGAAACTTGATCAGCAAGAATGCTGATCAAAGAATCAAAGTGGGATTAATAGTCTGGAGAGAATGTTAATCCACGATAGAAGACCTGGTTCTGCTTATCCATCGCACACAGCTGTAAGGCAATCAGCCTCCTAGGGCACATAAACACTCTCTATCTTCTGCACAATCCACATGTGGTTGCCACCTCTCCCAGAGGAGTAAAAGATTGCTGCAATTCCTCATTTGCATTTGTTGGTATAAATATATGTACATTTGAACTCCCCCCTCAACAGTCTTTGAAGCTGCAATAACCAGCACCAGATGCTCTGAAGTAGGTCATCTGCAAAGTCATCATAATAAAATGGAAAGAAAAGGAAAAATCTCCCTGCCCATAATGACAACTCAGAAGAGAAGGAAGCAATCCAGGGAGGCCGGTTTTCAAAGCACTTGATGTGTCCCTAATTCTGGTCACCTCTGAACCTTGTTGGAAGGGCCATATAAAGGTAAAGGGACCCCTGATCATTAGGTCCAGTCATGACCGACTCTGGGGTTGCAGCGCTCATCTCGCTTTATTGGCCCAGGGAGCTGGCGTACATGACTAAGCCACTTCTGCCAGCAAGACTAAGCCGCTTCTGGTGAAACAGAGCAGCACACAGAAACGCCGTTTACCTTCCCGTCGGAGCAGTACCTATTTATCTACTTACACTTTGACATGCTTTCGAACTGCTAGGTTGGCAGGAGCAGGGACCGAGCGACAGGAGCTCACGCCGTTGTGGGGATTCGAACCGCCAACCTTCTGACTGGCAAGTCCTAGGCTCTGTCACCTCTGAACGTTGTTGGAAGGGCCATAGCTCAGTGGTAAGATCATCTGCTTTGCATGCTGAATGTTTTCGCTTCAATTCCTGATATCTTCAGTTAGGGCTGGGAGAGATCTCGATTTAAAACCCTGGGCAGCAGCTGCCAGTGAATGTGAACACTACTGAGATGGGCCACTGGTCTGGCTCAGCAAAAGGCAGCTGCCTGTTTTACTATCACTCCTGACAAGCGGCCGTGATGGCTGGAGCTTATGGGAGTTGGAGTCCATCAAATCCAGGGAGGGCATCCCTTCTTCTAGAGTTTTGAAGCTGACATCAATTGAAATGTTTCTCCTGCACAGGGTTTCCAGGCAATGGTGTGCCATACCAGGAGGCATAATATCTTAGAGTTTCATTCCACAGGGATGGCTCAGTTGTGTGTATCTGCCCATATAAGTGTCACGGGCCGTGCTGCACAGGGGCTGCACAGATGAGGAATGGTGGGAGCCTCCCCCTCCCCCTGCTCCTCATCAGGATCCTGAATCTTCCCAGGAGCAGTGGGACAGTATAGATTTGGAACAGTGGTTCGCAGAGGGACATAGTTCAGAGGGCAAAAGTTGGGAAGAACTGGGTGGTGAACAGCTAGGAGAAGAAGATTCAGGAGAGAGAGAGTTAACAGATTCCGCTTTGCTGGAAAGTATCCGGCTGATCAGTCCAAGGTCACTGAGATTAGATAAGGCACAGTGGTTGCCAGATCAGGTTGCAAGGCAAGGAAGTTACAAGGGTGCCTCCGGGGGGGGGGGGGGAGTGGGTATAAACCTTAACTGGGAGCACCTTTACTCTGAGAATGGACTCTTTGTTCTTTCTCTGTGATCATTAAAATCTCTTTAAATGGTAAGATACTATTTTTGCTTTGTTCTGCTTCTCCACGGCCAAAGGGAAGGAGGAAGCCGCTTCCCTGAAGCCTGACAATAAGTCATATGTGTGGTGCTGGTTGGGGCAAATGTATATGGCTTTCAGGCACTGTGCCTGCCAGATAGAACATGGAAATAATTCTCAGCCACATGGAAATAATTCTCAGCAGCTTCCAGACAGGAACTGCAATGTTTAAATTCGCCTTCAGTCTTAGGGGACAGGGAATGCTACCATAGTTGGGATGGGGCAGGCCGGCCAAATATATTTTGGCACCGGAAGCAAACCACAAAACGGTGCTTTTACCCCACCAGGGAAGAAGGAGTGAGACCTAGATAAAGATCTACATTGGGAGGAGACCAGCAATGTCTCCTTTTGCCAAGGAGGTGGCATTGGGGCACTCATATCTGGTCTCCAAGAAGCTGGTTTATCAGAGACCAGATCTACAGTCTCTGTGGATCCTGCCACCTGAGGTGGTTGCCTCACTTTGCCTCTTGGGTGGGCCAGCCGTGGGCAGAAGTAATAGAATGTTACCTTCTCAGCTGAGATCCATAGCTCAGAAGACAGCGGATGCCTGCAAAACAGCAGCACCTTGCGGCATCAGCTACCACCACATCCCTGAAAAGTCCAGTATGTAAACAATGACTACAGAAGTAGTGTCCAGATCAAGGGAAGTAATAGAACTGCTCTATTCTGCTTCGGTTAGGCCATACCTGTGTCCAGTTCTGGGCGCCACAATTTATGAAGGATATTGACAAGCTGGAACATGTGCAGAGGAGGCTGAGCACGATGATCAAGGGTCTGGAAAACAAGCCTTATGAAGAACAGTTGAAGGAGTTGGGTGTGTTTAACCTGGAAAAGAGGGGACTGAGAGGAGATATGATCCTGCATTGCAGGGGGTTGGACTAGATGACCCTTGGGGTCCCTTCCAACTCTACAGTTCTTTGATTCTATGATAACCATCTTCAAAGATCTAAATGACTTTCACATGAGAGATGGAGCAAGAGTCTGACTGAACATTAGGAGGAACCTTTTGACATTAAGGGCAGTTTGGCAGCTGAACAAACTGCTTTGGAAGGTGGTGGACTCTCCTTCATGGGAGGTTTTTAAATCAAGGTTGGATGACCATCTGCCAGAGATTCTTTAGTTGTGATTCTATTATTCTATGATTCCTGCCTGGCAGGAGGTTGGAAAAGATGTACCTTGCGATCCCTTCCAACCCTACAATTCTATGATGAAACATTAAATGCCATTGTGAATTCCATCAACTACCTTCTGCTCTCAGTAGTTTAGGTATTGATAAATGCTGTTTCCTCCCAATTGCCAGGTCCATCGCCTGAACCTTTAACCCTCCTGTGTACAATTTCCTTGTACTTTTTAACCATCTTGTGAACCTTTGACCTCGCTATGCCCGAGAGCCCTTCTAAAGCAAAAGGCAACCATTTTACAACCAAAACACAAACACACAATGTCGGAAAGTTCAATTTCTTCACATTAGACCCTATCGGTAGGCTCCACACGCTTCCTTTCTTCCCTGCTGTTCCTGAGGAGCAAATGTACACAGACCAAAGGAGCACTGTGGAGGGGGAAAGTCTCTTCTATCAGCTGCCAAAAGCAGCAGGTCATTGCTCCCTCCAAAGAACACAGCACTGCCCTTGGCAAATTCCTGGGGTGGCCTTGGCTCCACTTGGCTCTGGGGAAGCATAACACAGCAGGGCCTTGCTGCTTCCACATTATGAATCCACACCTTTGGAAAGTATATCAGGACAAGGCCAACACATGAGGTTTTAGCTAGTTGCATCTGACTAAATTATTATTTTATTCCTGTTTGTTTAATTTGTACACCGCTCTTCATTCAAAGATTACAGGGCGGTTCACAATATAAAAATACAAAAATGAAAACACAAAACACATGATAAAGCACAAACAAAGCAATAACGCTCCTACCACAAGGACATAGAATGTTAATCAGCCAAAGGCCTAGTTATAGAGAAACATTTTCACCTGGTGAATAAAGATATGAAATGAAGGTGCCAAGCAAGGCTCCCTGGGGAGAGCATTCCACAAACAGGGAGCCACCACAGAAAAGGCCGTTCTCATGCTGCCATCTTCCTGGAATCTCATGGGTAAGGCACACAAAGAAGGGCCTCAGATGATGATTGCAGGGTCTGGGTCGGTTCATATGGGGGAATAAATCAGACTCAGAGTAGACCCACTGAAGCTCATGGATCTCACAACTAACTTAAACCCACTGATTTTAGTGGGTCTACTCTGATTATGACTTTTAAAAAATTGGAAGCAACTCATAATGTTGTTTTTATTTTCACTGCTTACTTCAACATTGTATTGATTTTTTGAATTTTTATGAGTGTCACGCTGGAACCTATGTTTGGACGAAGGTGCATTTTAGAAATTCTCCAAATAAGTTCATAAATAAGGTCACTACAGTCACTTTATTTCATTTCATTATTATTTTTTGTAGCAGCAGCTTTGTTCTTAGATTAGCAAAGTGATTCCCTCCCCTCCCTATTCCTAGAGACTGCTTTATACATCTATTGACATCTCTTATAGGAAGCTGCCTTACACTGAATCCAGCCATTGGCCCATCTAATTTGGTATTGTCTGGTGCTGTGGGTTAAACCACAGAGCTTAGGACTTGCCGATCAGAAGGTTGGTGGTTCGAATCCCCACCATGGGGTGAGCTCCCGTTGCTCGGTCCCAGCTCTTGCCAACCTAGCAGTTCGAAAGCACGTCAAAAAAGTGCAAGTAGATAAATAGGAACCGCTCTGGTGGGAAGGTAAACAGCTTAGTCATGCTGGCCACATGACCTGGAAGCTGTATGCCGGCTCCCTCAGCCAGTAAAGCAAGATGAGCGCCGCAACCCCAGAGTCGGCCATGACTAGACCTAATGGTCAGGGGTCCCTTTACCTTTACCTTACACCAGACATAGGCAAACCTGGCCTTCCAGATGTTTTGGGACTACAACTCCCATCATCCCTAACCACTGGTCCTGTTAGCTAGGGATGATGGGAGTTGTAGTCCCAAAACAACTGGAGGGCCGAATTTGCCTATATGTGGTCTACACTGATGAGTAACAGCTCTCTAGGGTTTCTGGCAAAGGGAAGTTGCCAACCCCACCTGGAGATCTCAGGGGCTGAACCATGCAAAGCAGATGCTCTTTCACTGATCTCCAGCAGTTACTGTACAGCAGCAATTCCCCAGAGCAGCAATTGTAGATAACAGGAGGACTTTATCAAGAAAATGCAGTGGGAATTCACCTTGGGTGGAGATTTTTTCAAAAACCTACCCAAGGAAATCAGATGGGTCAGAGAGGTGAATAGGAGACAAAACCCCCGAAAAACCCAAACACCGCATTGCCATATTTGCAACTAATGACTGTAAACTCTTAGTTGTTATTATTATAGTAAAGGCTTCGATTGCATTATATTATTTATAATTTAAATTGCTCATTGGCAACCTTCAATTAAACCTAATCCAAGATGATGTCGAATTAATGAGGTTGCTAACTTCATTATCATCACGCTAGACGTTGCGCCAATTGTGAACATCACAGTCTATTTTAACAACTCCTCATTAATTTTATGTAAGAGCTCTTTCGAGAACTTGACACAAACCTTTTGTTACCCTCAGTTTCTCTTATTCTTCTTCACTGGAGCAGAAGTAAAAAATATGCGCAATTTTTTACCCATCCCATTCGGGTAAGCATGTGCAATGTTAGTATCTTTGCAATGCACCCAGTAATATGTTTCTTTCCTTGGTTAGCTGTGTGTGCGCGTGCTATATTTTTCAACACACTTCCGACTTTGCTTTTTAAAAAGTACAGCACGCCATGTGTGATCTTTCCAGGTATAGATAAGGAAAATTCTTTCTGCAGTTATGTCACTTGATGGGGAATGAAATCGTGAGAATTATTTTATGCATCTATCTTTTATAACTTTACAACAGAGGAAAAAATTAAGGTCCTGCTAAATGCAAAGCAACGTAAGACAATGTAAGTGTTAACTGGTAAAGAAAGCCACTTGTAAGCCACTTTGGTACGCCAGAAAAGCAGGACATGCATTTTGGTTTTCTAACCATGCTCAGAACTGAGCACAGAATTGTAGAGTTGGAGGGGTGGTTTCTTTGGGGTGGTGGTGGTGATCTCCTCAAATATTTTATGTGGGGTTGGCTAGGAGTTGCCTCCAATGTTTGTAGCTGAGGGTAGCACTTCATAAATCATAAATCATAAAATCATAGAGTTGGAAGAGACCACAAGGGTCATCGAGTCCAACCCCCTGCCAAGCAGGAAACACCATCAGAGCACTCCTGACATATGGTTGTCAAGCCTCTGCTTAAAGACCTCCAAAGAAGGAGACTCCACCACACTCCTTGGCAGCAAATTCCACTGTCGAACAGCTCTTACTGTCAGGAAGTTCTTCCTAATGTTTAGGTGGAATCTTCTTTCTTGTAGTTTGTATCCATTGCTCCGTGTCCGCTTCTCTGGAGCAGCAGAAAACAACCTTTCTCCCTCCTCTATGTGACATCCTTTTATATATTTGAACATGGCTATCATATCACCCCTTAACCTCCTCTTCTCCAGGCTAAACATGCCCAGCTCCCTTAGCCGATCCTCATAAGGCATTGTTTCCAGGCCTTTGACCATTTTGGTTGCCCTCCTCTGGACACGTTCCAGTTTGTCAGTGTCCTTCTTGAACTGTGGTGCCCAGAACTGGACACAGTACTCCAGGTGAGGTCTGACCAGAGCAGAATACAGTGGCACTATAACTTCCCTTGATCTAGATGCTATACTCCTATTGATGCAGCCCAGAATCATATATCCAAAGAAGTGCATTTTACAAAAGCTTGTCTTTAAACTCTTTGTTTTTTCTGCAAGAGTCAGCTAACCCTGTGGGAAACACTTAAATTTCATATCTCATCAAAAGTCTGGGTGAGAAGGAGGATTTTAGCCTCACACCAAAATCATGTTAGCATTGGCACTAGCGAGACCTGCCTGGCCCCAACACTAATATCACCAGTATTTGGAAAGCCCATCACTAAAGTCATCAGTACTTGGCAAATAACAAATAAAGTAAATAATGAAAACATTCTGAGACCAGTCTTGAACCAAATATGAAACCAGGACCAATCTGAATCTCCCCCCTCCACCCCACTCCCTTTAGGCGCTGTTTTCAGTGCGTGTCAGCGGGAACACGCATGCTAAACATGCATAAGTGGGGAGATGCCTGTACCATAAAGCTGTGAGCCTGTTCCATGGTTTTCCTGGTGGGCTGGCACTGCCAGGTGTTAGCAACCCTATTATAGGAGCGTCATAGCACCATCATGACCTTATAAGGGTATGCTAGCAATTGGACCTCGCTGCACTGCCAACCCTGTGTGTGTGAGTGAGTCACACAACTGACATGGAGCCCAAGGCAGACAGAAAGTGTCCATGTTTCATCCATCTAAAGCTTTGCACTAGACACAGCCTTGGGGGACTGATTGCATTGATGAAGCACCCAGCTTTTCCCCACCAGATCCTGCTGGTACCCCATGCCTTGTGGCGGAAAAATTACAGCAAACATATGGATGTATTTATAAAAACATATCCTATGCTGCAATTTCATTTTTTAATAAACTAGAGCACTTTACAGCCACTATATATAAAATAAGACCACATAAAAACTAAGATCACAGATTGCTGGCTAGCTACTGCAAAAAGTATTTCTTTTTCTTAAAGGTCTGCATAAAAAAAGAGGGTGGGATTCTATGTAGAAACTTGGGGGAGGGCCCTGTAGCTTAGAAATGTGCTTCGGATGCAAAGATCCTATGCTGAATCCCAAGAAGTGCAGTGAAAAAATGACAATAAGGTAGCAAAGAGGGTGGGTTGGGTTGTGGGTACCTTGGAGAACCAAACAATGTCAATAGTACTGAGTTTGATGGACCAATGGTCCAACTCAATATAAGACAGCCTCATGTGACCACAGACCTCCGCGTATTAAATATAAAGATGGTGATGGTAATACCAGTAACCAATTCTGGAATCTGTTTGCTTTTGGAGTTTTTCCCATAGGGAAAAGGCATGGGTGGAAATGTTGTGTTGGAGAAGTGGAGGGAAATCAGCATGGGATTCCTCTGGAGAGATTTAGGAACACCAGGCTCTTGGAATGTAGTGCCTTCCCCACATATCTTTCCTGCAACATCCATCTTGATTTGTCTTCTCCATAATAATCTGAAGAGCAGTCCTGCAGAGGAAAACGCTGTGCTGGAGCTGGCCCCGAGACAGGGCTGTCTAGTGGTGATGCTCAGCGGTTGGGAGGGGAGGGACATCAGCTCTCAGAATAGCTCGGTGATAACAGGGCTCAGCAATCGATCCTGACATATTGCTATTCAGTGCATAAATGATTCACTCCTCCTCTCTTCTTGCAACAAAAATAAAAAGACTTCACAGGCTTGCAAAGTGCCATGGTACCATTATGGAATGTAGAGTGAAATAGAATCACAGAATTGCAGAGCAGGAAGGGACTTCAAGGGTCATTTAGTCCAGCCCCCTTGCAATTCGGGAACCTTGCCCACAGCCATCCCTGGGTAGGCTTGAACCACCAAACTTCCAGTTAACAGCAAGATGCACTGGCTCAGCGTGCCACTGGGAGGGATATTGTAAGAATCACAAAAGCCGCTCTTGAGAGAGGGAAATGACTTTGGTGGAAAGAACTGGGGTTGAGATCCTGGCTGGGGTGTGACGCAGCATGCTGTAAGAGCTACCATGTTACTTTGGATTCCTCTTGTAAAAAGAAAGAGCACCCAAGATGTCCAAAAAGTGCAGGGCCAACCTTCTCCGGTCTACTGCCCTCCAGATGTTTTGGACTATGACTCCCAACCACCCCATCCAGCATGGGGACAGAATGAAATGGCATGCATTGATAACATGATTGAGGTTTATATTCATTTTATTTAACACATTTCTATACTGTTTTTCATCCTAGGTTCGCAGGGTGGTGTACAATATAAAACCACAAAAATATGTAACATAGTAATAAACAAAAACAATACCCCCATGCCACACACAGTTTAAAAGGCTGTATATTGCTTAATTAGCTGAGGGTCTGAAGAAGAGGAATGTTATTATCTGGCACCTAAAGATATGTAACGAAGGCACCAGGCGAGCCTCCCTGGCGAGAGCATTCCACATTCCTTCAAAGGAAGGGTGGTATACTACTGTGGGTTAGGGACGAGGATGGCGCTGTGGGTTAAACCACTGAGCCTAGGGCTTGCTGATCAGAAGGTCAGCAGTTCAAATCCCCGCAATGGGGTGAGCTCCCGTTGCTCGGTCCCTGCTCCTGCCAACCTAGCAGTTCGAAAGCACGAAGTGCAAGTAGATAAATAGGTACTGCTCCGGTGGGAAGGTAAATGGTGTTTCCATGCACTGCTCTGGTTCACCAGAAGCAGCTTAGTCATGCTGGCCACATGACCCATCGGCCAATAAAGCGAGATGAGCACCGCAACCCCAGAGTCGTCCGTGACTGGACCTAATGGTCAGGGGTCCCTTTACCTTTATACTACTACTACTAGGCAGTCCTTGGGGTATTGCAGTTTTGAGCTGTTTATGATGTACCAGAGTCATTTTGGATCTTGTGCTCCTACAATGCAGAGGTCAGACAACAGGGATAAAACTCCCCGTCCCCCTTTCATTGCTTGGAAAGATTTAAAGAGTGACAATCTGCTGCCTTTTAGCACTGCATGCTAGGATCCCTTGACCTGGATGTTAGGACAGCACAAGGGGTGTGATCACACTAAGCCTTTTATCAATGGAACACAGCAGGGAAAGTTCATGGTATCAGAAGGGGGGGGGGGGAATGACAGTCCAGTGGCAGCAGCTGTTAAGGAATATTGCCCTCTTCTCGGGAGCTAGTTGAAATTCTTGTGTGATTGTGACCACCTTGAGCTGTATGACAAACAGGATATATAAATACCTTAAATCAATCAGATTGCATTGTGTTATAGCCATAATTGTTGCATCAGCCAGGTGTGAGCTTTTCTGTTTGGACAGCTCCTAGGATGTAAAGCAAAAGCTCTCTCTCCTCTAGCAGTGGTAGATGTAAATTGATGCCACTTTTTAATTAGGAAAAGCTTGCACCCTAATCTCCTCACCCTTTTGGACTAAATCGCTCCAATATAACAAGTTGCCTGCACCCATCTGTTAACAGCTGCTGAAGCTATCAGATTGCTTTCGAGGCATGCTGATACTGTTTAACAGGCATACAGCACCTCATTCATGCAAAGCACAATCCGTTTATGGAATCTGCTGTCATGGGACATGGTGGTGAGGACTACTATCTTAGTGGCTAGCCTATAAATCATTGTGTAAAGGCCAGGTTTTTTGGGTGTGTGTGTAAAATTGGAATACTTTTGAGTTACAGATAGAAGCATCCTTTTTTACATAGTATGCATGCTTGAACTATATAACCTACGCAATGCACACTAAGTTTCAGCAGGTAGCCAATCTAGATGCAACTTGTCTACAAGCTCCATCATACTTGACCACTGATCAGGCTGGATAATGGACTGATGGGAGTTGGTGGCCCAACATGATCTGGGGTGGGTGGGGTGATTTGGTTGGCTACTTCTCATGTGAATGATTGAAGGATGCTTGCCCTGCCACCCACACACCTGATAGTTGAGCCATAAGGGTTTCGGTTGTTGTTGCCAGAGCAATAGGCTTTGTCTTCTATCCATCTCTGTGTGCAGTTCCTTCATCACACACTAGGACACAAGCACAGGTTCACTTAGCTCTGCCTACATGAGCAAACAGAGAAGTTTTTCCATTCCTGATGAAGTCCACTAGCCTCTGCTGCCCGACACGCTCCTGCCTTTATCCCAGCTATGATAATTTTTCACATCGAAAGTTTTCAACTCTTAATGTAGCCCAAAGCATAGTTGTGCTGTGTCAGAGGGCATGGTGAGTAAGGAGCAAGGAAGGTCTTCAGTAGACTACAGATGGTGCCTGTCTAATATTTCTGGGGAAGGAATTCCAAAGGGTATCTGACATCGCATTAAAGGCTTGAATCCTACATTGTGCAGACTGGACCTCCTGAGAAGATGAGATCTGCAGGAGGCCCCCACTGGCAGAGCACCATGATTGGCTGGATATCTAAGGGGTGACAGAATCTTTCAGATGATCCCAAGCTGCATAGGGTTTTATACACCAAAACCAGCACCTTAAGTGGCATTCTTTCAACAGTTGGCTAACATGTTGGTGACATCCTGCCCCAGTGAGCAGTCGAGCTGCCACCTTCTGTCCCAGCTGCAGCTTCACCAGCTACAAGAACCACTCAAGGACTTTAGTCAAACTGCAGGAGCACTGCAGAAACTTTTATATAGAGCTACTCTAAGACATCAGTGTGTTGACTCATATAGCAGTAAGCTATATATGTGTACCACCCGTGCTGGTTTGGTTGGAATAAACTTTGGGTAACTTAAAAAAGAGAAGAAAAAAACCCAGACACAGGTTTTTCACTCACCACCACTGAAAATAATGTGTGATATATCCTAGAGGACCTATGTACAAATGGGGGTACTCAGTGCTGACTGTCTCAGCTGCAAATGTGCAACTTGTTATGATCCTTGATCCACATCTCTGGATATCATGGATCTGATTGTCTTAGGTTTAAGGCATTGAAACTTGCACATATTAGGAGCAGCGAGGCAAAATATTGTATCTGGTTCTGTGGCAAAACCAAGCAAGTAGTTCCTTTACTGTTATTTTGTCCTCAATTAAAGTGATCCCATGTGCATGATAATGTTTTGGATTCCAGCTACGGAAGCATCTATGTTATCAATAGCAAGATGATGATGATGATGATGATGATGATAATAATAATAATAATAGGCTTGCTATTGCTAAGAAGAACACTAACTTGTCTACACTCCATATAATAATTTTCTGAAATGAATGTGCTTGCTCATGCTTTATCTAAAATATTTAGCATTTTTATATAAAATTTCAGATTCTATTAAATGATCACAAAAATGCTAATTGGTAACATTTATCACCATGCGTTCAAATTACTGGTTTCTCCCTTCTTCCCGTTATGCTTCACTATCCTTTACACTTGGAGACCAGAAAAGGGGCACCCTGAAAAACTTATTAGCACTGATTTTGGCTGAAGCAGGTGAGACTCAAAGAACTTTGGGTTATTTGGGGGGGGGAGGGGGAATCTACAGTGGGACAGCTTCAATTTAATCTGCATTCTAAAGTTGCTCCCCAGGAAATTTGGAACAGAAGGTTTTAAACTCCCCCTGAAAGCCACTGTTCTGCTATTGTTTTCTTTCTGATTTTCCATTTAAATCAATCTCATCTTCCATCCTTTGAACAATGCCATTTGACTTATACCATGATAGCAAATGTGTTAGGGTGCAGGTTGATGGATTAGTTAATTGCTGAAAGACAACAAGGAAATCTCTGTTCATACATGTATTCTGATGGTTAACAGTGCCGAGCAATAGAACAATTAATGGACTTTTCTTGTACTTTTCAAACACTTGGCATCAAAAACCACTATTTCCAGGAGGAGCAAAAGCTACAATGCTCATCATTACAAACCCAGAAATTCTATCGTGCAACTTAACCACTTACACACCGCTTGTTTTCCTTAGCTACAGAGTTACTGTACTGTGTCATAAATGTACACAGTATTACAATGCTGCATATCAAAATAAATGCTATATCCTGTGACTACATAGAATAAAGAATGTTTTCAATGAAAAGGTCGTATACAAAAACAAAACAAAACACAGTGAAATATTTAATGCACAAAAAATCTTTGCTTTACAGAAGGAATCCTGCATAGATTGTATCAGGTTAATAACAGCTCCAAAGGTGCTGTTGATCTGCATTGTAAGAATTGGTCAGCTGCTGTGATACCATCACTTAACTATTTTGTTTTGCATAATACTATCCAATGGCAGCAAACATCTGCATCAAATTACAGTATGACACCATGCAACCTTTCCTTAATTTTGATATTTTTTTTCAATATATTGCATTACTTTGTTCAAAAAAACTGCATTACTTTAAGAAAAGAAAGAAAGAAAAGTAAAATATTCTGAAAACTCTTGGGCAGTACAGAGATTTGGCAGTACCAAAGATTCAACGACAATTTTAAAATAAATTCTGCAATCTTTTTTTGTTTTTGTTTATGCACACATCACTACAGCTTCCTGAAGTGCAGAATAAGTTCACTAAAACAGTTCTCTCTCTCTGTACTCCAAAAAGCAGTATTTTTAATAAACATCAAGGAAACCCACAGAAACAAAATCACCTAAGATTAGGGTGCAGTTGCTAAGACAGAGAGACACAGATACACACAGATCAGTGTAACAAAGGTAGCTTTGGATTTTAAAATAAGAGTTCCTCTAGAGGAAAAAGAACATTGACTGGTTACAGTTGTTGTTAACTTACCGGAGCAAATATCACCATACACATTTACAAAAGGTTTTATAATCCAACTTCCCTCATCTGAAAGAAGACAAAAATGGGCTCATGCTAAAAATAGAGGCACCCCAAAAGCTCCTCAGTAGCCAGCAGTAGCTCCTGTCCCTGTTTTTATGAAGCAAATAAAAAGCAAGCAAGAAGAAGAAGAAAAAATCAATGCTAAGGGAAAGTGAGATGATATACCAATCAGGCAGCAGCTAGAGCCTTATTTGCTAGAGGGAGGTGGGAACAGTGGAGAAATGGGCTCATGTTATTAGAGAATGACTACACACAGTCTAAGGACAGGAATCTAATACTACTTTCTCCCTTGGTGGGAGAAGGGACCAGCCTGCTTTTGTAGCAAGTGCTCAGCTCTTGTCTAGGAAGTGCCACAGAGCTGCACAGATCATTGCTCAGACCTGTGAACGCACCAGCTTTGCTCTGTGGGAAAGGTCATTGTGGGGAAGTGGGTCCTGGGCTCATGCTAAATAAGCCTGAATATTATTCATTCACCTCCATGTTCATTTGAGAAGAAGTTGTGGGGCGAATACAGGTAAGGGGGCACTTTGAATGCGTAACAGCCAGGACTGGCAAAACAAAAACAAAACACAGAGACACAAAGGGCAAAGATCCTGCAAACACCACAACTGCCACCTAAGGTAAAGGGACCCCTGACCATTAGGTCCAGTCGTGGCCGACTCTGGGGTTGCGGTGCTCATCCCGCTTTATTGGCCGAGGGAGCCGGCGTACAGCTTCTGGGTCATGTGGCCAGCATGACTAAGCCGCTTCTGGTGAATCAGAGCAGCGCACGGAAACACCGTTTACCTTCCCGCCGGAGCGGTACCTATTTATCTACTTGCACTTTGACGTGCTTTTGAACTGCTAGGTTGGCAGGAGCAGGGACCGAGCAACGGGAGCTCACCCTGTTGTGGGAATTTGAACCGCCCACCTTCTGATCGGCAAGCCCTAGGTTCTGTGGTTTAACCCACAGCGCCACCCTGCTTATATATCGCATTTCATCCCACCTTTTTCTCCAATGAGCTCAAGGTGGCCCACATGTTTCTCCTCCTCCTCATTTAATCCTCACAACAACCCTGTGAGGTAGGTTAGGCTGAGAGGCTGTGACTGGCCCAAGGTCATCCAGTGAACCTAACAGATTTAGGCAGTGCTTCCCCCCCCCCCCAAAAAAAAAATGTTTGATGCATTTTGACTCAAGAAAATCACCATTTTATAGTTCAAATCAGGAAAAATGAATATAGTAAATGGACAAAAGTACAAAGATTCCCAAAATGTTTAGAGGTATGCATAACCCCCAGAAAAAAAAGCACTGGATTCAGGTCAATCATGCTGTAGTGAAGTATGAACAATACCTGCTTTTTGCTATTGACTCCACAAGCACAAGATGCAAATCACATGGACTCCATAGGCAACAGATGTGGAAAATCTCTCCCCCTGTTGGCTTTAAATTGCATGTTAATAATAATAATAATAATAATAATAATAATAATAATAATAATAATAATAATAATTTATTATTTATACCCCGCCCATCTGGCTGGGTTTCCCCAGCCACTCTGGGCGGCTTCCAACTGAATATTAAAAACAATACAGCATCAGACATTAAAAACTTCCCTAAAGAGGGCTGCCTTCATTTGTCTTTTATAAGTAAAATAGTTGTTTATTGCCTTGACATCTGCTGGGAGGGCATTCCACAGGGCAGGCGCCACTACCAAGAAGGCCCTCTGCCTGGTTCCCTGTAACCTTACTTCTCGCAATGAGGGAACCGCCAGAAGGCCCTCGGTGCTGTCCGGGCTGAACGATGGGGGTGGAGACGCTCCTTCAGGTATACAGGACCGAGGCCGTTTAGGGCTTTAAAGGTCAGCACCAACACTTTGAATTGTGTGTGTTGTATACATGAAGGAGCGTCTCCACCCGCATCGTTCAGCCTGGACACTGAGATTCAGCGCCGAGGGCCTTCTGGCGGTTCCCTCGCTGCGAGAAGTGAGGTTACAGGGAACCAGACAGAGGTCCTTCTCGGTAGTGGCGCCTGCCCTGTGGAACGCCCTCCCTTCAGATGTGAAGGAAATAAGCAGCTATCCTATCTTTAAAAGACATCTGAAGGCAGCCCTGTTTAGGGAAGTTTTTAATATTTAATGCTGTATTGTTTTTAACACTCGATCAGGAGCCGCCCAGAGTGGCTGGGGAGACTCAGTCAGATGGGCGGGGTATAAATAATAAACTATTATTATTATTATTATGTTAGCACATCCATAGTTGCCCCAGCGGCTTATTTTGGCTATTGTGTACAGGGCAATAAAACACGGGAGCTTTATTGCACATGCAGGTAAAGAGGTGAGAGGCAGAAGTCTTCTTGCTACCAGCAGCAATGCTGGTCCCGAAGGAAGTGCACAACTTCGACATAACGGATTTCAAGAGATTTCTCCAAGCTTTATCACATTCTATAGAATGTGCCAAATCAACCTGGGAAGGACAGGTAGCAGAGTGGAAGTAGCAGATCAACAACCAGTTACATGTCAAGTAAATCTGAGTGTCTTCAGTTGGACTTATTTCCAAGTACGCAAATTTACAAAGGTCTGCTGCCTGAAACTGTTTACTCCTTTAGGTTAGCTCTGCATTTACCTGGGAGTAACTTCCATTGGAAACCCAGGTATTCAGCTCTGAGTCAATAAGCATGCTCTACACATCTGCTTTACAGTATACCAACAATATAGTTTAGCATATATGGGGTGGGAGCCATCTGTCTGTCAAAGGTTGAACTCCCTCAGGGTTAATCTGCTAGCACCCACCTGCTGGTGGTGCGTGAGAGAGACCAAAGCTGATGGCGGGTTTGAATCCGCGTGATGGGGTGATTATTGTTGCTCTGTCCCAGCTCCTGCCAACCGATAGGAAAGTACACTAGTGCAAGTAGATAAATAAGTACCGCTGTGGCAGGGTACTTATGGTGTTTCTGTGTGCTCCGGCACTCGTCACAGAATTTTTTTCAGAATCAGAACTTTATTAGCAAAGCCAACAGGCCACAGCTATGCAAGAATTAAAAATAAAATAAACTGAGAATAAAAGGAGGATAAGAACAAACAGAAGGAGGTCCGTCAGATGAACAAGTCTTTCACTCAGATGGTGGCCCTCAATGCACTCGTCACAGTGTCCCATTGCATCAGAAGCGGTTTAGTCATCCTGGCTACATGACCCGGACAAACGCCGGCTCCCTCGGGCTGAAAAGCGAGATGTCAGGAGCTCGTCCTACTCTCGAGTAGGACCCTGGCAGAGACACATGCCTGACTGGCATGTTCCCTCCCTCCTGGTCAATCGTTCAGGAGCTTCGAAAGCTCTCTTCTGCTTGAACACCACAGCAACCAATGCCAACAGACATCAGCACACTTAGAGATCCGCAGAGTCTTCACAGCTTGTGTAACAGACCTCAGCAACTCAGCATTTTGGCTAATCTACTTTATTTACATATAAACACACACGGAGCACTGCAACATGGCTCCCCCCCCCCAGCATCAGACAGCAAAGAGAAAGAATAAAGGACAATAGTCCCACTTCACGGAACACAGTAATACAAACATTCTGTCTCCGTCACTTCCCACTCTGTGGAGTCAAAACATACACCATCATGTGATAAACAACAATCCCATGACTGCAATCATGGAGCAGGAATTCTAATACACCACACCCCATAGTCATCTTTGACTGGACTTAACCATCCAGGGGTCATTTACTTTTTTCTTTTCTCCCTGCCACTCTCCTCTCTCTGTTTCTGCCACCCAGCTCTTCAGATTAATATCCTACCCAGAGATCATCCTGAATCAACCCCCCCCCCTTTCCGCAAATCATTACCCAGCTGGATTGCCTGACATGAATTTATGTGTTCCATTCCACACCCACTGAAATTAGCATCATCATCGTTACAATTAGGATAGCAAAGAAAGTATATGTTTCAATCTTACGGATGCAAGAAGGGCCTGCTGGATCAGGCCAATGGGCTGCCTAGTTCAGCATCCTGTTCTCACAGTGGCCACCAAATACCCATGGGAAACCTGCAGGGAGGACCTTAGCACAAGAACATTCTCCCTTCCCGCTGTTTCCAGCAACAGGTATTCAGAAGGATACTGTATTTGACTATGGCGGCAGAGCACAGCCATCATGGCTAGTAGCCATTGCTAGCCATTTACTCATACTTTTGGGTGAAGCAGTAGATAATTATTTATGTTGTGCATGCACACTGTGAACATATATATGTGTGTTAGCTGTGCTATATGGATTCATGTGTAGCACAAGGATGGGTGAGTGGGTGCGATTGCAATATGGAGATTGCAATATACAGAGAAACCTAAGCCATATCTGGTCATGCTGCATGTTGTTTGATTATTGTAGCTGCAGTTTCTAAGTGCTATTTCATCACCCCTGCATTCAAAGAGTGTCCTCAATGACGCGACGCTACAACCAGACACCCAGTTATCAATCAATGAAGAGGCTGTGCATGCAGAGAATGGAGCAGCGTGATTTTTCCACTGTTGTGCTCCCAAAATATATGCAAGCACTGTGGAAATAAGAGGGTGATGTGAAGCAGTAGGCTACAAATTTGAACCTCCACTTTTCAGACAACCACAAGAGAGAAAAATGTTGAGATAGGAGGGGTGGTGGTGTACTACAGTTAAACTCCTGTACTTTACTGGTAATGGTAATTCTTCACACTGCATTTTTAGATAAACACTTACCTTGTCTTAAATATACACCTGAAAACATAACACATGGATGCAAACATGCTTGCAAATACATATTTCGAAGGTGCATGATCCAACAAGCTAGAATTGGCTTTGGTTGCAGTATAATGTGTGAAAAAGCCATTAGTTTTGACGCCACACTTGGCACTTATGGGAATTCTTTTCAGAACAGCACAAATATTTTACTTAAATTGGCTGTCCGTGAACCATTTGCAAAGATAATCCTGAAAGCTGAGGTTTGAACCATTGCACAACTACCATCTATTTTAAACAAGCTGTGAGTGTTTCAGCATCCGTCATGTATGCTTTAACAGAGATACCTGCATCACAGGGGTTTGGACTAGATGACCCATGGGGCGGGGTCTCTTACAATTTTACAATTCTATGACAACTCATCTCTTAACTGGTAGCTTTTAGCAGGGATGTGGGACCTTGTGCCGGTGGGCCAAATGCGGCACTCTATCTGGTCCTCTGGACTCTCCCTATTCCCCACTCCTTGTCCTCCTTTGCATCTTGAGCACTTTTTGCCTGGCTTGAAGATGTCCTTGAACCTTTGCTTATACTTCTTGCTGGCCTGTATAGATAATTGAGACGAGTGTGAACCAGCCCCGGAGCGAAATCAGTTTTACTTCCTGGTAATACTTTTAAACACACTCATCTCAACCACACTCAAAGAAACGCAATGCCAGATGCCCCAAGGCAGAGCAGAAAATTAAATAATTTTATCTTTTAACTGTATTGGACTTCCAAAGAATAAGACTCAAGACACATCTCTCTCTAATCTCCTATTGCTGGGGGAAATTTCAAAGCCAGACCATACATTTTACAAGTAAGAACAAGTAGAATAACAACGTGCAAAGCTGACCAACAGGCGTATCCAACACAGTGTGAAAAGGTGATTGAGAAACACAGAGGAAAAATCCCAAACTTACCATCGACAAAATCCCATTGTAATTGAATTGGGAATGATCTGCGTCCTCCTGTCACCGTTATTTAAACCCCACATCTCTCACTGAGCTTCATAGAGTTTGTATCCAAAGTTCCCAAAAGATCTCACTCTGCCTCCAAAGGGTCAGGAGACCCTCAGGAGCAGCTTGAGAACACAGGTGGTTATGGCATTGCACTTTGACCCAGGACTGCAAGGGCTTCTTGCTCACATGGCAATAATTTTTGGATCGAAGCAAAGATCAAAAGAGCAATTTAAAGTCACTTAATTAGACCTCTCCTCCGCACACGAAAGCCTACCTGAATTCAAGAGATTGTGCCACGAGGAACATGACCACTACCTAAAGAGGCAATAAGGTTATCATTTGCTAAACTGGTTGTAAATATTACTGTATGTTTATTATATTTTTATTTATACATTGCCTTTTCCCCTGACAGGGACATCAAGGATGGTGGGAATAGGCTTTCCAGATGTTTCGGACAGCAACTTCCATCATCCTTGATCACTGTCTGCCCTGGCTGGGGCTGGTGGGGGTCAGGGGCCCAACAACTTTGTACTGTAAACCACTCTGTGATCTTTGGATGAAGGGCGGCATATAAATTTAATAAATAATGGTAAATAAAATAATAATAATTGAAGCGGCTTACAGATAAAAATAATAATCACTAAAAACATAGAAGAAACAATTATTCAAGAACAATTAAACATTGTTAAAATTTATTATAATCTAATAAAACCATACAAATAATTACAATAAGAAGAGCATGGCACCAGCCCTTTCGTTAAAAGGACCCAGTTCCCTGTTGGAACAAGAAAGTCTGCCAGCAGAAGGACAACAAGGAGGGAGCCAGTCTGGCTTTTCTAGGGAGCGAGTTCCCATAGGAGTGTGAGTACAGTTGCATGGTATGGAAGCAAAGGGCTGCAGGTGTCTGCTCTGTGCCGGTTGTGATTTATAGCTTTCGGGAGATTTAAAGACCATTTAATCCCAAACCTTTCTAAGTGGTACACACAACAGAATGGTAGGTGGGCACATATTATTTATTATTCTTAATTGCATTTAGTCACTTTTTTATGAAAAGTAAACTCAAGCCGACCTAAAAATATGACAAAAAGTCTATAAAACAAAACAAAACAAAAGCTAAAAACATTGACAGACAGCCGTGGTTTGTCTGTCACAGAAAGTTCTAGTGTTGAGGATAGTTGCTTCAGCCCACAGAACACCTTCAAACCACACCTGAATTATAGGAATGGTCAGTACTCTCAGAAATACCTCACCCCCTACCATTTAGAGAAACATTAACAAAACAGCAGCACTGCATGACACATGTGTCATCAGGCCTAAAGTCCTTATGCTTGAATACTTGCAATTTAGCGCTTTCTAGAACTATGCAATTTAATTCCCAGGCGCCATCAGAACTATTGTGGTTTATATTCAGACTCTTTCCTAATATTTACAAGGCTAAAGGCATTTTCAGGATGCTATAATAGGCTGATGTCTTAGCCACAGCAACTAAAATAATAAGATGGCAATGTGCGTTTGCTAATAACCCTTGTGGCAAAAAGTATCTGGGGAATGTTCTACACACACACACACACACACACACACACACACACACACAAATTAATTAAGCCTTAAATACAAGTGGAAGTATTCCCCCCCCCCTTTCCTTTTGGAAATGGCACACTACTTAATGAACACTTGCCTTTTCATTTCTAAATGCAAATGTCACGGAGCGTGCATCAATCCATGGCTTACTGCTGCAGTTTGCAATGCTAATAAGTAAACCAGGGCTGAAACATTATTATGTAAGCTGGTTTCAGAGAGAGATTTTTGGCATGCCAAATGTAAACAAAGACACCCTCCTGGCAGCTATATTAAAAAAAATAATAATACAGTTCTCAGTAAGAAAGTTTTTGCAGACTGGATCCTTAAGATTTACAGCAGATTCATTTCTGATTTACAGCAGTATTGTATGGAGTGGGAAAGAACAAGGCTGTGAACTCAATGCACAGTGCGGCAGCAAATCTCCAAACCTCTTGTTCTTCTGCTTCATGTCGCTGGGATGCTTTCAGCAGTCACAATCATGTCGTAAGTCACTTCCAGTTTTCCTGGCAAATTTTATAAGGATTTCAGCAAAGCCTAGAAAGATAAATATATGCTCTGGCTCTCGCCTTCTAAGGGCAGCAACAGCAGCAGAGTTCTGCAAAGGGTGGAAAGTGTCTTGTTCTAGGATTGTATTCAAGGCTAGAAAAGTATTTCATGTTTCTAGAAGCTGGCCTCAAAATTTTACAACCCAATGCTACATGACTCAATAAATATTTCAAATTTCGAGGCATCCATGTGAGCAGGCAACTGACATCCCCCCCCCCCATGCTCGTTTTATTCACAGAAACAAAACATTGTAAGGAAGCACAAATCCTGTAAAATCCCAGGCATTTTTCTTACCTAACAAACCTAGACAGCATCTTAAAAAGCAGAGACATCACCTTGCCAACAAAGGTCCGTATAGTTAAAGCTATGTTTTCCCCAGTAGTGATGTATGGAAGTGAGAGCTGGACCACAAAGAAGGCTGATCGCTTTTGAATTATGGTGCTGGAGGAGACTCTTGAGAGTCCCATGGACTGCAAGAAGATCAAACCTATCCATTCTGAAGGAAATCAGCCCTGAGTGCTCACTGGAAGGACAGATCGTGAAGCTGAGGCTCCAATACTTTGGCCACCTCATGAGAAGAGAAGACTCCCTGGAAAAGACCCTGATGTTGGGAAAGATGGAGGGCACAAGGAGAAGGGGACGACAAAGGATGAGATGGTTGGACAGTGTGCTTAAAGCTACCAGCATGAGTTTGCCTGGCATGCTCTGCTCCATGGGGTCACGAAGAGTCAGACACAACTAAACAACAACAATAAACTAGATGTTACATGGCAGATGCATGTAACAGTCTCCTGACTTTTAAAGAAATCTGAACAACCCCCGAGCCCACTTGCCACCTTAATTTGCCCAGAGGCAACTATACATATATATTATATGCAAATTTGTTTCTCTTTTAAGTATCTAGCCATGCCCCTGGCTAGAAGAAATAAAACAAGAGTGAGGGGAGAATACAACAGCTTTCTGGGGATATATGCCATAGAATTGAATCCTTAAAGAATAAGGATGACTCCTCAAAAGGGGGGGGGAGGCCACTGAAGCAAATCAGCCTTAGCAGGACCAGCCCAAGGCATCTTGGCACCTCTGGTGGACCCCAAAATGGTGCTCCCCTCCCGGCCAGGGAAGATATACCTCAGGAACAAGAAGGGAAGAAAGACAGAGATCAAGATCTGCTGCTATAATGAAACCTGGCACCTGAGGCAGTTGTCTCATCTTGCATTATGCGTAGGCCGGCCCTGAACCTGATGCATATCCAGACATTTTTAACACATAGTAAGAAAAGCTGGACAACAGGGGGAAATGACTAGGGAAATCATGAGAAGAATCCTTTTCCATATATATTTTTAAGAGGAGGCCAGACTAAGTATCCATACATCTCTTCATAAACCTTGGAGAACCTTTCAGCTTCTGTTGTACCAAGCAGTTTACTCCACAGTTCATGACAGCATTTCTTGCACCATGTTAACATTGCACTGTTCCTCCATGCCCACTATTCTGCACTTCGCTCACTTCCAGAAACAACCTCCTTTCCCTCTCTCTCTCAAATACAAGGCAGTTAAAATGCATCACCAATCATGCAAAAGCAGAAAACACTGAAAGGTAGGAAGGAGCAAGATGAGTTTATATTCATTTTTTTTTTTTTTGCTGCTGTTGTTTTTATTTAGGAGTTTAAAAAAATCAGCTGATTACCATCAACTGTACTTTACGTTTCCAGCTACTATTCAGCCAGCAGAAAGCTGTTATTAAACTACTAATTGCCTTCCTTATCCTGCTTCCCACACAAGAATCATTATTTTACTCATAGCTAAACTTACAATATTAGCTTCATAAGAGGATCTGTCAATCAAAAACCCCAAGTTGCCGCCTAATGGAATTTTTTTGAAGAGTTATTTCTCCAAGGCCTGACTATATTCACTTTTCATCTGACCATCTAGCCTGTTATGATCAAATGCAATGGGGTTTTACTGAATGGCCACATTTGTATCTGGGTGAAATGAAAACAGCAGTCTGTTCCCAATCAACACAAGAGTAGCTGCTCCCAATGGATCAGATCTTACAATGTCAGTAGCTGAAGAATAGTTCCTTTGCTTCTGCACCCTCTCACACACAAGACCAGGGCCAGCCCATCTGTGAGGCAAGATGAGGCATCTGACCCAGGCGGCAGAATCCACAGGAGCAGATGATTCCAATGCTGATCTTTATTCAGGGCCGGCCCACACATAAAGCAAGATGAGATCACTGCCTCAGGTGGGAGGATCCTGATGTTGATCTTTCTTTCCCCCTTGATCCACATGTAAATCTTCCCTTGTGGGGAACAGGGAGCCATTTTGGGGATTCGTCCTTGGCCCAGCCCAGACCAAGACAAAAATAAGGTAAAGGTAAAGGGACCCCTGACCATTAGGTCCAGTTGTGACTGACTCTAGGGTTGCGGCACTCATCTCGCTTTATTGGCCAAGGGAGCCAGCGTACAGCTTCCGGGTCATGAATAAGCCGCTTCTGGCGAACCAGAGCGGCGCACAGAAACGCTGTTTACCTTCCTGCCAAAGTGGTATCTATTTATCTACTTGCACTTTGACATGCTTTCGAACTGCTAGGTTGGCGGGAGCTGGGACCGAGCAACGGGAGCTCACCCCGTCACGGGGATTCGAACCGCCAACCTTCTTATCAGCAAGTCCTAGGCTCTGTGGTTTAACCCACGGCGCCACCCGTGTCCCAAGACAAAAATAACCTTTACAAATAAAAGTCCCTGATCTTTCCCACATTTCCTACCCTCTTGGTTCTTTCACCAACCTGGGGGGCAGCAATGTCACAAACTGGCAGTATGGCTCATGGTCTGATGTATTTTCTCTCACCAGCAAAATGACTTTGAGGCCTTGTGTTGCTAGAAAGGATGTGATCAGCAGGTCTCTTTATGTCCTTCCCAGCCAACTCTATTGTCTCCCGAAGCAAGTCCATACCTCATGTATGCCTGCTATCTGCTGCAGGAGGTTGTGGTGACTTAAGGAAGCATGCAGGCATCATCTTAATTCTGCAATTTTGCATGGGAATTTTAGGGACCATTATTTAAAACAAAAAACATGGAATGTAGCAGAGGCATGATGCCAGTTGCTGAGAATCAATCACACTTCAGAGACAGCAACACTGAGTTGTCACTGTTACAGTCTCTCATCAGATCATTCTGAGTCGCTGGGTAGCTGTTAAAAAAGCAAATATAGCACACACACACCCCTCCACAATGCACCCTGTACTCAATGCTCTTTCACTTAAATCACTGCCCTTCCTGAGTAGCTGCATATCAAACTACTTTCATGCTCTTTTAGCAAAGACAGTAACGCTGAGCCATGGTTGCTCTCTAGCGGCCAGAGATGAAAACTACAAGCAAATCATGAATAAAAAGATGAGAGAAATCAGCTTAGCATCAAGAACAGGGGTCAGCAACCTTTTTCAGCTGTAGGCTGGTCCACCGTCCCTCAAACCATGTGGTGGGCCAGACTATATTTTGAAAAGAAAAAAAATGAACGAATTCCTATGCCACACAAATAACCCAGAGATGCATTTTAAGTAAAAGGACACATTCTACTCATGTAAAAACATGCTGATTCCTGGACCATCCGCAGGCTGGATTGAGAAGATGAATGGGCCAGATCTGGCCCTCAGGCCTTAGGTTGCCTACCCCTGATCAAGAAGCTCACTGTGGTGGACACAAATAAATATGCACATCTTTGTTGTTGTTGTTGTTGTTGTTTAGTCATTCAGTCGTGTCCGACTCTTCGTGACCCCATGGACCAGAGCACGCCAGGCACTCCTGTCTTCCACTGCCACCCGCAGTTTGGTCAGATTCATGTTTGGAGCTTCGAGAACACTGTCTAACCATCTCGTCCTCTGTCGTCCCCTTCTCCTTGTGCCCTCCATCTTTCCCAACATCAGGGTCTTTTCCAGTGAGTCTTCTCTTCTCATGAGGTGGCCAAAGTATTGGAGCCTCAGCTTCACAATCTGTCCTTCCAGTGAGCACTCAGGGCTGATTTCCTTAAGAATGGATGCGTTTGATCTTCTTGCAGTCCATGGGACTCTCAAGAGTTTCCTCCAGCACCATAATTCAAAAGCGTCAATTCTTCGGCGATCAGCCTTCTTTATGGTCCAGCTCTCACTTCCATACATCACTACTGGGAAAACCATAGCTTTTACTATACGGACCTTTGTTGGCAAGGTGATGTCTCTACTTTTTAAAATGCTGCCTAGGTTTGTCATTGCTTTCCTCCCAAGAAGCAGGCGTCTCTTAATTTCGTGGCTGCTGTCACCATCTGCAGTGATCATGGAGCCCAAGAAAGTAAAATCTCTCACTGCCTCCATTTCCTCCCCTTCTATTTGCCAGGAGGTGATGGGACCAGTGGCCATGATCTTCGTTTTTTTGATGTTGAGCTTCAGACCGTTATGCACATCTACTTGCTTCTATTCCAGTTAAAAATAGGGAATTTAGGCCACAAGCCTAACTCCCCTTACCTGGGAGTAAGTCCCGCCAATTTTATAAAAGGACTTAGTTCTGAGTAGACATAGTTAGGACTGCAGCCTTCCTTCTGAAAATTTCAGAGTTAAAGAATGGATAGGGGATCTTTCTCTTTTCTTGAAGCAATTTCTTTTTAGTCAGACTGAAATTGCTGGCAATTCCCAGTTTATAATGTGTTAGGTTGGGGGGGGGGAGAGTTTACAAGTGCTTCCACAACCAGTTGTTGTTTCCCAGTTGAAACTCATGATATGTTGATGAGTTACACACTATTGCAATGACACCCACCAAACCAGTATGATTTCAATACAGTAACAGATGTTAATGTATAAACTACCGACAGGCCTATATTTAAAAATGTGTCATATATAAATGTTTAAGCAATCATATATTATTTTCTATTCTGTGAGAAAGTTCTGCACCATTCAAAAACAAAAACTTTTGCATGTCCCCATTATAATGACATTTTCTTCACAGGTGAAGAACAATAGAAGAGCACCAACGTAACAATTCTCTATTAAGTGGGAATTCTTCTTGCATGTGGAAAGCTTTCATAGGATAGATTTGGATCTCTGTCCCAACTATTAGAAGCCCTATCACAGATTATAACCTCCAGTCAGGGCCAGATTTAGGTTTGATGAGGCCCTAAGCTACTGAAGGCAATGGGGCCCTTTATATGACCAGGTGTGACAACAACAAATTGCCACTGTTGTGTCGAATATATGCTATACGGTAATTTATGGACTTAATAGGTATCTAACTAGTGATATTTTAGGGAGCAGGCTAGCAGGCAGGGCCCACTACTTACATCATAGGAGCCTACACAACACAAAACACTGTTGCTGTATGTAGGTTTTATTTTATTTGTTTTTTTATCTTATATTTTGGAAATGTACATCCAGGGTTTTTTCCCTTTAAATTCCCCCCCCCCCAAGAGAGTGGGGCCCTAAGCTATAGCTTGTTTAGCTTATACGTAAATCCGACACTGCCTCCAGTTCAGTTCAGTTCAGTTCAGTTCTTTCTATAATCAAGGTGCTGCCCTTCAGGTAGAGGCATATATGGGAGGCTCACCTGATGCTGTCATTATGTATCTAGGTGCTTTACTCTATAACCAGGCATTGGCTTTTACCTATCTGTGGATGCGATGTTTTTAATGTATTTCGTTTTCCTCTTGATTTTAAGGTATTAGGATGTGTGTCTCTATCTGTTTGGTTAGTTGTAAGTTGCTTTGGGTTGCCCTGGGCAAGATAAAGTGACTAACAAATTAATAAATAATAAACAAATAATGCATGTGACAAATGAAGAGGGGAGACAAGAGATTCTAAAATCCTGTTTTCACTGGTTGCCAGTGCAGTTGGGAGGAATGCAGAAACATCTTTGCTGCTGTTGAATTGTTTATACTCTGCAAGGGATGTGTGCACAGTAGGCTACAATCAAAAAACAAAATTATATGCCATGAAAAGCCGAATTCTGCAACCTGTATAAATTATGCAAATGATGCATTTTTTTAAAAAAATTGTTTCAGCTGAATTAAGTTCTGTTGCTGTTCATCTGGACCAGGAAGAAATTAGGCAGCATAATTGTGAGGATGGGGGAAGTGCCAGGTTGGCAGCAGCGGGTACGAGGGCTTATTCACCTGTGCTCATCATAGCCGCTCACGCAACCTTATTACCACCATGCTTCCTTGCTTCATTCTGACCCTGCTTAGCAGCGCCTCACATTGCTGCAATGGAACAGGAATTCTGCATCCAGTGTCATGCTGCATTCAGAGTACATGTAGTAGTCCTGCTTTCTTTCTCGTTTGACATTCTGAAGGCAAATGCTCTTCTTTGGACTTAGAACAGACACTGCACATCAGGTTGTAGGAAAGACCAGCATCTGCAGCAGGTTTGTCTGGTCCAGCATCCTGTTCTCACTGTGGCCAGCCAGACGCCTATGGGAAGCTGCAAACAGGACCCGAGCGCACAGCACTGGTATTCAGTGGCATACTGCCTCCAACAGTGAACTGACACGAAACACTAAACATGGCACAAGCTTTTGTAGACTGGAGTCCACTTCAGCAGGAACTTGCTTGTTACTTGGTCTATTGCTATGTTTCTGTGACGATTGTTGGCTGCCTTGAGGGTCCCATTAGGAATGACATCTAAGTGTGAGCTTGGTGAAGCATGTCTGGAAACTGGGGCCTTCGGGGGTGCAGAGTTTAAGTGTTGCCAACACTAGGTGACCCCTGGCACAGAGGTGGGGACCCTTGACAGCACAGCAGATGCTTACCAATCACCTGGGCCAAACTGAATACATTTCGCTGGCACTGAAGTCCTTTCTGTGTGCCCTTCTCACAGCGCATTTATTTTTGCTGCCACTGAACTATTATGCTGGTTCTTTGTTTCACCTCTGGGGCTTTGTTTCACAGTCATTTCCCTAGCAAAAGAGCAGCCTCCTCTTCTCTTCAAACACAATTAACGTGTCATTCACATTGTACTTTGGGCCGGAATATAACCACTTGCAATAGCTGCTCCAAAAAAAAAAGGGGGGGGAATCATTCCATAATCACCATAATTATTGCTCGCATCAAGGGAACACTCAACTTCTTTGCTATGGCAACTAGAGCTAGGGAAGCTGTTTAATTCGGGGAAAGCGCAATGCAACCAATTACTTTCCAAAACATTTGACTGCCCACCTGTGTCCACTGGAAGTAGGATCAAGAATGTGAGGGTAGAGAGGATGGCTCACTTAACTGAGCATGCAAATACTAGCTTATATAACGAGCAAAGTCAGAGGCTACTGCATTATGCAAATGTTGGTTCTGCTCCTCAATAATTATGTGACTGTAATAGTACAAATCACATCTCTGTTGCAAAAAATAAACTGCTCTCTGCAGACACTCCTTGCCTCCTCTCCACTGATACATGTAATAAAAGTCTGCGCTAGGTATGTAGTAGGCCAGAGCTCTATTCCGAACTTAAAAGTGGGAAGTGTAATACTGGTGGACAACAAAAGAGGTTTAAAGATGGTCTCAAGGCAAATCTAAAAAAAAATGTACTAACATAAGCACTGATAACTGGGAAACACTGGCTTTTGAGCACTCCAACTGGAGAACAGCCTTTACCAAAAGTGTCATGAACTTTGAAGATGTTCAAAGGGACGAAAGGGAGAAACGTGCTAAAAGGAAGGCACATTTGGCAAACCCTCACTGTGATCAACTTCCGCCCGGAAACCTATGTCCCCACTGTGGAAGGACGTATGGATCCAGAATTGGCCTCCACAGTCACTTATGGACTCACCGTTAAGACCGTGTTCATGGCAGGCAATCTTACTCGGCTACGAGTGATCGCCAAAGAAGAAGAAGAGGCAGGCCAGAGAATTAGATGGGCTTGGTGCCTATAAGTGGACAATCCAGGCAGTGCTTTAGTGTCCATCACCAACATGGGATCCGTGGTGGGGGATTATTGCTTTGTTTGTTATTATGCTGTGTATTTTTATACTTTTAGCTGCCCTTTGAACCTTGGACAAAGGGTGGTATATAAATTTAATAAATAAAAAGGGTGGAGTCTGACATAGACTCCACAGACACACCCGGGGGGTGACAAAAAAGCATACCGCGGGGGGCTTGCTCTGCCGCCCCCGTGCACAGCGGCTCAAGGTGCCACCACGTGTGGCAGATTGTGCTGCCACCCCACAACCCCGCCCCCGGGTGCACGGCATGGCCCCTGCTTGGGGTGCCCATGCAGCTAACTCCACCACTGATTCCAAGTGCTTCCTAAGGGCTTCTGTTCCATCACAAACTAACAAAGTACTGCTTTTCGTGTATAAGCTGTTGGAAATCGTAGCTCTGCGAGTAGAAACTACAGCCCCCAAGAATCTTTGGGGGAAGTCATGCGCTCTAAATGTGCATTGGATGTATTTTAAATGTATGGTGCAGATCTGCCTTTAATGATGTTTTGAAGCACTAGGATCCATCTGAGTTGAGCCGGTAGTAATGGCAGAAGAAAAGAAAGTACCTTTGATGGCTGACGCCCCAAGATGTCCTTGTGGGCTACCAAAAGAAACCAACACACAAAGCCCAGTGTGAGCTTATTCCAGGTCCAATGTCTGTCAAATTGGGTCTGCAACTTGGGACAATACCTAGGCATTGTTCTATGTGCTGTTATAACATTTCTGGGTCCCTTATTAAAGATCCCGTTTGCTTTAGGCTCCAAAAACCTGAAGTTCTGAAAGTGCTGCCATTTCATGAATGAGAACTTGAACTTACAAAACGGCCATCTCTATGCTGTTCCCCATCTCACAATGAGTTTTCACCTAGTATCAAGTTGGTTCTTTCCACAGAATGTGTGGATTGTTCATATGGCTGCAATATGTAGAAAATGTATCAACAAGAGCATGCCTGCTTTTCATGACACCGCTAGGATTGCCTAAAGAACAACAACAAATTCAGAGCAATCCTTCTGGTTTCAAAATACACGCTTGAGAAGTATGGAGTCTGCAACAAGGCAACAGAAAGCAACAAGCAAACTTTAAATGAAAAAAGAAAACCAGTAAAATGGTAACACTGCTTTACAGAAACATGTTTCAGAGTATTGTATGCATAGGCCAAGCCTGCATACACACCACACATTTAAAACACCGCCTAAAGAAATTTGGGGACTATAGTTGACACATCATAGTGCTAAAATCCCCTGCACTCTTAACAAACTAAAGTGCCCAGGATTCTTGCAGTGTGCATGTGTACTTTAAATGTATGGTGTGCACACAAGCAGTGCGGGGGGTGGGGGTTGCAGACCTCCTTCAAGGTTAATCCTGCAGCTTCAGGGTCCGAGAACCAGCTTTTCTTGCAGTTGATCAAGTTGTGCCTGTTGCAACTGTTGTTGGTCCACCACCAAAATCTCCATCTGGTATGTCTATTACATTCTGCAATATGTTTTGCAATATGTATTTTATTGTGGTTAACTTTTTTATGTACTGCTTTGGGGAGTGTTTAGTGGGCAGCCATAAAAATGAATTTCACTTTACTGATGAATAAACATAGTTGGTCTAGAATGCAAGTTATTAACTGGGTCCTACTGTAATGAGCATCTTTAACCTGTACTTAAAATATTGTCACCAAGTCTCACTCAGCTTGTTTCCAGGCAAAACTGTAAGGCCTTAAAACACACACCTTACAGTGACCTAAATTATCTTTGACCTCTTTCTGGCATCTGAACCTGCCCATCATCTTGGTTCCTGGTCCGCACCTTCAGATATTCAGCAAAAACAGCCTGTGTTGCAGTGAGGTGTTGTGGGCACATACCTGCTCCTCATGTAGCAGTATGGGCCATTGGAGTGTGTGAAACACCACAACGCCTGTTATGTTGAGCAAATTGCTTAAGAATGAGGCAAACTAAGAAGAGACAGCGAAACATGCAAATTCGTTCTTAATCTCTCACAACTGGAAGAACTATTTACATGCTCCAAGCTGCAAATAAAAGGTCTAGTTCAAAGACCTGGGTGCTTTTTATGTTTGGCCACTCAATTAGCTGATTAAAGCATGCCCTGCTTGGTACATCATTTTACGACATTAAAAAGCAATTAAGTCAGGCAGGTTGGATAATTGTTTTGTTACAATCATAAATAAATCAGCCCTCATGGGAGCTCTAGTTACAGTGTTGTACAAAGAGCAGATTACCTTGGAGGGCAAATTACAAGCACTATCTTGCAATGAGTTTCTAAAATGAAATCACTGATGATACTATTGATATAAGCCTCCCACCCCGACCCCCGGATATTCCATATAAACAGCTTTCCTTAATCTATACGACAACCTTATAAGGTTGGCCAAAACAATCACCTACATCAGGCTTCCTCAACCTTGGCCCTTCAGATGTTTTTGGCTAGCTAGCTGGACCAGTGGTCAGGGATGATGGGAATTGTAGTCTCAAAACATCTGGAGGGCCGAGGTTGAGGAAGCCTGATCTACATAAAGCAGATGAGGGCTCAGCCGCCCCCCCCCCCCGCATAATACTCCTGATCTTGAGCAGGTGGCACAAGAGAGGTCCCTATGTGCCTGTCACTGAGGAAGCCTCCCTGGGGAGGCCATTCTAGAGGGCGGGGAGTGTCTATGACTTTTATGGCTCTTTCTCAGCAACCTACCCAACCTCTAATGGTGGAAACACCTAGAGGAGGGGCAGGCGTATGTGGAAGAAAAAGGCACTTCTCCACATGCTCCAGTTTTGGATTTAACCTTAGAAATTCTAGTTAAGAAATCAGAATTTGGAACCCATGGAATGAAAGGCAGAAAACAATACAAAAGAACAGGGTCAGGGGGCAGCCTCGTATCTCTGGAGTCTCCATTAGCTAGATCACAAAGTTCCTTTTTAAAGCAAACATGTGAAACATCTAGGTGGGCATTTGACAGATATTTCAGATGGACAATTAAGTGCTATAAAAAGAGGTATTTGCACTTATCTTGATAACTCATGCAAGAGCCTGACCTCAACGTAAAAGTCAAAATTAGCATTTTATAAACAAATCAGCCATGTCACTGTGATTAGAGGGTTGCACAGGTATCCTTCAACTTATCATGACTCCCTCTGGTGAGATTTTGAACTGAAATATTTTGATGGACACTAGCGGTTTCAACAATTTTCAACTCCAGACTGCTGAGCAGAAGATCCACAAAGTTTTACTATGTCAGTGACGTTGGTCTCACAAAAATAGTAACACTGATAATTACAATTTACTTATAAAGCTCATACGCTTCCTACTTCCCAGGGACCTCAAGGCAGGTAATAAGCCAAAACGCCAGAACAAAATGTTGAACACAGAACAACCACCAAGTTAAACTCAGTCCTAAAACTCATACACACAAAAACCGGCCATATAAAGTAACAATTTGCAAAAAGCCATTCTGAAGAACCACATTTTACTAGCTCTGTGGCTAAAACCATATAGAAATGGAGCCTGGTGAACCATGCTTGGCAACCCATTCCACAGGGCAGGTATCACCATGGGAAGTTCCCCAGTCCTGGATGCAATCAGCAATGCCCCGTGAGGCCAAGGGATGATGATCAGGACATGCAGGAAGGAATCTATGGAAGAAAGCAGCCTTTATGGTACCCAGAGCCCAAGCTAGTGAGGGCTTTAAAGGCTAACATCAGCACCCGGAATTGTGATCATAAATGAACAAGAAGCCAGGGCAGGTTGTGCAAAATTAGTGTGATGGGATCGAGGCATCTGGCACCCACCACCAACATGGCTGTCCTTTTTTAAAAAAAAACACACTAATTAGTTTCAAAACATAGAGTGCATTGTTGTATGGCCTGGAGGTCACTAGGACATAAATTGTGCTGGTGAGGTTCAGTTTTGTCAGTAAGGGTCATAGTTGCTGAAGCTGGAAAAGGGTACCTCTCCTTAGTGACGCTACCCGTGTATCCAACAGCAGTGCATGGCTGAGGAGTAAAACTGTGTATTTCACTGAGTCAAGCAGTAGTTTAAGAGAGTTGCAACATTCTGAATTTACATAGAACAGTGTGGGGTATGCCTGAGTGATGCTTGCAAGGCAAGCCCTCTTCTCCATGCAGAATAGCAGAATAAAAGCTGCCATGCCCCTGCCTAGCTGTGCTCCTTGCTTTCTTCAACCATGCATGGAGGAGGCCTCCTCTTTGTGCAGACTGGCAGGAGTGCTGCCCAGAACAGGATACTGCCAGCAATGTCTATCTGTGGCAAACCCTTCTTGTTTTCCGCTGCTCTGCAAAGAGGGGAAGCCTCCCAGGGTCAGCCCAACCTACACGGAAAAAAGTTCCTTCTACCTCACTCTGTCTCCCATTCTCATGTAATTGGGAAGGTTTTGGGGGCAGTTTCTGGTTGCCATGGGAACCACTGGGCCAATTCTTCCAGCCATGGCTGTGTGACTTGCTCCCCTCTGCTCCCAAATTTAAGAAAGGTTTTGTTGGTTGTTTGTTTACAGCCCTATACCCGCAGGTCTCAGTACGGTAACAACATAAAATCGCAATATAAAAGCACAAAATACATAATAAAAAGAAAAACAAGAATACCCACCACATTTTAAAAGGGCATTGGATGTCAATCAGCCAGAGGCCTGGTTAAAGAAAAATGTTTTTGCCTGGTGCCTAAAGGTATATAATGAAGGTGCCAGCCGTACCTCGAGAGCATTCCATAGATGGGGAGCCACTGCAGAAAAGATCTGTTCTCGTGTTGCCACCCTCCAGACTTCTCATGGAGGAGGCACGCGAAGAAGGGATTCAGAAGATGATCTCAGGGTCCAAGTAGGTTCATATGGAAAGAGGCGGACCGTGAGGTATTAATTCAAGGCACACTCCAACATTTTCTTGTAGATCCCCACTTGTGATCCCTAACTTGTCTTTTTCAAAGCCACACTGATGTTTTAGTGATCTATTCACCCCCCCACACTGCAAGATCTTTCATGGAGAATCACGGACAGTTCAGACTCCCTTCAGCACAAAGGTTAAGTGAGGATTCTTCTTCTCGTTTGGCCCAGTGAAAATGACATTGCCCTTGTTTACACCGAATCTCATTTTGCCATTTGTTGCCCATTAGCCCAGTTTGCAGAGACTGAGTTATCTAGTATCACCATCCTGAAACATACAATATCATCCACATACCCCCCCGACTCCAGATAATTCACGAATAAATTAAATCGGCTCTGGCCCCAGCTCCTCTACCCGCGATGCACTGTTTGGGCAGAAAGCAATCATATCCTTTTAATGTAAAAGCTCGGCATATTCAGGCAGAAGGCCTTTAATCCCAGTTCCCTTTTTGTCAGCCTTCTGAAAACTCTTATGCTGCATGTCCTCAAAACAAAAAAGGCTTGCTAGTATCCTGAAGGCAGACAATGGAGGTGGATGGGAAAGGGAGATGGCGTGGATAAAGCGAACCAAGTTATTTGGCTGACACTTAAGGACAAGAGGAGTCACAGGCAAACAAAGCAAGCATTCCAGTATCTTTCCAAAGCTAAGCAGAGGAGGAACAGGGCTAAAATCCTATGTACTAATAGCAAATTCGTATAGCCAAGATGGTACCAACCACGCATACCAGAAGTGTCAGCGAGCTTGGGGAAACCCTGAGGCTTGAAGAACTACAAAAATCCAAAATATTTAAAAGGAGAGTTGAAAACCCCCAAAACATCCCAATCAGGGGAGAAGGAATGGAATCAAATATTTTGGAAGAGAGCACCCTGAACAGGAGATACTCTTCTGTTTCACTTGTATCATGCATACCCATGAAATACTAAAATTCCTTTGCTTGCATCTTGGTCAAAAAGCAAGAATTCTTGAAGTACTGAACCGATCCTGTTCACACAACCACCGAAATGGGGGGGGGGGGTGGATCTAAAAGATGGGGAAATGCCTAGGCAGAAAATATTAGTGACTGGCATATGTGTTATCTTTGTGAGCGTTCAGATATTTAATAGGTGAGCTTGAAGCTGCAATGTAACAAGTTGCCAATAGAGGATGTGGAGCAGTGCCCCTTTTTCTAGATATGTATCGTTGATTCCTTGTAAATGGGGCGATCAAAACAAACTGAAAAATAGAATTTCCTTCTAATGAGTCAACACCAGATGCACCATGTCTCTGGAGTTAAGGAACACTTTTTATTTGACCATCCTTTTCCATGGAGGGCAACTGTTCAAAACTAATTAGGATAAAGAACCTCTTCTTATTAGAAGTTCAGTAATATCCGATAAGCACTTTTCATAACAATGACCGCATTTTATCATTTGGAACCAAATGCTTTATTTCAGATTAGCCAGCAAGGTCAAATGAGATTGTTTAAAAACATGTCAGCTGACAAACTTGAACACAAATGCAAGTTTGGGAGAAATCTGTGCAACTGGAGAAAGTGAATGGTCCTCTGATGCCATGACAATGCCATGACAAAATGGTATTTTTTTCTTGGAGCCATGTTTTGGTACCCTTGCTTATTCCATAGATAACAATTTGAAGGAATAATTGGATAAACCTAAGTAGACTCCCATCTCAACCGGCATTAAACTAAACTGGTTAAACTCTAAGCAGCAGCTATGAAGGTTTGGCCACTCCTAAATCTGATCAAGGATCCAAAGAACTATGAACACAGAGAGAAAATGTTGTGTTGCTGCTGTTTGGCGAGCTATTGCGCAAGCACTAGAAGAGGAAGAAGAATTCTTGCAGCGAAGTGTCAAAACGTACCAGAACGTAGAGAACAAGGAAAATACCAACTTTAGGATGCTAACTCTACTGGGCCATAAGAAGGTCCACAGGATTCGTGCAACTTCCTTAAGTTGTGGTCACTTTCTTCCTAAACACTACTTTGTTGAGCCAAGGAACAATCATTCCATGTTCAGAAAAGGCCTTCTGCTAGCAGAAGGGCACCTTCAAATCCAAGCCACTTAATTTTCATCATGGACTTACTGATTTACAGATAACAATGTCCCCATAAAAACTATGTTGGCATCTTATGAAGATGCAAATGTAAAAACAAACCACTACAAAATACTTATTTGACCTAGGGTCTTTTCCATTCAAGATTTTATTGTTTGTTTGTTTGTTTATTTATTTTATTTGGAGTCTGCTCTGTATTCATAATCTCAGGATGATTCACAGTTTAAGCGAATTTGCTCATCTTCTGGACTATCATTTTATCTTTTCTAATAGGAGCACAGACATTTCCTCTAGGGTTTCCATCACATTTTCCTTATTCTAACCGCTTGAGGTACCTCTCTCTTTGCTACTGTATGGATGTATGAATCTATTCATTAAATAATCATGTCTAGCTATAACTGTATTTTGAAATCTGGTGGCTATTTTTAAGTAATGGCAACTTCAATCTGCACATTGTACTGTCTAATTAAAAATATACCCTTTCTTCCCTCTCTCTCTCTCTCTTAATTTTATACACTTACTCATTACTTTTTCCAACTTTAATTAACTGAATATATACTATCCAACCTTGAGGTGAACTCAATAACTGGACAGAACAGCGTAAGCATAACTGATGCTATTTAAAGCACTTTGATAATTAGTATGATCCATTGTTACAAAGGAAATGCTACATCCCAAAAGAAAAGGTTAATTTTAATTGCTCATTTTTCATTTTTAAAGATATATTAAGTTACATTTCTTATTTCAGTCTGCAGAAAACGAAGTGAAAGATCAAAGGCAGTAACTCTATATAGTCTTCATACAGCTCTGTAAAGTTCTGTCACTGCCTGAAGTTATTTTAAGTTTCCAGATTATCATTTTAAATAAAACTAACAATTATTATTGTAAAACATTATTCTTGTCAGTTAACAGCCTTTTAAAGTTTGAATGCATTGCTTATTTCAATTTTGTTTTGATACTTATTTGGACTGCCAATATGAATTAATACAATTAAAAGAGGATTTATGGAATAACTCTTATTGTTAAGGTCAGCTTGCAATTATTATTATTATTATTATTATTATTATTATTATTATTATTTGCTGTGGTATAATCACTACTATTATATTATTTGTTTTGTTTTTTTCCTGTTATTTTTGCAAAAAAAAAAACAACTGGAAAAATTAAGGCAAGAAAATATATTTCAAATATGGTTAATTATTTAGATGACTCAATATAAATGATAGTCTTTTGAGACCAATGAAGACATGAACTACAATCTTTTCCAAACAAATGTAACCTGTCAGTAGAGGTGTTTGCTCTTCGCATCTCATTTTTATATGTTTGTATGTTATCAGATATATAAATCTGATCGTGAGGTCTTTTAAGTGATCCAATAAACTGACTGAATTGGCTCAGTGATACAGCTCTAGTTGTATTTTGCCCATAGAATCACAGAATTGTAAAGTTGGAACTTGGAAGGGCTCCTCTCGCCCAACCCCCTAAAATGCAGGAATTCGTTACTTTGCAATGTAATTTTGCAGTGTGCCCACGTTGTGCGTCCATTATAGGAATCTGTGGCTGAGTTACTATCAAATCCATGAGTCTCTGCCCTGCAAACGCCACTGTATCGACTGTCAGGATTATATCAGCTACTGATATCAGAAATCTGCTGCTATTCTGTTGGCTTTTCACTCTGTCCTTTCTTTCTATAGCCCTGCTGTCACTCAGAAGGCTCCCATCTCCCACCCATATAAGCGCTGCAACTTTCTCATTGTAGAGAGGCCTGCTGATTTCTTGGCCTACAAAAGCCAACAGCAGATTGATCAGGAAAGGCAGGGGAGAGAGAGACAAAGTGGTCCAGCTCAGTAATTGTAGCTGAAGGAACAAATACCTCATCTCCCTCCCATCTTAAAGACTTCAGCTTGCTCGCCTTAAGGGCTTGACTAGATTTTGAGGCCTGTCTCATGATAGGGGAGCTATTCCAAACAGCGGAAAAGAAAAAAACACAGAGGAAGAGCAGAAGACTAATCAGCAGCGGTTGAAGAATGCAATGTGTGATGCCATAAACCTGCCAGCTCACAAGGTGTTTTCACTCTCTTGCCTTATTGCCAGGATAAATGTACATATTTTAAATGCAACAATTTTATTAACATCAAAGACAGCTGCGGTAATGATTCTTTTTCTTCTGCCTATTATGTAACTGAAATGCAATTATGTGGCTGATACTGAAACATGAGAGTTTGGAGAAAGCCTCACTGATCTGAAGAGACGAGCTGTCAGAAGACATCGGGAAGCTCAGCTGACAGGTGGGCTGCGATACTATCAAGTATTTAACTTCTTTGATGGCTTGTGGCGCACCACTGTTTTGGATATCGGTGCATAGAACTTCCATTTCTATCGCTGCCAGGATACTGCCTTCTTGGAAATCACGAATGAGCTTCGGTTCCCTCAGAAAATCTGTGATGTTTCACGTTTGACTGAGAGTGCTGGTCAGCAGCACCCAGTCTGCTTGGGTCACTCTCCTGACCCCAGCATTGTATTTTTATCTGTAAAACACCTTGAGTCCCAGTCTGGGGAAAAGGCAGAATAGAAAAAGAAATATAATATTACACAAAAATACGAGAGACAGAGAGAACTTCAGCTGGGTATGAGAACTACTACTCATTGATCAGTCCCTTTTGGATTGCTCACTTAACTCCTCTGTGCCCTAATTTCAAATTGGCCGGGCGAATCATAGGCCTAGACTGAGTCTGAAACAGACCATCTAAAATCCCTCTGAAAATGCTCCGCTGATTGGCATCTTGGTTCTGCAGACAATGCAAAATGCTGTAGCACAGGGAACTAAGAGGACCGTCCTTCTGATTGTGGAACACAATGAACAAAACTACCAATCTCACTCTGCTTTGACTTCACCTGGCTGCAGAAGGAACTTATTGCTGCTTCGAGTTGGATTTTCCTTTTCTTTTTTTAAGGTGTTGTCTATACTTCCGCTTGTAGAGCCAGTGTGGTGTAGTGGTTAAGAGCGGTAGTCTCGTAAGCTGGGGAACCGGGTTCGATTCCCCGCTCCTCCACATGCAGCTGCTGGGTGACCTTGGGCTAGTCACACTTCTCTGAAGTCTCTCAGCCCCACTCACCTCACAGAGTTTTGTTGTGGGGGAGGAAGGGAAAGGAGAATGTTAGCCGCTTTGAGAGTCCTTAAAGTGAAAGGCGGGATATCAAATCCAAACTCTTCTTCTTCTTCTTCTTGTACTGTGGGTAGAAAACACGGGTCTGAGCGGTTTCCCACTTGCTCCTTGCTTTCTAGGCACAGGTCTGAGTGGTTGCTGTGAGTTCTGATTCAGAGCTGAACTGTGTGTGTGAATAGAAGTGTGGCTGCACCCTCAATCATGTAAGGCTAAGTATCAGTACATTGGGCTAGTTCCTGAAATATGTTCAAGTCTGCTTATCCTGTGCCTGGAAAGTATGGGTAAAAGTGGTTTTACATTTACACTGCTCACTTTCCCCCAGGAAAAAAACCACTCTTTGCTACTGAACTGGAACAAAGAGCAATTTGCAGAAAACCTGATTGCTGTTTGGTGCGATTCGGCAGCAAACCACTGGAAGAACTGAGCAAGAAGACACTCAAGGGCAGAGAACTGTAGATGCCGGAGACAATTTTTGGACTTCCTTGCTGCCAAGACAAGCACAAGACAAGTCTGACAATGTGCAAGGGTGATTTTAGTCAGAAACAGGTGGAGTGTTTAGCCTGCTTTCTTTTCTTTTTCTTCATATGTATTATCATTTTTATTACTATTCATTTCATTTCTATACTGCTTTTTAAGGGAAAAAAATCTTAAAGTGGTTTACAACACATTAAAACATCAAATAAAACAATCCAGAATAAAACACCATGGAAGAAAGTCAAATATAAAGTTTACATCCAAAGCAACATAATCGGCAGGAAACCAAAATATTATCTTAAAGATTTTGAAATAAAATGTTACAAAGGAGGTCGACTACAGAATGCACATTTAATGGGACCGTTCAGTCACTGGAGCATGAGACTCTTAATCACAGGGCTGTGGGTTCAAACTCCATGTTGAGCAAAAAGATTCCTGTGTTGCAGGGAGTTGGAGTAGATGACCCTCACAGTCCCTTCCAACTCTACCATGCTGTGAACAAATATTATTCTAATGCAGCTAAGTCAACAACAAAAATTATCTTAAACATTTCAAAAGAAAACAACACTAAGGAAAGTCAAATATAAATTGCACATTTAAAACAGCATAATTAACAAGATATAATATATTTTCAATTTCATTGTTCTGCATGGGACAATGACAATAAAGATATCGTATATCGTAAGATTATCATAGGACATACCGTATTTTTCAATGTATAAGACTAGGTTCCCCCCCTAAAAAATAATGTCAAAAATTAGGTGGCATCTTATACATGGATACATCTCTCCCCATTTTCTTAAATATGAGTCCCCCAAAATAGGGGGCATCATACATGGGGGTGTCTTATAGACGGAAAAATACGGGTATCTGCTGTCGCTGCCAATCCCCATCTGTGGAATGCTCTCCCCAGGGGAGTTTGCCTGGCGCCTTCATTATACACCTTTAGGCGCCAGGCAAAAATGTTCCTTTTTAACCAGGCCTTTGGTGACCGGACCGACATCCTATACCCTTTTAAAATGTGGCTCTTTTTTTGGGTGGGTGGATGTTATTGGGTTGTTGTTTTTATTTTGATTTTATATATTGCGATCTTTTTTGTGAACCGCCCTGAGACCTCCGGGTATAGGGCGGTATATAAATAACAATAATAATAATCCTTCCAATGGTGGTTCATGGTGGGCGGTGGCTGTAGAAGCTTAGGCTGATATGCCCCTCACCCCTCACTCACAATACCATATGGTGCCAGGAGTCACCCTGTTTCCTATGTGAGCTAACAACATTCAGTACTGAAAGTCTGCACTGCAAGCCCTATTGACTAGAGTGTAACATGGACCAGTTCAAGCCACCAGATGAGTTGTGCCTAACAGGCAATCCTGGTGTAAACAGAAGTCCAGTGTTAGAGAAGTGCCACGTTCGGCAGTGCAAGTGTAATGAGGCAGCAGGAACAGACAACTTTCAAGATGATCCAATGGTCCTTGCACAGGTATGTCACTGAGTTAGGATTTACAGCAGTATCCTGTTAGTTACTGTATAGTGGATAGGAACTGCAGACTCCTATGGAGAGGCTAGTCCTATTTCAGGGTATAAGCAAGGAGCTAATAACTCAGCCTTTTTCTTTTCTGTGGAGTGCCTGCCAGGGAATTTGTGCAGTTAGAATATCTGCTTAATGCCCCCCGCGCCACCCCCCCCCCCACCAAGCAAAGACAGATACTGCTTCTGTAAATGTGCTGTAAATGCCATTCTGTAAATGCCTGAGACCATGGGGTACCCGTCTGTGGAGTTTGGATAGAAAACAGATGATTCTTGATGGTGGCTCATGGCGGGAGTGCTAGTTCCTGAAATATGTTCATACACTTCCATAGGAATGTTTACTGCAACTTGTTCAATTCCTTTTGGTGCCTCTCAGTAGGGCCTAAGTATAGTTGCCGATCATATGTTGGAGAGTTCTGGTCCATGAAAGCTTATGCCCCAACAAATATGTCAGCCTTTAAGGTGACACAAATCTCTTTTTGCTTCTGCTGCAACAGGTTAACATAGCTACTCCTCCAGCACTTTCTCTTTTAAATTAAACGAGTTATTGGCTGAGTGCATTTAGTTAAGTTTCCTTTTTGACACTTTTTTTTGGGGGGGGGGAGCGAAATCTAGTTGTGTTGAAGCCATTTAAAATGGAGGCATAATCCTCTCTTTGTGAAAATTCATAAATGGGTTGTCTTGGGAAAAATATGTCGCAAAAATAGGCCTTCCTGCCAGCAGTAATTTTAATGTGGTGGAACGGATTTGCTTTATTCTCCTCGAATTCTACATGTAAGCAGATATTACTCACGGGTTAATGCACATGAGAAGTAAAGTCAATTAAAATTCCACTGCTTCCACAGAAAGCAAAATGGATTCAGCATAATTCAACCTTCCAGATCTTTTCAGTTGATGTAAACTACGAAATGCAAATATTTATGCTAACTCAAACAGAACCTTTGATATTATTTTAAATGAACCCAACTGCTAACCAAAGGCATTAGGGAAGAAACAGTGCAAGGCAGGAAGCTTGCAGCAGATAACCCTGTCTGCCCATTTAACTTTGCCGAAGGCTTGAAGTGCTGTCAACACTCTGGCTACCCTACTCTGACACACAACGTTGAATATTACTTTCTCACATAGCTGGGTGGGTGGGGTGACGGAGCTGCAGAAGGCATAGCAGATCAGGAGAGCAGCATCTGCCAACAAAAGAAGAACCAAGCAACAATAGAATCAAATATATTTAAAATTCTATTAAGGTTGCTTTCATTGTTTTGTTTGTGAAAGCACCAAGGCATTAAAAAAAATTCCAGAGGGGTAGCCATGTTAATCTGTTGCAGGAAAAACAACTAAGATGCTTATTAGGCATCTTAAAGACTAACAAATTTATAATCCATGAAAGCTTATGTCACAATAACTTTAAGGTGCCATGAAGACTCTTTCTTTTGTTAATTATTTTCAATAAAAACATACCCAGTCTGTGAGGGTAACTGAAGTCACCTATTACTATAAAATTTCCTCCTTCGGTTGCTTCTTTGAGTCTGTTCTCCATCTCAAAATCATCCTGGGCATTTTGCTCAGGTGGCAATTGCTCTTCTGCAGCACAAGACTTAATCTCAGGGTCCTGGGTCCTGGGTTCTGCATTCAGCTTTGGACTGGGATGCCCACGTTGCAAGGGTGCCTCTGCCCAGCTGTGGCTGCTCCTGGGGAGGTCTGACCTAGCTATGGTAACACATGCTTTAGTTACATCTGGACTAGATTATCGGATTACAATGGTACCTCAGGTTACATATGCTTCAGGTTACATACGCTTCAGGTTACATACTCCGCTAACCCAGAAATAGTGCTTCAGGTTAAGAACTTTGCTTCAGGTTGAGAACAGAAATCATGCTCCGGCAGCGCGGCAGCAGCAGGAGGCCCCATTAGCTAAAGTGGTGCTTCAGGTTAAGAACAGTTTCAGATTAAGTACGGACCTCCGGAATGAATTAAGTACTTAACCCGAGGTACCACTGTACCTTTAAGGACTCTTCGGAAACGTCAGTGATTCCAGCAACAAGGATTGTGGTGAGCGCTTGCCCATGGGTTCATATTACATGCACCCTGCAGCACTTGCCCACTTGCTAACATACTTTTAAAGCCCTAAATGGCTTGGGTCCAGCTCATCTGAAGGGGCTTATCCTCTCTTATCATCTAGATCTGGGGTGGGGGGGAGTCCTGCCTTGTGTTCTGTCCACAGAACAGGACTTTCTCAGTGGCTTCACAAGTGTTGTGGAACAGCTTGCCCCATGAGGTTCAGATAAGCTTCCTCTCTGAATGCTTTCCGTCAGCCTGTGAATACCTTTTTGTTCCTACAACCCTTTAATTTGCCAGGCTGAAGTGCTTTAAGTCTCTGCTTTCTGTTCTTGCTGCATTTTCCCATTGTGATTTTGAGTACCGTAAGATGCCTTGAGTAGCACATTTGTATTAGAAAGGTGGGATATGCAACTTTATAAAAATCCAAAACTAAAAACGTATAAGATTAAAATCCATTCTTTAGAAAGAACGATATTGTTAAAAATATAAATGTATGTGACTGAGTGTCAAAAACTGGAATCATTAGGTTCTTAAGCTATAGCCGCAGAACCACAGGGAAGGTCTAGTTTCAGAACTTTCTAAAAAATGAATAGAAATAAAACAACTAAAGTGCAGCAAGGATAAAGGACATAAATAAGTTTTGAAAAGCACTTATGCAGGGAGCAGGGTTGGCCTTCTTCCATGTGGTGAATGCAAGAGTGTTTTCAACCACTGCAATTAACAAAATTTTAGGCCCAACCCAGACATTTGGAACAATAAGCTGAAAATTGTAGGGCATGTTCATTTGATGGCTGTGGAAAAAGTCTTGCACCCTCCCTGGCCACCCTCAAATCAAACTTGGAGAAAAGCTGCCATATTGGAAAATGGTGGACTTTTTTCTATTTAGTAAAAAGAATTCATATCTGAAATTAATGAACCCAACTGAACAGGCTTATATTCAAATCATCAGACGATCTCAGAGAACTGTTTTGGACTGGATTTTAAAACTGGACTTATTCGGGAAGGTGCTGACCTCTTAAGTACTGTACAGTCATGCCTCATGTTACGTTTGCTTCAGGTTGCGCGTTTTCAACCCGGAAGTACCGGAAAGGATTACTTCCAGGTTTTGCCGCTCGCACATGTGCAGACACGCAAAATGTCATAGCACGCATGCGCAGAAGCGGGGAATCGTGACCTGTGCATATGCAGATGCGGGTTGCATTCTTTTCAGGTTGCGAATGGGCCTCGGGAACAGATCCCATTTGCAACCAGAGGTACCACTGTACTAGGCAGCAAGGTTTAAGAGCAATTGTTTGCTTGTGTTTTCGTCCTGCCTTTCCCTTTAGGCAGGGGTGGCTCCCCTTTGCCCCCTCCCCAATGTTGCTACACTACAACTTCCATCATTCCTGAGCACTGGCTCTGGTGGTTGGGGCTGATGGGAGCTGGAGTCCAGCAACACCTGAAGGGCCACAGCTTAGTCACCTCTGCTCTAAGGAGCTGAACATGGTGCAATGCTATGTTATCTCCATGACAATCCTGGGCATTCTTAAGATATCTGAATCTAGGTGCAGCGTTTGGGACTGTTTTGTTTAGAGACAAGGCCAGTAAGAGGTGACATGATCAATTATGGCATAGCAGGGAGAAAATGGACAGAGAAAAGTTTTTCTCCCTCTTATCATAACACTAGAAATTGTGGACATTCAATGAGCCTGAATGTTGGCAGATAAAAGAACAGTACTTCTTCACACAGCACATACTTAAACAAAGGAACTAGCCTTCCACCGGAGGTAGCGATGACCACAAACTAGGATGGCCTTAAAAAAGGACTGGACAAATTCATGGAAGATAAGCATATCAATGGCTGCTAGTCATGATAGTTGTGCTCTTCCTCCATAGCTGGAGGCAGTAATACACCTGAATACCAATTGCCGGGAACCACAGGACAGGAGAGTGCTATTGCTCTTGGGTCCTGCTTGCAGGCTTCCCACAGGCATCTGGTTTGCCACTGGTGAGAACAAGATTCTGGACTAGACAGTCTAAACTGGCACCATCACCACTGGGTAGCTCAGTTGGTTAGAGTGTGGTGCTGATAATACCAAGGTCACAGGTTCGATCCCCATATGGGACAGTGTCACATTCCTACATTGCAGAGGGTTGTATTAGATGATCCTCGGGGTCCCTTCCAACTGATCCAGCAGGCTCTTGTGTTCTTATGTGTCTCACGTCTATATACCAGATATTAAAAATGTGGGCAGCACATGATGTATAAACACATAAATAAGCACTGTGCTTGTTTCATATTCGGGGGGGGGGGGGGGTCACATAATTCTCACAAAGCCTTTTGCAAGTGTCAGCTACATTCCTGAGTGCTATTTGCTTTGAATGGCATAGCAGTGAAATGCCTTTAATTTTAATAGAATTCGTTTTTATGAGTTTTCAAGCCTAATCATTTTATAGTGTAAAGAAATTGCTTCTCCAATAGTCTGCAAAGAAGCTTAGAATATGTACAAGCACAACCTTTATAATTAAAAGGTGCCGGTGCACATAGCCTATTTTGAAAGCAATATGCCCTCTGCTGGTATCTGGTTTAAGTGCTCGTTTATACTGAACTGATATATTTAAGGCACCAATGTAGCCATGATGGGGGAAGCAGAAAGGAAGGTCAGATTTGGTGAGGTGGGGAGATGAGGAAATTGCAAACGGTGAGGTTTTGCACTACCTGAGGAAGGTGGGAGCCAGGGAGAGAAACATCAGAAAGGGAGCTGCTTCCACAATAGGGCCAGCCGCTTGGCATTGCAAGGTTCCCTTGTAAAATATTTGCCCTCTAGTCTCACAGTAATTGGGGTCCCTAGATGTGGCTTGTCAAACATGCACAGCCCTTATCCTGAGAGACAGCAAAACAGGGATGAGGGAGAGTTGGAAGACAGGGGCAGGGACAGCCTTCAGAAAGCCTAGGAGGAAATTCTGTTGGCCCATAAGCCTACCCAGAAGGCCAAATAGAAGCAACCCTAGGAAGGGGACGATACCCATCCCTTCCACTTTATTCTGATTCCCGAGGAAACTTTTTCAGATACTACCACCATCCTAAGCTGCTGTTCTAAGAACACTTGACATTTCATTTCATTCGGCAGAAGAAGAAAACCCCAGCTGTTGCTCCAAATCTTTTTGCTCAGAAGAGGTGACACGGCATCTTGCACAACGGAAGTAGAACACTGGGAGATTTAGTACAAAGAAAAGAAAATATGTATTCACACAGCACAAGTATGGATTTCACTTCCATAATATGTAGTGATGGCCACCAACTTGCACAGCTTTACAAGGGAATCAGGCAGATATATATGGAGGATAAGACGACAAACGTCTATTAGGTATGATGGCTGCTTAACCTCCAGCATCAGATGTGGCCTGCCTCTGAATATATTGAGCCAGACCACTGGTGAGGAACCTGTGAGCCTCCAAATGTTGCTGTACTACAATTCCTATCATCGCTGATTGCTGACTGGAGCTGATGGGAACTGGAGTCCAACAGCAGCTGGAAGGCCACCAGGTTTGCCATTCCTGAGTCGGACAGAGAAGCAGGCACCAGTACTTTCATTTACATCACCCAAACCGTCCTTCTTCCCCAGAATTGGACTGCCACTTAGGCAGTGGCATAGCGTGGGGGGTGCAGGGGGGGCCGGCCACACCGGGCGCAACATCTGAGGGTTATGGTTAGGGGGCGCAAATCAAACGGGTTAGGGGGCGCAAATCCACTGGTTAGGGGGTGCAAATTACTTGTCTTGCCCCGGGTGCTGACAATCCATGCTACGCCACTGCACTTAGGTGAGGAATCTCCTGAAAATGCCTGTCGAATGTTTTGTGCTGCAGAGTGGAAGGGCTGGGCAAGATGTAAGAGGTGCAAAGCTGCTGGCATAAAGTAAGTAGTGCCAGGACGGCAGAGGGCTTAATTTGTTATAATCAATTAGATTGTAATTTGCAAATTGCCATTATCCTCGCATTGCCACTGGTACTATTATCTGACTCTATTGCCCTGCAAGACTCTTGCTCCTGACCCCCAGCTGAGTGAAGTGCGCTCCAGACGCTCCAGCTTAAAGCAGCTTGCCCTACATTCCTTTTCAGCGACCCCCAAATGCTCATGTAAATTCAGTCCTTGCCCTACCATGTGGCGAGCCCTTTCAAGGCAGTTAACATTACCTTTATTTCACATTACGGTGAACTTGCCCTAATGAACAAAATGGCAAGCCGACTGATAACATCAAAACATTTCAGGAAGAAAAAAACCGTGTTTCAAACTCAGGCAGTCATTATGTCTTTAAAATAAATTATTCATAGCCATGTGCACCCTCACGGCTTAAAGTGATTGCAAATGAGGCGGGAGCAAAAAAAGAATGCGAGAGCAGCAGATAAAATGTCCTAATGACCAACATCTGCACAATGCACCTCAAATTGAGATTTAGGGCTTTAGATCCATTTACACCATGACAAAGTATGCAATTACGGCCTGGGCTGATTTCCGGCTTCAGCCTGTGGCACATGAGTCTCAGTAGCAAAAGGTTTCCTTCTTTGGAAGCTTTCCAATGTCCCAATGCACCATTACAGACATCTGCAACACATTAAAACTCTGCCATTTGTTATCACTAAGCAGCAGGAACAATGCTCTGTGTCTGACTGAACAAATCACATGATTACCTCAAGAGATGCTACAGAATAAATATTAGACAACCAAATCCTTCCTCCCAGCAGAAAGATGCCAAGTGAAGCACAGAGAATTGGTCCAGGCAAAAAAGGTCCCCACCCAAAAGCCAATGAACAGGTTACTTAAAGAGCCCCACACACCCTACCCCAACAGCTAATGGCTAGATCAGGCACAGGCAAACTTGGCCCTCCAGAAGTTTAGGGACTACAACTCCCATCATCCCTAGCTAACAGGACCAGTGGTCAGGGATGATGGGAGTTGTAGTCCCCAAAAACATCTGGAGGGCTGAGTTTGCCTATGCTCTAGTTAACTGGGAGGGTCATGGCTCAAAACTAAACACAAAGCCTGCACACATTTTAGGAAATCAGCCTCCACTTGATTGACAGTGTGTGGAGGGAGAGCATTTTTGCTAGTGCATAACCTTCTCATTCCACCTGCATATGTTAGGGGAATCCCTGTTATACGCAACCCTTGTGCGCTCAGGGTTCCCACTCACAGGGACAGCTAATGCACTTTCAGCAAATCTTCACCCAGCACATGGAAAAACACGAGGGAGCAGCCAGGGGACACTGTGCAATGTTAGGGCAGGACTAAAGGCAAAACCCCACAGCTCCTTGAAACATGTTTTGCCCCTTGACATGAGTAATGTGTTTCATCTGCTGGCATTCCAAGAGCCCATTCACAAAGGAAGGTATATCGCTTCATTCGGTTACTCAGCATTCTTTAACCCATAGCTGACTGCGTGAACTTCCTCCACTGAAATGTATTCTGGTTGGAGCGATTGTCTCAGATCCATGACCACCGCCTCCTGGACACATGCCATTGTTTAGTGTTGCAGTCACTGTGTCATGAACGTAAACTCACACTAAATTAAGAAATCATGAGGGGGTGGGTAAGCGGGGGGAACTGACTATATGTTTCTTCCTATATTCAAAATTAAGAAAAAATAAATAAATCTCAACTCCAGAGCTTGATTTGGGAATTCATGGTCTATATGGGTTTACATAATCATTCACACGTCACTTTTAGTAGCCAGGTTTCTCTTTCGTCCTCAGTATTCTACCTCTACTGGTCCCAACTGAAAGAGGAGCTGCAGATGAGAATACTGAAAACAAGGCAAGATGATGGGCAATTGAGCCACACACCCCCTTTGATAAATAGTGATAACATCTAAGGTTTTATTACCAAGGTGGGAACCTTTGGACCACTGGTCAAATCTGGTGTAGATCTGGCTTCCCTAGTTACCGTATTTTTCGCTCTGTAAGACGCACCAGACCACAAGACGCACCTAGTTTTTGGAGGAGGAAAACAAGAAAAAAAAAGATTCGGAATCTCAGAAGCCAGAACAGCGCAGTGAAAACAGCAATCCCTCTTGCTGTTCTGGCATCTGGGATAGGTGCGCAACCTGCATTCGCTCCATAAGACACACACACATTTCCCCTTACTTTTTAGGAGGGAAAAAGTGAGTCTTATAGAGCAAAAAATACGGTACATGCCCCTCCAAACTTGGCAGTTGGGCTTTGAAATAAAAGTCCCACTGGTCTTACATTCTCTCTCTATTCCGTACAAGAGTCCTGGCTACTCCCACATTATTAGAATTAATAGATCTTATAAGAACCAATCGAACTTTTGTGGCTGAGCAGCAACTTGAACTGAAGTCCTTCAAGGAAAAGCCCAACACTTTGTCCTCTATCGCACACAGGCTTTCAGTGCAAACTGATTACCAGTAATTGCTTGGATTTCCATTCTTATACTGGGCTTCATTTTAACACTTTTTATTTGTCTTAAAACTGCCATTATCTGTGGGCAGCACAGAAGCCCTATAGAAATGCTAAACAATTATTTTCACCTTCCAGTTGTTTATGCCAACCGGAATCCAGGGAGTTTCGTATGGGGAAAAACTCAACATGAGCTGGATCAGTGGTTCTCAAACTGTGGGTCCCCAGATGTTGTTGGACTACAACTCCCATCATCCCTGAGCTGTGGCCTTGCTAGCTAGGGGTGATGGGAGTTGTAGTTCAACAACACCTGGGGACTCACAGGTTGAGAAAGGCTGGCTGGAATGCTACACTTTGTATTTTAATTGCCGGTAAGCATTTTATGAACCTGCCTGATCTACAGTTACAGTGGGCAGACATGTTGTGATTATTATTCATGTCCTTTCTAGAAGGGCAGTATCAAGCCCTTTGGAGTTGGGTGGGGAAAGACCTTAGCCGCAGGCAGAACATTTTCAAATGCTGCCCTGCAACCATGTGATCTGAATACAACAGAAGATAAAATTTGTGGCACCCAAGTGTCTCAGGAGCCGCATACAGACTCCCCCCATACAAACCATATGGAACCAAGCTCTTCCTGTGTGACAGCCACTTAATTGCCTCTGTAATTAATCTCACATGTCAGCCACCATTTTAAGGAAGTCTGTGGGAAAGCAGGCAAATGAGGAGCAAACTACACATTACGTGCAAGTGCGTGTAATGAAGTCCTGGCAGTTTTGCTTCTTCTTCTTTTTTTTATAAAAAAGCAGCCTCAGCAGGCTGCAGCTTTGAGTGAAAGATGGGAGGGTCTGCTCATCTCTTTCCTCCCCACCCATTGCCTTCGCACAAAAGATTGCTTTCCCAAACAGCTTTCTTCACTCACAGAGTTCCAGATGTGTGCTTATAAGTAACTTGGAACCTGCTGTTCCTGAGCTTCAAGTTCAATAGATGCAATGAACCTGCCAGTTGCAAAAGCCTCAGAAAGAAATATATGGAACCTCACTGGGATGGGGCAATTTTGAGGGCAATGGTGGCTTTAATCCAGAATGCAGCCGCTAGACTGGGAGCAGGCACTGGAATCATATAACACCACACCTAAAAGACCTACATTGGCTCCCAGTATGTTTTCTGAGCACAATTCAAAGTATTAGTGTGTAACTTTAAAGCCCTTAACAGCTTTAGCCCTGTATACCTGAAGGAGCACCTCCGCGCCCATTGTTCAGATCAGACACTGAGGTCCAGCTCTGAGGGCCTTCTGGTGGTTCCCTCATTGCAAGAAGTGAAGTTACATGGAACCAGGCAGAGGGCCTTCTCAGTAGTTACACTCTTCCTGTGGAACACCCACCTGTCAGATGTCAAAGAGAGAAATAATGATACGACCTGTGGACATCTGAAGGCAGCCCTGTATCGGGATGCTTTTAATGTGTGATGTTCTATTGTGTTGTTGTTGTGTTTCTATATATTATGTTGAAAGCTACCCAGAGTGGCTGGGGCAACCCATTCAGATGCGCAGGGCACAAAAATAAATTGTTGCCGCTGCTGCTGGGAAAGGATTAAGCAGCCCCTCACTCTCCCTACCACTCCTCCTCTCAGAACTGCAGCTGCCTATGGCTGCTTTTCATTAAAAGCTTGTAGATTTCTCAAATATCTGGTAGGTCCAACAGACCTCTTTTGGGTGTTTCTGAAAGGGGAGGGGCTTCACTACATGCATTTGTACATAATGTGTAGTTTCTCCCGTCCCATCCCCAACACCAGGGTGGATATACACTCATGGTTGATAACGTCAAGGAAGTGTTAAGTAATTATTTCCATAACATAGATAGTGGACACGTTACATTTTGCTTGTTAATAATGTGTTATTCCCCTGCTGGAAGAGACTCTTGAGAATCCCCTGGACTGCAAGAAGATCAAACCTATCCATTCTTAAGGAAATCAGCCCTGAGTGCTCACTGGAAGGACAGATCATGAAGCTGAGGCTCCAATACTTTGGCCACCTCATGAGAAGAGAAGACTCCCTGGAAAAGACCCTGATGTTGGGGAAGATGGAGGGCACAAGGAGAAGAGGACGACAGAGGACGAGATGGTTGGACAGTGTTCTCAAAGCTACCAACATGAGTTTGACCAAACTGTGGGAGGCAGTGGAAGACAGGAGTGCCTGGCATGCTCTGGTCCATGGGGTCACAAAGAGTCAGACATGACTAAACAACAACAATGTATTGTTAAAATGTGACACGAGAGGGCGCTGCAGAGCAACCAGGAACAGGCAATAGGGAAACTGCTTTGTTATGGACATGGCACACGGCCAGAATTTTAAGATGGTCTCATGTGAGCTTATCTCAAATTGTACCACCACATGTAACATCACATAAGGCACAACAGGTCAGTGTGCCTGGCTGTTAACCATAAGGTTGGTGGTTCGAGTCTACCCAAGGACGGCTGTGTGCAGGATTCCTGCATTGCAGTGGGCTGGACTAGACGACCCTCATGGATCCTTCCAACTCTACAATGCTATGAATCTGTGACACTTTAAACCCCTAACCCCTTGGATGGTTTAGTATACATGTTGCCACAGACACATACTGCTTCCTTGCAGATGTGACTCCAACAACAGACCTTTCGGGTTTATGAGGCTGGGAAAAGAGTATCAACGTCAGCTGGATACACAGCGACGTGTCTGCTTTGTGCTGGACCCAAAAGTGTGGCTTTCCTGGAAACCTAATGGGGAAGCAAGATCTATTAGAATGTTAATGCCGTGAGGCTCTCCATGTATGTGTGCTGTGCTATTTTTCTAGAAAAAGAGGTGCCGGATCTCACCATGAATGCCTCCCTTGTTCTCTTACAATGGCAATGGCGCCCACTTGGGAGGTGCTGGAACTGAGTTCCAGTGAATTCCAGCTGAAAAAAAGCCTTGGATGTATGTGTAAATAAAACCATATTATCTTAAGGACACTGGCCTTCATTCCAAGGTAACTGCATCCTAGGTAAATGCAGGAGCCCCTGGAGTCTTTTGATGCTCAGAGATTGGGGTACACACAACAGTACAGTGGTACCTCGGGTTAAGTACTTAATTCGTTCCGGAGGTTCGTTCTTAACCTGAAACTGTTCTTAACCTGAAGCACCACTTTAGCTAATGGGACCTCCCACTGCTGCCTCACTGCCGGAGCACAATTTCTGTTCTCATCCTGAAGCAAACTTCTCAATCCGAGGTACTATTTCCGGGTTAGCGGAGTCTGTAACCTGAAGCGTATGTAACCTAAAGCGTATGTAACCCGAGGTACCACTGTATCTTACTTGCCTTCCACCTTTCCTCCTCCCCTTTCGAAAACCTTACTTCCCTCCATATGAGGAAATGAAAGCATCATCAGGAGGTTACGTAAAGCAAAGAAAATATTCCTTATTCAAATGTTTTCCTTATCTGGATATTTTACATAAACAGAAAATGTTTAGACAGGATTTTCACATTGAATATTTCCAGCTCCCCAAGTGCTAGCCGCATTAGCATAATCTGGAGAGGCTGTGCACATGCAATGACAAAGTAGAATTTATTGTGCTCTTTTGTAGCTAAGATTTACTCTGGGTGTAACGGCCTAGCTAAACTGGCCTGCTGGGATGAATGGAATAGTTTATGTTTGCATAATGAAGACAAACATGCCTGCACCCATTTTCTTTGGCCACTTCCTGCAATAGTCTCAGAAAAGACACCTAATCAGCTACTTGCTTAAGGTCAGGTATATGGTTGTTTCCCAAGTATCTTGCAGAGGCATGGCATCTTGTATCTCATGTACGTCAGCAGCTCCCATGCTAGTGGAATTGGGTTTCTTCTCCAGGTATCTGCCTGTACTTCCCATGGACTGTTTGCTCATTTTCAAAGTCTTTTTAGGTGGATGCACCCTTAGATATTGGAGCAAATGCAGTAATGAATGAACAGGCTTGGGGAGCAATCCTGTGCACAAAAACTGGCATAAAAAGCAAGCCTGGTTTAAGTTAAGCCAGAGGAAACATCCAAACTCCATTCAGGAGTAGGGCGACTGCTGACTAATCCTTGCAGAGGGAAAGCAAGCCTTTAAAAATAGTGTTTGAGGTACCACCATCCTTTTTGCTGGCTTATGCCAGGTTGTCAGGTTTATGTGACCCAGCTGAATGGGCTTAGGATCTAGCCTAGGACCTCCCCCTCTGGTCCCTAGCCTCACCCACAAAATGCCCCCTTTTCTGGCTCACACCAGCTTTGGGTCTGCTATGCTTGGCTCATCTGGCTTGTTGGATGGTAATACAGGCAGCATATCTCAGGCTGAGCCAAGGGATGAGGGACAGCAGAACACAGGGATCCTCCTGCCCAGGGGGAGATCTGCTGGATCCTAACCCTGCTCATCCTGGCAGATCTTGCTATAGGGGTGCTATCCTATCACATGCCTTTTCAGAATTAAGTTTCATTAAGTTCAATCGGATATACTCCTAGATAAGTGGATACAGCATTTGTAGACTTTGAAAAGACAGAGTTTCACTTTTGCCTTCAGAAGGCAAGTGCACCATAAATAGCCTGGGAATTGCTTCTTTATTCACTTCAGCCATGCAATCCATTCGCTTGCATGGGAAGAAGCTAAAGCTGATCCCTCTGACTTTACTAGTTGCTTGCAGAAAGCAGTGTTAATGGTTTTTAAATGTGCTGTAGCCCACTCTGGCCATTTAATATCCACCGGTCAGAGTGTCTGAGAAGCACTGGGTATTTGTATTGGAGGTGTGTACCAACCCTGTGTATAGCCTGAATTATGAGGTGAATAAAGGTGATTTGGGTGATGTTTTTGTATGTCTGAGCAAATTGCACCATTAGTAAGGCATATTGAGTTATATAAGCCTTGCGTCGCTTTTTGTGGACTCCAAAATGCTGCATTTTGCCATTTAAAATGAAACAAATGGTGCGTTGCTTTTAAAGAAAAAACAAGTTGACTAGGGAAATACCCTGAGCTTGAATGGGGAGGAGGTGGAGAGATGGGGGGGTATATTTCAGGTTTTCCTGCATTTGGCTGACTGTAACCCATAGCTGTCAACTTTTCCCTTTTCTTGCGAGAAATCCTATTCAGAATAAGGGAATTTCCCTTTAAAAAAGGAAAACGTTGACAGCTATGCTGTAACCCCCCTTTTCAAATCACACCAGTGGCGTGTTTCCTGTTGTTTCTTGAATGCTGGCATTGGTAACAGGTGTTGGTAACTAACAGGCTTTTGTACAGCTCTCTGGCAGGGCTATAAAAAAACACAACCTAGCAGCAGGGTTTCTCCTAATTTAGAGAAATGGGGATGAAAGGATCTGGCTGTACCTGTTTTAACTATAACCTACCATGGTCCCAGTCACTGGGTAAGTGGGCAGTCTGCAAGTACAAACAATAAATTAAATTAAATTAAATTAATTCTTAAGGAGGATAGCACACAGTTAAATCACTGTGGCTAAATACAACACAAGCACCACCATATGCATACACCTCATTTCTTATGAATGCAGAATGGTTAAGTTTGCAAATTGCTGAACCAGGAGGAAATAGCTAAAAGATAATAGCCTTCTGCTCTATAATATTTAAAAGACCAGAGAAGGGCAATTAAGTGTTAATGATAATGATCAGTGATCAGTACTAATGTTAAATATCCAAGTAATCCCCGGATGAGTGTTTGTGACAATCCACAGATGCAGATAATTAGGACTGGTGCCAGTGTAGATTCATCATGCCACTGATATAGAGGTTTACAAAATCATGCATACTGAGGAGGAACCGGATAGAGAGTTTTCATCCCCACCTCTCTCACAATACTAGTACCCAAGGTCGTCTGACAAAGCTGAACAGTGCAAGAAGAACTTCTTCACATGGTGCATCGTTAAACTATGGAATTCACTAACACAAGATGTTAAGGTGTGGCAGGTTCTGCCCTGTGGAATTTCCTGCCAGTAGAGATTTGTCAGGTACCAGGCCTGCCTTACTGAAGTAATCACTCAGAAATTGTGCTATACAGACAGGGCTTTGAGATGTGAATTTCCTTTTGACCAAGCAGTATTTAACAGATGTTTTTACTGGTATTTGTTATTGTTGTCACAACTTCTGTACAGTATACACTGCCTTGTTGGATTTTTGTAAAATATATATAGGTAAAGGTACCCCTGCCCGTACGGGCCAGTCGTGTCCGACTCTAGGGTTGTGCGGTCATCTCACTCTATAGGCCGGGAGCCGGCGCTGTCCGGAGACACTTCCCGGTCATGTGGCCAGTGTGACAAGCTGCATCTGGCAAGCCAGCACAGCACACGGAACGCCATTTACCTTCCCGCTAGTAAGCGGTCCCTATTTATCTACTTGCACCCGGGGGTGCTTTCGAACTGCTAAGTTGGCAGGCGCTGGGATCGAGCAACGGGAGCGCACCCCACTGTGGGGATTTGAACCGCCGACCTGACGATCGGCAAGTCCTAGGCGCTGAGGTTTTACCCACAGTGCCACCCGCGTCCCAAAAATAATATATATATATATATATATATATATATATATATATACACACACACGTATGTAAATAAATGTGATTAGGAACATAGCTTTATACTGAATCACCTCAGTACTATTCGCAACGACTGGCAATAGCTTGCCATGGTTTCAGACTGAGAATATTCCCAGCCCTACCTGAAATGCTGAGGAGTTGGGTGGCTTTAATAGGGAATGAGACAAATTTGTATATAGATAAGGCTCTAAATGGCTGTTGGCCATGATGACTAAATGCTATGATGGAAGCATGCTCCTAAGCACCAATCGCTGGGGGACAACAGCAGTAGAGGGCAATTGTGCTCATGCTCTGTTTGTGGGGTTCCCATGAGTATCTGGCTGGCTTCTGTGAGAAACAGGATGTTGGCCTAGATAGGCCTTTGTTCTGATCCTGCAAAGCCGATTCCCCTTGCAGGGAGTTGATGTTGCAGGCAGATGATGAGCCCGACCCGTCACGCCGGGCTTAGGTACCTCCGCATCACAGGGAGTTCCTAGCTGCATCACTTCAAATTGGCTAGTCCAATCAGCCGAGGGGGGCGTGACTTAGCCCATTTAAACAAGCCGTGGCCAGGCTCCCTCTTTTACCTCGCTCCCACTTGCAGAGTTCTCCCTCAGTTTAGGTCATTATCCTTTGACCTTGCTATGGACTTCAGTTGGTCGCCTGTTGAAGAGGCCTGGTAGGATTTTTTCCCACTTGGCAAATTGGCACCAGACACTTGGTTTTTCACCTACCTCATAGCAAATTGTCACAACTTTGTAAGGTTTGGCGGTTAGGCATTGGAGTATTTGGTTGGAGGTGAGGGAAGGTGGCGGTCATCACCTACCCCTCCTATTTCAAGGGTATTCCATTAAAGGAATCTCTGGGGGCATGTCCTCTGTCCGAAGCCCAGATGGGGGCCAGGGCCATAGCACGACCCCTATTGGTGATCATGGGGGAATTCTTAGTTGATGTGCATAAACAGGGCTCCCCCCTATCGGTGGTTAACCCTTATTAGATTCCCGGCAGGTGGGCAGGAGTCAGATATAGTCATTGGTTCCAATACCACTCACATCCTGTAATCAATAAAGTTGTGGCCTTTTTTCAGCCCATTGACCTAAATTCTGGTGTCAAGTGTCTTTATTCTACAATGGGGGAGGGTTCAGGACCTTGCCATGCAAAGCTCTTCTTTACATTCACAGTTGCAAGCATTTGTGCATTGCGTTAAAAACTGATTAAGATGGACAATTTTAACATGAAGATAGGAATTAATTGGCAGTGTATGTGCCACACTTTGTTCAATAAATGATGCCCCCAAACCACAACTGGGAACAGTTCTGTTCATTACTCATTATGGACCTTGGAGTGTCTGAAACTTAAGACGGAGAATCCTCTGACTGTTGGCTCAAACTTTATATATAGACCTCAAAAATTGCAAACTTTTGTTTGTTCAGTTACAGTACAGCTTCAGGGTCTAAGGTTTTGAAAGGGTTGGAGAATTATTGCAGAAGCTGTGATTTTTAACAAAAAAAAAGTAAGTGTTAGCAAAAGTGAACATTTTGTTGCATGACATGTTGCTTTTCCACGGCTGTCACTTTCTATTTCAGATGGCTGTGAAAATGTATCTTCCTGTGTGTGAGAGAGAGTGCAAGGCTGTAACTGTGTGTGTGTGTGTGTGTGTGTGTGTGCGTGTGGTAGCCTTCATCATATGTAGGAGGTTATGAATATAATATAAGATCAAAACAGGACAATAAATTATTTGAAAAGGTACTAGCCAAATATTTTCAAATGTATTCAGCAAAACTGCAACCTGTTCACACATTTTCTGGAGATGATTAAAAATCAGCTAACTAAAACATTCCTATTAAATATCCCTATCAAAACAGGACAGTTCATTTTTTTTAACGGCGAGGGCTTTTTTTTTAACAGGACCAGGGCTTAAAGCCTGAGCGCCCACCAATGCATCTATTTCCTCAAATAGAGAGCCAGTGTGGTGTAGTGGTTAAGAGCGGTAGACTTGTAATCTGGTGAACCGGGTTCGCTTCCCCGCTCCTCCACATGCAGCTGCTGGGTGACCTTGGGCTAGTCACACTTCTCTGAAGTCTCTCAGCCTCACTCACCTCACTGAGTGTTTGTTGTGGGGGAGGAAGGGAAAAGCAGATTGTTAACCGCTTTGAGACTCCTTAGGGTAGTGATAAAGTGGGATATCAAATCCGAACTCCTCCTCCTCCTCCTCTTCTTCTGGTAAGATCACCACAACAAAGGAATTTGCTTGGGAATATGCAGCAGTTCTGAAAGCACTGCCCCTGTTAAGGGGGTAACCATATATTTTAAAATTCTCAATTTGTTTCTAAGAGCACTCTTATTTCCTTGTATTACTCCAGAACAACACAGCTCAGTAATGTCACTTGCTTTTGAAATCTGGGGAATAAAATACATTGGATACACAGAATCCTTATTCTGCAATGTCTGTAACTTTAATAATCTCCTACAATCACCATACCTTGTTAAATTCCAAGATAGCCAGTGGAAGGCTTTGCTCTTCGGTTTCTGAACATGGTGCCTGTGTGCATCACACCCTTTGGCGTCCCCTGCACAATTTTTAAAAGGTTTTTTTTTGGGGGGTGAGGGTCTTCTTTTGGGTAGCCAGCTGTTCCTGCAATGCACTGTGCTAGAAGCTGGACGTTTCCTTTGTGTTTCAAGTGACTCCTCCCACCATCACTCCAGGTCCGTTCTGCTCACCATTGTTCCCTTGTATTGGCTCACTCTTTCTCGCTGCTTCATCCTTCTTCGTCTCGCTCTGCTTTTCTGTCTGCTAATCCTCTCCACTCCTTTCAAGTGCCTACCCACCCACCCCCATCACTTTTGGTACATTTTCAGGGCAGAATGATGCTGGTCCTGCTGTCCTTTGTAGACGACAACCCATGACTTAGATTATACTACATATTTAAACTTCTGGAAATACACAATTCCATATTGCAGAATACACAGAACCCTTGCATAGAGTAATTTTTTGGGGGGGTGGGGAGACAGCTGTGTAGAGCAGGTGTTTGTCAGCAAAGTCAATTCAATTCTTAAGGAAAGCTAAGTGAGAGCTTGAGTCAGATGCAGGCTACAGAGATGCTTTTAACCACAATAACTTAACAACAAAATAACTGAATGTGGTTTATAGCACAAGGTGCAGATATCTCTGCAGCAGGGCAAAGAGCTAAGTACAAGGCACCCCTACAGCACAGGATTGCTGGTTGAATAACACAAGGTGTAATTCATGAAAGAATAACATTTATGGACCCTGTTTCAGTCCAAAAGCTCCAGTGCAATAGCTGTGCCCATTCCAGGGCAGCCACTGAGAAAGGGTAACATTTTCTGGGCAACAGGCCACACCTCTGGTGTGTGTGTGTGACCAAAATGTAAAAGTGAGCCTTATTACTTACTAATTTTATTCATCCACTCCAATCTACATGCTCCTTACTAATTTCCACCCCTTCCCACACCTACTCTTCATTAACTGGCAAAATTAAGCACCATTATTTCCTGGTAGTAAAGCATTTTCAGAAGGCAAACAGAAAATAACAGGATGTGGTTGCTGCATTAGCCAAAAGCAAGATGCTACTTAAGTTTCTAGATTTCCAAATACTGACCTTAAGCTGTCAATCCTCTGTAAAAGCTGCACCCCTCTAAAGAGTTCCCACCTATTTAGTTATGGATTTTGGGGTGCAAAAGCTATGCATGTATAAAGGGTCCTGGCCAATCATGAACATGGAATGAGCTATTTATAGCAGTTGTCAGCCAACATTCCTATTCCACTATTTTCAGATATGTTTGTTTGTTTGTAGACTTTTTTCAGCAAAGGAAAAATCAACTTGTGTGCTCAAAAATACAACAAAACAAAAACAGCACCAGAATTTGTAAATTCATTTGTAAATAGGAAATTTGTAAATAGGAAATAGACAATTTCTTCTCATTCTTCCATTCCAGATCACAGAGAAAGCTCGCAGCCTATTAAATAACTCCAGCTTCACATAGAATAAGTATCTATTTTTGCCAAATGCTGGATTTATTTGAAATGTTCAATGTAATGTATATGCAATAAAAACATCTTATATCATATGAACGGACTCCTGTATGTTGCATACATTCTTTTATTTTTAAAATAAATCAGGATATTTTCTAAGAGAGAAAATTCTGCATTCAATATGCAGAATATTTTCTGGATCATCTTGACAAAAAAATGAGGACAGCTGGTATCACCATAGCAGCATATTGCTGTTATCTACAGTTAGCACGCTTTCATTAGGGAAACAAGCTGATTTTCACAGAAGCAAGGTTAAAAAGGAATCTATTAGCAAAAGTGGGTCAGCCCACAGTACATATAATTTGCTGAACAATCTTTCTGTGAGGCAATATGAAGACTGCCACCAGGTGTCACTAAGTTCTTGATCAAATAAGTAAAGGCCTGATACAGAATCTTCAAACAAACTCTTGTTTTACAAAGCTACAAACCCACATCATAATGGCAACAACTGTCTGACTAATAGAACAAGTACTTAGGAAGTACTGTAATGAGAGAAAAAGCCCACTTTATACATCAGAAAGCCGTAAAGTGCATGCTCCACTTGTCCACTTATTGAGTTTTTCAATTGCCCCAACCCCGCAATGACTACATTCCTTACTGACCTCCTTGCGCCTGATGCTATGTGCAATTCTGCCTCATCCTCCCAAGTTAAACACACACACTCCCAACACCATTGCTCTTTATTCAATCATACCATTCTGCCAGTGCAATCTAGTCCAATCTAGTCAGGCCATAAAGTTAGTCAAGAGGTTAAAACAACAATTCCCAAACTTTGTGGGAGCAAACTAGTATTTCATGAGAGGAGGGCAGCCAGAAGGTGAGGGGTTTTGAGGAACACGTTTGAAAGTGCTGTATTCTCGGTAGTGGCGCCCTCCCTGTGGAACGCCCTCCCACCAGATGTCAAAGAGAACAACTACCAGACTTTTAGAAGACATCTGAAGGCAGCCCTGTTTAGGGAAGCTTTTAATGTTTGATGTATCACAGTATTTTAATATTCTTTTGGAAGCCGCCCAGAGTGGCTGGGGAAACCCAGCCAGATGGGCGGGGTATAAATAATAAATTATTATTATTATTATTATTATTATTATTATTATTATTATTATTATTATAGTATTAGCTGGGAGAAGAGAAGATTAAGGGGGAACTTGAAAGTTGCCTTCTGCTATCAGAAGAGCCATCATACAGAAAAAGGAAACAGACTTCTGCCCTGTTGCTCTACAGTAAAAGGTAAAGGGACCCCTGACCATTAGGTCCAGTTGTGACCGACTCTGGGGTTGCGGCATTCATCTCGCTTTACTGGCCGAGGAAGCCGGCGTACAGCTTCCGGGTCATGTGGCCAGCATGACTAAGCTGCTTCTGACGAACCAGAGCAGCACACGGAAACGGTGTTTACCTTCCTGCCGGAGCAGTACCTATTTATCTACTTGCACCTTGACATGCTTTCGAACTGCTAGGTTGGCAGCAGCAGGGACCGAGCAACGGGAGCTCACCCCGTCGCAGGGATTCAAAACGCTGACCTTCTGATCAGCAAGTGCTAGGCTCTGTGGATTAACACACAGTGCCACCTGTGTCCCTTGTTGTTCTACAGTGCAGGGCTGTAAAAGCCAACGGGCAGAAATGGCTGCGAAGCGGATTTCAGCTTAAGATGAGGAGAAACCTCTTAACAACAAGAGCTATTCAAAGGTGGAACAGCCTGCCCTAGGAGGCGTTGGGCTCTCCTTCGCTGTTAGCAGAAGCTGGGCAGCCACCTGCTAGGGATGCTGTAACATTGCAAACTGTACAGAGCAGCTGGTTGGACTAGATAATTTCCACGGTTCCCGTCCAACAATGTTGAACTGCTAGCTAGCCTAGAACAAATTGAGAGGCTCTGGAATGGCCAAAGCACAGACCCACAGAGGAGTCTGTGTATGATACGATTCACAGCTCTGGCTTCACCCCTTTTTTATCAGTCTCCACCAGTCTATCAATTCTGCCATGTCTTTGCATTGCATGGGCAAGTCACTTCAGAAGAAGACACTCATGCACAGAAAAACAGGGGCAGGGACCCTCAGGGAAATGCAGAACTCAAAGCCCCTTGGGACAATCTCAACACTCCCTCTCCCCAGCCCACAATCCTCCTTAGCCCTACTGAGCATGCTCCTTGAGTATTTTTTTGTCTGGATGCCTTGAGCTCTGGTAATGAATCTTCCCTGGACAGGTGGAAGATAGAGAAGTAGGTGTGTGTGAAAACTAGCCTACTGTATAAATCCACCACTTGCACGTGGCCCCCATAAGGCTGACCAGAAGCAAATGCGGCCCTGATGTTTCAGCCTAAAATTCAGTAGAATTCTGCATATTCAGAGGGGGTCATCACCACTTGGTTCCTGCATGAATCATTGCTCTTCCTAACAAGAGGCATGTTCAGAATAGGAACTCATGTGGAAATTCCAGGGTTGGACTGGCTAAGTCCAGGGGATTCTATTAATGCTCTAAAAGTAAGGGCAAGACATAAGTTTTTGTAGCACATTAAAGACAGGCAAAACACTCTAAATTTCCCTTATGCTTAGTTGCTTGTGTTGGATTAGGCAAAAGTGTCACCCTCCATCCAGTTCCCCTAGTTCAGCCAGCCAACATGAGAGTGGGCAGGCATCCTACTGGCTGTTTCCCTGCCATTGGGGGCCAGTGGAAAGCCCCAAAATGTAGCATTCAAGGGTTGCGGAAAGGCCAGGTCTAGCCCATTCTGCTGTCAAACAGCTGTTACCATCATAAAGTTCTTCCTAATGTTTAGTTGGAATCTCCTTTCCTATAATTTGAATCCATTGATTCAGGTCCTACCCTCTGGAGCAGCAGAAAACATGATGATGGGCGTTACCATTCAGCAACAGCTGGAAGGTCACAGGCTAACCACCTCTGGTATAAATTGACCATTTCAAAGTACTGTTTTGGATACTGGGTGACATGGGTGCTTTATCTGTGATGTCTCATTCACACATGAAAATCACCATCACTTGATATTGTGGGCACTGAAGGAGCCAGCCTGATGGAAGGACTTCAGACTGATTGCGGAAGGATTTGCAAGTATTTGACGTGAAGAATGCTGTCCTCCAGCAACTGCATCATTCAAAATGAGGAGAAATACACTGTACATCATGTCAAAAGGTACTTTTAAGTGGCTATGAATGCAGTTAACAAGTGATGCAGAAGTTGTAAAACTGCCCCTTACACGTGTGTGTGTGTGTGTGTGTGTGTGTGACAGAGAGAGAGAGAGAGAGAGAGAGAGAGTTTTCCCCAAAGACCCAGAAACTAAAAGTCAAAGAAAATTAGTCCAAATAACCCTAACCCCAAATCCTATTACACTTAAGGATCAGTTTGTTGTGGTTTGTTAGTGCTGGGCTGCCCGAGGCCAATAGCTGTACTAATACATCTAAATCATTCAGTGTTTTTGTGTTAAGCTTGCATTTTCTATTTAAGCAGCTTTGCTATGTTAACAATTTTGTACCAGATTAGTGACAAGTTGAGCCAATAGAACCAGAGCCGCTTCATTCTCATTGCTCTGCTGCGCTCAACCACTTTATTCTGTGTGTGTGTTTTTCGATATGCAGACTGTAGGCTCCATCTGCACCTTACATTTAAAGCAGATTCAGGGAAGCTGGCAAACAGGATGAGAGCAAAACAATATCCTCCCTACCTGTGATTCCCAACAAACTGGTATACAGAAGCATGATGCCTTCCTCACCAGAGGTGCACAAACCTAATTGATGTTGGCACTGACTGCTTCATTTCTGCTTTCTTACATCATGCCTATACCCTATAATCTTCTGCAATGGAACCTTCATACCTGCCCTCCCCCTTTGAAGTCATCATTAGTTTCTTTAAAGCAGGGAAAGGTTGCCTTATGATGTTGGGCTATAACTCCCATCATCCAAGATCACTAGCCATGCTAGCTGGGACTGACAGCAAGGGGTGGATTTTGGTAATATGGTGACCCAAGCGAGGACAAAATCTGGTGGGGCCCCCTGCAAATATTTCTTATTTTCACAATAATTCCTTTTGGTACAGCTGCTTTTTTAATGGATCTTCTTGACAGGTACCCATATATAGATGGTGGTGATGATGAACCCCCTCAACTTGGTGCCCTGTGCAGGAGAACCACCTGCACCACCTTTCACCTGGTGCTGCTGAGGGGAGATGAGGTGTAGCACATCTGGAGGGCCCCAGATTCTACATTTCTGCCATAAAGGGACAGAAATACAGATATAAAAGCAGAGGACCTACTGTTGCGCAAAAGCATGAGGTTGCCTCTGTAAGGCAGCAATCTAACAATCAATTAAAGGAGTCATCTAGTAGATGCCTGAGCCAATCCACTTTGTTAGCTTGGTTGAATGCAGCTCCAGAATACAGTTTCTATATTATGTATTTGGCTTCTAATACCATCCAGGAAGTTTTTTGTTGATGCACTGAAATAAATCCAAGTTTCGTTATGCTTCCAGAACTGTAAACATCTTATTGTAGTTCAGCCAGTACTCTGGGGCATCTCCCAGAGACCATTCTCCCATCATTAACTACCATTTCGTACCAGATTTTGGGGAAAGGTCGCTTGCTTATTGTTTCTAGCCATAGTTTCAATATTTTCTTGAGGGAGGAGAGGGTTCATTTCCGAAAACCTTGATCAAGTGACATTGCCCCTCCCATCACCAATTCATAACAAACAAAACACAAAGCGCTGTAACTGGATTTCTTGAATTTGAAATCATGAGTCTAGCCTCTCACTGTTTATGCTACTGGGGACACACAAAGTTTGCTAGGAACTACTTGCAGGCGAAATGTCATGCAATGAATGGTTTGCATGAAATGACATGGAATTGATAGATGTATGCAAGCGGCTGGTAGCAAGCAAAAAGGATTTGTAGAATGAGGCCACAGCCTTTCTAAAAAAACCTGACTGCTTTCACATATATATATAAAACGAATATTTGATTTCCCCCAAATAAATTAAAATGAAACTTCTTTTAGTACACAAGCGTTTTTGCTTTCTCATTTTCATCAGTGGAACAACTTTCATCAACAAGTGATAATATTTGGGGCCTGCATTTGTGGTGGGAAACAACATGAACTTTAACAAGGTTCTGATTTTTTCTTTAAGTATCTGGAATAGGACAAAAAAAACCACCATATCAAGCAGCTTTTGGCTTCCCCTTTTCATTGCTCATCCTCAGTGGATCACTGTGCACTAATAGTCACATTTCACAATTCGATTTTTTGTGTACTATTCCCCCCCCCCTTCACTTACCCAATCTGATTATGAAACCTAGAAAGACAACATATCTGCAGAAGTATATCCAGGACAAAAAAGCTTCAATTATCTCCTGCAAGTGCTGATTTAGTGCTGCGCTGAAAGCAATATTTTTAGCATGAGGAGACTGAAATTAGAGTCTGGTGTAAAAATAAAAAGTTAACCTTTTCAAACAAAGGTCACACTCACATAAATAGTTTATTGTGATATGTACAGAGAACAATGCCACTAGGTTATTGGGTAGAGGACCTAAAAAAAGAAACATGATGTTTTTTTGCTTACAGATCTAAAGACCACAGTCAACTAGAATCCCGGAACATGAAAAAAAACCCTCCCCTCTCCTTCATCCTTCAACACATGCAAGTTACCTACAAGTTATTCAGAGACCTGGCAACACCAACCCTGGAGGTACCGGTAATATAGCCACCATGAGCTGTAGCCTTACATCCATGAATTCATCTAACTCCTTTCGAAAGTTGTCTACGTTGGTTGCCATTACTACATCTTGTTGAAGCAAAGTTCTCTGGTTATCTTGTAGGTTATGTAGTCCAACCAGCTCTTCAGTGCAGTTTGCAGGTACAGCATACCTGACAGGTGGCTGTCCAGCTTCTGCTTAAATGCCTCCAAGTGAAGGAGAGATCACCACTTCCTGGGGCAGAATGTTTCACTGCTGAACAACCGAATATTAAAAACAATATAGCATAAATAAATAAAAATCTAAAACACAAAGGCATACAATAAACACAATAGAAAGTGCTCTTTACACCAAACAAGCAGTACCCTGCTTCTGCAAGTACGTACATCACTATGTGATCATCATTAAAACATTGAACTAACGAAGACCATCAAACCACAATAAACTGGCTGGAAGAAGGCAACAGTTAAGGCAGGTTCATGAAAGAAAAGGTGCTCTGTAATGTACTAGGTATCAACTTCATCTATTCCCTTCAACTATTCCCATTACCATGTCTATCCTGCCAACAGCCCTGTGAAATACATTAGGTGTGAAAAAGTGACTTGTACAAGATTGCCCAATAAACTTAATGGCCATTAGGTTTACAATAAACAATAAAAGCAATCAGAAGAGCCCTGCCAGGTGGGTCCATTTAGTCCAACATCTTGTTTCTCACAGTAGCCAGATATATATTTCTAGGATGCCCAATTCAGAGCAGGAAGGTGCACTCCCTCACTCTCTCCTACCTATGCAAGCAACTAGTATTCAGGGGTATACTGTGTCTGAATGTCAAGGTTCCATTGTTGATTGCTGCTTCCGGCAATTGATAGATCTATCCTCTACATGGCTGGAATCAACTCTTGATCACACACTGTGACACAGTACAACTAATCAGACTAGGCTAGGCAAAAGTAATGATCTTTGAACAGGGATGAAATAGATGTTTTCTGTAGAAGCAAATGCAGGACTGAAAGTTCTTGAAGCATTCTTGGAAAGAACAGGGCAACAATATTAGAAAAAACAGGGGAAGAATAACAAAAGGAAAACAGAAGTGTATGCAGTAATAGCATTTTGTATTCAGATAGGATATGTCAGTGTACAAAGTTTCAATATCACTTTGTGCTATAGGTATTAATTAATTATGCCCTTGGGTTATTGGTTATCAGTTGCATTTTATTTTTATTACTGTGATTTTACTCTTTTGGCACTTTTAATTTGTACACTGCCATGAGATGGAGTGTAACAGGCTGCATATAAATTCCACTATGATTTTTTTTTGGGGGGGGGGGAATGCATACAAGTTAGAGCTTCTACACTATACAGATAGTATGCCTGTGAAACAAGAGATTAAGAAAAATATACTGACACATTATAGCATTTTATGCATGTGTGATCCTTGCCTTGAACGTTTTTTAAAATAATAATAAATAAATAAATTTCAGAGGGCAAAAATAAAATTACTGACATTTGCAGCAGGCTGCTCTACAACCTTTATCTATTTATATTTCACCTTTCTGCTTCAAAAGGGGCCTTCAAGGCAGCTTATGAAAGAACAACAAAATCCAGACATAAAAAACTGGAGTACTGTTGTGCACATCACGACAAACCTATATAAAAATTAAAACAGTAAAGAGAGTAGCATTTAAAACAGACAGACAGGAGAGCTGACACTTTTCAGTTATTAAATGCACAAGGAACGCAGAAAAAGGTGTAGACCCACCATTATTTTTTTTTAAAAAAAAGGCGGGGAAGTTACTCTGGGAAGGACATTTCATGAACAAACAGGGCACTGCCAACAACAAAAAAGGCCCTGTTTCTAGCTGCACCTAACAATCTTCTGAAAGTGGAGGTCACTTGGAGCAGGACCTCAAAGGGCCACGCACAGGTGGAAGAAGAAGAAGAGTTTGGATTTGATATCCCGCTTTATCACTACCCTAAGGAGTCTCAAAGCAGCTAACAATCTCCTTTCCCTTCCTCCCCCACAACAAACACTCTGTGAGGTGAGTGGGGCTGAGAGAATTCAGAGAAGTGTGACTGGCCCAAGGTCACCCAGCAGCTGCATGTGGAGGAGCGGGGAAGTGAGCCCGGTTCACCAGATTACGAGTCCACTGCTCTTAACCACTACACCACGCTGGCTCTCTACACCATGCTGGAAGGATAATCACAACAGAATAGGCAATGGCAAGATTGCCTCTTTTGTTTTAATAGCAACTGCTGGGTCCCCTTCAACCCAGATTTGAACCATGGCAGTGGCAAACAGTCCCCACTCCACACTGCCATGGTCGCAGTCTAGATCAACCCCCTGACTGCCATTTACTTTTTTAAGCACACACACAACTACTAATTTTTATGATTATTGGTGTATCTGTTTTGAGCTCAAAGAGTGGGCCATGTAGAAGTAGACAGCCCTTCAGATATTATCTTTAAAGCACCATTAGTCAGGTTCTATTTTTAATTTGAGTGTGCCTAACATTGGATATGACTCCCTCTTCCCACCCCCCGAAAAGTGGACTGACAAATATAATTCCTTCCTCCAAGCACCAGAGTCTCATCACAGAAGTCTTCCTCCAAACACCAACCTGCATTTTCCATAATGATGATTTAAGCCTCCAGAGGATGGCCGGCCACTTACATATTCGCATACTGTATTGTAAAACGATTATCTCACCAATCCGCTCAGTATCAGGATTCTGATGGTGGTCAGTATTATAATAGATACAATGAAGAGGACTTCAGCTATTCAGGCCACAGAAACCAAACAGAAAATGAAACGAAGTGGCCTATTAGCATAGCACTAGCAACAGCCCAGCTAAACAAATGTCTTCCTAAACAATAATGTTTATGCTACGTACAGTATTTGAGCAGATTCAATCAGGGGTCAAATATACCTGTCTAGGCACAGATCTCCACTTAGGATAGTGTCAGCGCAGAAAATATTGTGTGCCTTACCTCCAAAAGCAGCAGCATTCCAGAGTAGACCCTGTCCTCAATATCTTAAAACAGACGTTGTCAACATGGTGCCCACGAGTGCACATGCAGTTGAGGACGCCTTCCCTGCCTCCCAAGGGGGTCTCTTCCTGCTCCCCCACACCCTTTACTGAAGTTTGGCTTGAAAAACAAATTCTGTTATAGCCAATAGAATAGATTTGTAGTGCATGCTTGATTGTGGGATGTGTGAGGGACCCACAACAGCTTATTCCCGTTTGCAAATGTACAGTCCAGCTCTGTCCTGGAACCAGGCTATGCAGGTCTTTAAAGTACAATAGCAGCTGCCATTTCAAAAACCAGCACTTTGAATCCAGATCAGAAATGAGCTGTTCTCTTTTGTTGCTGCTACAGGGTTAAGTGAATATTGGGGGGGGGGGGGGAGAGTTAGTATGTATATATTTATTTTTAACCTTCACATAATCTTTAACATTCTGTTAGGACAACACACTTAAGCACCCCATCTGTACAATTCAGCATTTTGCATTGCTAGAGGAACAATCTGTTGCCGAAGTATCCCCCCCCTTGCGAAACTCCCCTCCCCCCCCCCCATGATAACATGCATCATACTTCCAAATGGAAGAGCACAGGTTTGTGACAGGAGTGTTTACTGAAGCTGTCTTCAGTATGTCAAACAAGCAGCCATATTTTTCGTGAAAAGGCATATAAACAAACCTGGCACATATATGTGTTATTTTACATATATACATTTAAAAAAAAAATCTAAGCCTAGCATGTTCCTTACATCTCTGAGATTTGGTTTTATTTCTGTGATCTCCATGGAGACAAGTTAATCACTTAACCATCTGGTAATCCTTCTCCAAAGTGCATCACAGCTGCTACCTAGCATTTCGTAATCAGGGCTCTCTCTCTCTCATTCATACAGAAAAGGTACACACAGCTGCTAAACCAGCCTTTTTCAGTTAACATTTATAGTTTATATTTCTCACTGTCCTTTTCTATCAAGCTTTTACTGCTGAAGTGTTTTATTTATTAATTTGTATCTTTTTCTATATGCCACCCTTTGCGCAAGCCATAGGGAGGTTTACAACAAAGCAAATAGATTTTTAAAATAAAATAATAATCCATAAAATCAAGTAAAACAACGCAATCCTTTAAAAACATGTAACGATAAATCACTAAATAACTACTGCTAATATAGCAACAGCAATAAGGTCTCTCCTCCAAGCACCTGTCAGAAAAAGATGTTTATTAGCCACCAAAACCTATAGAAAATTTGAAAGCAGGCAGAAAGACAGAGAGCATGCAACACATGTACATTTGACCTCACCTGTAACTGGAAATTAGGTACTGTCACAAAGCCTGTTGGGAAGTAATCGCACAGCTCAAAGTTGGAGTTAAAAAATACAATCTCCACAGACTTGGCAGAGTGTCAGGCCTAAAGAGCACAGCAGCTCATTCCCAGTGGTCTTACTCCATGAAAGTCTGTTGCCAAGACTGAAAGTTTCTGCCTCCCCACAACCATCTAAGTCCTCTCCTCTCCAGGGCTTTCCCCAAGCAATCAGAGACTGTGCCTCCATGCAGCCAACCTCTCCTCCGCCCTTTTCATGCCTCTCCTGGTTCTGGGAGATGGGGGTAGGGGAACTTGTTGAGGCAGAAGGGGGAGACACCTGTAACTCTTCACCAGTCTCTGGCTCCTGGCCTCCCTCCTCCCATGCACCAGCTTCAGTTTCTGATTCTGGACTTGTCTCTGCCACAGATTCTCCCAGCTCACTAAGTCCTGTTACCTCTAAGTTTCCAACAGCTCCTCTTCCCAGTCTTTTCCCTTTGACCCTTCATCATTCTTCCACCACCATTCCCCAGGCTCTGAGCTGTCTTCCCTTGGTGGTTCCTGAGCTAGTTCCTCCCACCATTCCTCTGTGTCCAACCAGTCCATGACAGGTACTTAACTTGAGAGAACTCATATTCATCCATTGTGAGTTGCAAATTACAATCTAGCCCTAATCTAGCCAAAACCTATGCAGGCTTACCCTGTTGTGGTGCAAGCCAATGTTTTGACTGCAATAAATTAAGTGGCATCTGGCAAGTGAGGAAGAGTTACCATCTATGTCCCACTTGCTTCCAAGAACTCCTCAGTCCAACAAACTGCACAGTAAAAAAACACACTATTCAACAGTGTAAAATTTCATCAGCTCTAAATGGAAAGACTGTCCTTCCACACCACTGTTTCTTAACCACCACTTCAACCCTTAATTCAACCCTGCAAAGTAAAATATTTCCAGAATAATGGACAGGCTTTTCTCCATCACTTGTACAGAATGATGATCACTGTCTTGGAACAGCAGCAAGGTACCTCTCATATAGTGCAAGGAGATGAGATGAGTCAAGTGTTCAGCACAGTAGATCATAGTACTCAGGGCCGGTCCTACCATTAGATATGATGAGGCAGCCTGTCTCAAGCAGGTACCAAAGCTCATCTTTGGCAGAACTTGGGTGCTGGCCAGCAACAAAAAACATTTTAGTCCTTTTCATTCTTATGCAAGGATTTCTTTTTCTCAGCCATAGCCCCTTAAATCCAATTTTGAAAAAAAAGTAAAATGAAATGGCACCAAATTGCCATCAAGAAGCAGTTACTGATTACTGCCTAGCCATTTGTCATTATTTATAGCAGACACAGATGAGGTATCAGTTTCCTATACATCTTTGCTGCAGCTGTAGGCTTCCAGCACCAGTAGCATCTTCAGTTCTGAATAATAAGGACAGAATTAGGAACAACTGAGAATAAGTTATCCTTAATTATTTCAGATATACAATGTAGTAAAAACCATTACCTTTTGGGTATCTGTGTTTGTGAAGCCAGGTGTGAATCAGTAATTGCCATCCTTTTGCAAAGCATCATCACCAAGAGTAAATTATTGCTTACACAATGCAGGAGACACAGGCCTTATGATGCTAGAAAGCCAGGAAACTGTAACATTCATTGGTAAATCTGAAGAAATGCCAACAGTCACAATCTTTTGCATGCATGAATCTTTTTGCATTAAATATAATTGCATGTGTTTTATTAAAAATGTCAGACAAAACATTAAAGTATCAAGCAGTTAAAGCATGATTCATCATGTGATGGCTAACATTTTAACTTATTTATATAGCGCAACCTGATTTGGGCAGTTACCACTCTCATAACATTCAAACTTGACATGGTTACAGTGGTACCTCAGGTTACATACGCTTCAGGTTACATACGCTTCAGGTTATAGACTCCGCTAATCCAGAAATATGGGACGCGGGTGGCGCTGTGGGTAAAAGCCTCAGCGCCTAGGGCTTGCCGATCGAAAGGTCGGCGGTTCGAATCCCCACGGCGGGGTGCGCTCCCGTCGCTCGGTCCCAGCGCCTGCCAACCTAGCAGTTCGAAAGCACCCCTGGGGCAAGTAGATAAATAGGGACCGCTTACCGGCGGGAAGGTAAACGGCGTTTCCGTGTGCTGCGCTGGCTCACCAGATGCAGCTTTGTCACGCTGGCCACGTGACCCGGAAGTGTCTCCGGACAGCGCTGGCCCTTGGCCTCTTGAGATGGGCGCACAACCCTAGAGTCTGTCAAGACTGGCCCGTACGGACAGGGGTACCTTTACCTTTACCTTTAATCCAGAAATAGTGCTTCAGGTTAAGAACTTTGCTTCAGGAAGAGAACAGAAATCCTGCTCCGGCGACGTGGCAGCAGCAGGAGGCCCCATTAGCTAAAGTGGTGCTTCAGGTTAAGAACAGTTTCAGGTTAAGTACGGACCTCCAGAACGAATTAAGTACTTAACCCGAGGTACCACTGTATTTGTTCCAAGATAAAATGAACTCAAAAGTCCCTCAAAGGATTTTTTTGGTATTGCTTTCGACTCACTTATCATTGGATTTAACTACGTGGACATGTAGGCAAGACAGAGGTTGAATTGTGTCTAGGGAACTGGTTTCAGGAAGGCAGGTTATTAAGTAAACAAACCACAACAAAAGTGTAGATCATTACTTCACTGTCATCTAGGTTACTGCTCCTAAAATGCTTGTCATTTTTTATTTTATTTTTAGTGTAATGTGGTGGGGAGAGAGTAGCTTACACACAATGTGACTATCATTATATTCAGTCTCTGAAGCATGAAAATGGTTTTTTTAAAAAACAGAAAAACAGCTTGATTCCTAAAGAACAGCCAATCCCTCTTGCTTTATTGGCCCCTACAACTGTTCATGGAGGGCTGAAAGGGCAAGTGGGAGGATGGGTGTCTCCTCTTCAAAAACATTTAGTAATTATGCACAAGAAATAATTCTGGTGTGTTCAATGAGTCATATGCACGACATACAATGAGTATGCCCGAAAGAGCTCAATCAAAGCCTAATTCACCCCAGCAAAAGGCTAATCGGCTTACACAATAGCATCACCTTACAGAAACAAATATTACTGCAAGCTTCGCCAAACACTAGTTGGCAGAAAAATCCCAATTTATATTCACATCAGATCTTTTACTTCAAGGAGACTTACATGGCCACAAAAAAAAACCAAGGTGATGCTTCCTCATCCCACCCCATGGCCTTCATGAACACAGATGATCAAGCTGGATTAGCCATAAGAGACACACAAAAGCAGGTATTTCAAATTTCAGTGGTGCCCTGCATGAGGGCCTTTCGTTGTGCTCAATTCACTATGTCATAGTTGCGGCGCTCTGCAGCGCCCCCTGGGTTTGGCATCCAGTGCAGCAGAACCGTTCGCACTGCCCTAAATCCGCCTCTGGGACATGAACTGATAATTACTGTATTTCAGAAATGCTGCTTTGTCCACTGTGTTATGCAATAGGATGTGCCTCTGTTATCTGGAACTTTGTGTTTCATCTAATAACAGGGCATGTACATATACTGAACTGTTAATCAAGAGTTGTTTCATGCCATCCTCCTGAACCAAACCTCTACCCCAGGCAAACTCAGCCCTCCAGATGTTCTTGGACTACAACTCCCATGATCCCTAGTTAACAGGACCAGTGGTCAGGGATGATGAGAATTGTAGTCCCAAAACATCTGGAGGGCCAAGTTTGCCTATGCCTGTTCTACCCCTCCACCTGAAATCAAATTCCTACTCGAATTCCATGTGTTGGCATGCAAACAAACCATCAAACAGAAAGCATACATTTGAACTTTGTATACAAGCTGATAGAATTTTCCCATAGGAGTGGTAGGGGTAAACGTTTAAGCAGATGTGCATTGAAAACAGGAAAACAACTGAATGCTATAAAGGAAGGACTGAGAAACTCTGCAACATGAGTATCCAACTCTGTGAAAACTAAAACACACATTGTAAGGTAAACATAGAATTGTAGAGTTAGAAGGGACCCAAAGTCCAAACAAACTACAATGCAGAAACATTCTTAACTTTCCTTTCTTCCGCAGTTCCCTGAACACTGGCTCTTGGGGATTGGAGGGCCTTTTGGAAACTACAGAGAGAGGGTGATAGGCAGAAATACAACCCACCCCTTTAGTAATTTAAGTCACTCACATCAGTCTTCTGTTGTAAGCATCCAAAACCAGCCAAAGGTCCAATAAAAACTATAGGTAAAGGTAAAGGGACCCCTGACCATTAGGTCCAGTCATGACCAACTCTGGGGTTGCGGCGCTCAACTCGCTTTATTGGCCAAGGGAGCCGGCGTTTGTCCGCAGACAGCTTCCGGGTCATGTGACCAGCATGACTAAGCCACTTCTGGCGAACCAGAGCAGCGCATGGAAACGCCTAAATAAATAGCGGTACCAATTTATCTACTTGCACTTTGATGTGCTTTTGAACTGCTAGGTTGGCAGAAACTGGGACTGAACAATGGGAGCTCACCCCATTGCGAGGATTCGAACCGCCGACCTTCTGATCGGCAAGTGCTAGGCTCTGTGGTTTAACCCACAGCGCCACCCACGTCCCTTAATAAAAACTATACCAAGTCAAAAAAAATGAGAATTGCATAACAAAGATACATTTTGTTGAAATTTTGGAGAGCCATCATAAATGTCAAGATATATCTGCAGCTGCTGCAGGATGAAAACACCTCTCAAAATGTGTTTTAAGCTTACACATTTCTCTAAAATGTTTGCTTTGTTTCTGAATCAGAATAAGATGTGCTCTGCCTACAACAGAAAGCAATGGCTCATTTCGAAGTTGGACAGTCCTGTGACAGACATTATTTACTTGGACTTGCAAAAGGCTTTTGACAAAGTTCCTCACCAAAGACTTCTGTGTAAGCTTAGCAGTTATGGGATAAAAACAGTAATTTGTTAAAGAACAGGAAGCAGAAAGCAGGAATGAATAGACATTTTTGCAATAGCTGGGCTGTAAACAGTGGGTGGGTAATGGGACCAAGGCCTTTCGACTTCCCAGTGTTAGAATTATTTCTTTTGGGGAGTGACCTCCCAAACACCAGTGCCTCTACAAGCAAACCTTGCAAAAGGCACAGACTTTACATCTCATCAACCAGCAGTGCAGCATTTATGTAGGTAAAACAAATTATGCTGTGTATAGGATAAAGTAGTGCCTTGGGCTGCCAGAACTTTGTTTAATTGTGTAGATGGTTTTCAAAAAAGGTTCTGTGTGTGCATGGTAAGTGGTCATTTCTCCCCATGCCTTCGCATAATGGATATCAGGTTTGAAAGAACACATTTGATAGAACAGCACAGAATCAGATTTCAAACACTTCACTGAAGTTATCCCCCTTTAATTGTTTCATTATATGGTGAAGAAACAAAAGTGGGTGAATCAATATGCATAATTATAACATCTAAATGCTGAAAAAATTAGTCAACGGACTCTTATTTCTCTCAGGAGGGAGGATTAATCTTCCTTTCCCCTATTTCAAAAGTCTTCCAGCGGGGAAGGGTGTGTGTGTGTGTGGAATGAAGAGCTTATCACCTAGGAAACATATGGTCTTAATCGCACAGGTCTGGCACACTCTTGGATTTTCAGTCAGCAAGAGGCTCTTATTTAACTGGTCTCTTCAGAAGTACAAAAATAGGTGATTTAACTTATTTTAACCATTTCTTTTTTTGGCAACTGAAGTGGAAAACACACACACACACACACACACACGTCCTTGGATGAAAACAGGCAGTCAGTGCAGCTGATGGCTTAGGGAAGAAATAATGAGATACAAAGCTTATTTTGTACCTTGTGCTTCGGTACATGTTTCACAAGTGTCCTCCCATTGTGAGGAGTTGGGCTTTCTGCAGTTCTGAATAGATTTTCAGCCTTATTTGTTTCTGTTGTTCAATTTAGGAATACTAAGGGCCATGTTTCCTGCCAAACTAGCAGTTTGAAAGCACGTCAAAGTGCAAGTAGATAAATAGGTACTGCTCCGGCAGAAAGGTAAACAACATTTCCGTGTGCTGCTCTGGTTTCGCCAGAAGCGGCTTAGTCATGCTGGCCACATGACCCGGAAAAACTGTCTGTGGACAAACATCGGCTCCCTCGGCCAGTAAAGCGAGATGAGCACCGCAACCCCAGAGTCGTTCACGATTGGACTTAACTGTGAGGGGTCCTTTACCTTTTTAAGGGCCATCTTTAAAGTTTTTCAAGGTGCAACTTTTATGTTGGAGGGTTAAACTTCAGCTTGACCCTCTCCTGTTGAAATCTGTGAGAGTTAAGAAGTAGTGAAGATTGTTGGGATTGTGTGTAAGGAGACCTTAGCAAAGGAGTCAACGAGATGGCTCCCATAGGCAACAATACACCTGACAGCACCAGTATTTTGCCCAGGACAGTTCTTAGTAGCTACCCCCTCAAAAATGCACAGTGTGCAAGAGGCTATCTGCTCTTTCAGTTCAATTCCAATTTGCACTAGTTCAGCCTCTCCTGCACTAAACATACCAACTCCAGCTGTGATAGAAAAATCAGTGCCTTAACTGTACATGAAGGAAGTGTGGACCAATGATGAAGAAGGCATGGCTTGGTGGTTATACTGAATACTGAAAGTAAAACACAGAATAGAATGAGGCTTTGAAATAATTGGGTTATGTAAGGACATAAGAGGAGCCCTGCTGGATCAGACTAAAGACTCATCTAGTCTTGTTTCTCAGTGGATGGTAAGATGCTGATGGAAAGCCTGCAAGCAGGACAATTTGTGATTCCCAGAGACTGGTATTCATGAGCAAGCTGCCTTCAACAGTGGAGGTGGAAGCTAACTATTACGGCTAATAGCCCTTGATAGCTACTAGCCACTGAATTTGTCTAATCCCCCTTTAGTTGGAATCTCCTATCTTGTAACTTGAAGCCATTGATTCAAGTTACAAGATAGGAGAAGAGAAAACAAGCTTGTTCCATCTTCCATGTGACAACTCTTGAGATATTTGAAGGTGACTATCATACCCTCTCTCAGTCTTCTCTTTCCCAGCCTAAACATAGCCAGATCCTTTAGCTTGAGAAGGTGTGCTCTCTCTTTGTGGGGTACAAGAGGCACTAGAATTCCCCGGGAAAGGAAATTCAAGTTGAGTTTAAAAGCTTGAATGATCTAACAACTCCACCAACTCTCCCACAGAGATTCAGAAAGCAATATAGCAAGGAACCTCTGGGGAAAGCTACTGAAATGGGTTACTGCAGATCATTTTTAAACTTTAAAATAAACTGAACAGGCAAATCTTACTAAGCTGTTAAAGGGGGGTGGGGGGGTGAAAGAATGCCTTAATACCTAGAGTGAAAGAATAATGAAGAAAGTAGGACTAATGTATCTCCCACAGGAGCAGTGATTCTCAAAAGGGCTCTGTAAACTCTTGATGTAATGAGACTCTTATCAGGTAAAAAAAGGGCCGAGTGAGAACTATTTTTCTTTTAAAAAATATTCCAGAAAGGAGCAACTGGATAAAGAGTACTGTACTTTGAAAGAGGCCAAGAAATACAGGATCTAACTGCACCTGACTACAGCAAGCTTTCACCTCTTCCAGTCATGTCTAAAGCAGGGGTGAGGGCAAAACACAAAGTGGTTGGTGGTGGCAGAACCAGGGTGGTATAGTAGTTAGAGGGGTCTGGGAGATCAGGGTTCAATCTCTCCCCCCCCCTCCCCCAGCAATGAAACCCACTGAATGACTGCTGGCCAGGTACTGTCTCTCAGCCTAAGGTTACTGTGGGGATAAAATAGTGAGTGCGAGAAATGCATACAGAACCTTGAGCTCCTTGGAGCAAAAGTGTGATATAAATGTGTTAGCAGAGGGAGTGAAGATAATGACAATAACAACTGCAATGATTGAAATTTCCCCTGAAGGGCTTTAAATAACCCTTGTTCCTCCTTCAAGTAGTTGTGATGACAGGGAGAACCATGAATGCCACCTTCAGCTCCATGTATAAACACAGGTCACAGTAAACTAATAATGAAGTGCCTTTGATATCCTTGATATCCTTTCCCAGCCTGTAATATTTCAGCTGTGTCAGGATGAGAGAAGGGTATCCTGGGAAAGGGCTGCAGTGAAGTAGGGGGAAATGGCGACAGCTGGGGGAACGGGAAAGGTTTGTGCTTCATTTGCAGATGCAGGTCTCTCTTAATAGCGAGCTATCAATTTATTTAAGAAAAACATCATTCATAGTGTGTAGACGGGGATCTACACACTAGATCTCTGGGTGGTTTGCAGTAGATCACCAAGGATTTCTGTCTCCTGGTTATTTAACAATAGCAAGAACTCTCCCCATCCCCTGTTAGGTTGTGCAGTGAAGAAAGTGGAGTTGGGTGGGAACCAGAAACAGTTTTTTTGTGTGGAAGGATTGTTTCAGTTCTAGTACTGGGTGGTGGGGCAGAGATTCCTGGACTGAGATGCTATCAAAGGTGCATTATTCCTTAATTCTAAGTATGGGCTTCCAATCAAAATCTCTATTTTGCACTAGGCTCCAGCTGGGGTTCAATTGCAGTGGGGTTGGTTGGGGGAAGGAGATAAGCTCACCCATCCATAGTGTATACCACCAGCATATTCAGTCTGCATGAATATATATATATATATATATATATATATATATATATGCAGGTTTATGCAGATGGGAAATCATTCTAGACAGCGGCGTAGCTAGCTGCTCAGCTGCCAGGAGCGGTGCGCCCATCCTGCAGCCAGGGTGGGGCGAGCTGCCCATGGGGGTGGGGTGTGCTGCATGGAGCCTTTCTGCCGCCTCCACCTCAGCTGTAGGGCGGCTGAGGGAGAGGCGGAGGTCAGACTCAAGTCCCACGCTGCTGTTTCAGGGAGCACAGAGCCTGCAGGCACCCAAGCCAACACGTCCCTCCCAGGAGAGACACGTGGCTCAGGCAAGCTGCAGGCCCTGCGGTAAGGCCCCCTCCCACACATCCTCTGCCACTTGAATCTTCACTAGAAGGGCTGTGGCCCCTGCAGATGTTATCGGACTCCAACTCCCATTGGACATACTGCCTTGGCCTAAAGGGAGTTGGAATCCAACAGCATTTGGAGGGCCACATATATGGAGAATCATTTGCACATACGGCACCCAACAGAATATCCCTATTTTCAAGTGGAGTGTTGGAGGGTAAGCTAATGCGCCTAGATCAGGGGAGAAGCCTGCTGCTGCAATTCCCCCTACCCCCATAGAATTCATTTCCACATCTGTTAGCATCAGCAAAGGAAGGGGTGAAGGATTTTAGGACTCATTGAACCCTCCCCCAGACCACACTCCTCACTGGCCCTGGTTTGCACACTGGGTGCTTTTGCTAGAAAATCACAACACATTAACTCATGCAACTTCCTTACATTAATTTCCTGAATATTGTGCTCTACATTTTGTTATGCATCTGCTGCATGTTTGACGCTTGGACGTGCATTACAGTACTAGGTTTTCATTTCGTTTTCCTGTGCCCCCTTCCTTTCCTTTAACAACCCCTCCTTGTTTTGTTGCTGCTATACTCTTATAAGTTTGCACTGTACCACATAGTTTGTACTGAATTTAGAAAAGTGTAAAAATTTCAACTTAAAAAAAAGAAGAAGATTATGGATTCGCTTCATCTGCAGAAATGCATATTAGTGCTGCAGTTAATACTTAGCAAGTAAAGAAGCGGATTTTGGAAGGACAGAAAACACCGAAAGAAGATTCTTTTGAAATGTAGATGCACAGTGAAGCACTGCTTTTAACCCTTCTCTTAGGTAAACAGGATCTCAAATAATTTTCTTTTGGAAATTTGGAAGGACATTTCTTCCACTTCCCCTCCCCTCCCCTCCCACCTCCTCTGTACTTTAAGTCTACAATCATGTACTTCAAACTCAGTGTTCTACAGGAGTGCCTGCTACATCAGGTATTTCTTCTACAATAAACATCAGACTGACAGGCCAACAGTTCCACTAGTCTGCAGAGCTGGCCATTTGCTATGCGCAGAACTTCAGGTAATACTTATTTTTATTGAGGGGAAAAGTTGAATACAATTTTTTAAAAAATTAAACATGGGCATCACAGATTTTTCACAGATGTTGCAACACAATTCCACAGTTGGCACTGCACGCCTAATTCAGCAAGTCTAGAGAAAGTGGCGGGGGGGGGGTCCTCTCTACTACACCAAAATGGACGTTTTGTTGCAAAACACTTTGTGACCATTTGTACCTGGACTAAAAGAGAAAACCTGAAAAGATGCAGGCTGAAGATGACGAATGTTTGACATTCCCATGACATCCTTCATCTTGTATACAATCTTTTGAAAGGCAGGGAATGAGCATCACAAAATAGGTTAGAAAATTGCATGCTATTCTTTATATTAATACATTGTTCTAATAAGGAGAAACCCAGCCACTTTGGTGGAGTATAAGAAATATAATCGTCATTTTTGTTTATACTTTAGCATCCCTAGAATGGTAGATCTTTAGGCCAGATCCCTTATATCCAAATGGAAATTTCTGTTCTTATGCTTTGCCTGTTGAATCCTTGGTTACTGGATTCAAATCGTAACGACTAATAAATCAGAGCTCATTGGCAGGGCTCTTAACACAGACCTGTAGCAAAATTTCCCATAGACCAAAAGAAGGGAAGGGATTTGGAGGTTCTAATGTACTTAGAGGATGTGCATAGTTAATTCATGGTGCTGCAAAACAACAAAACATGGAACTCCATAGCGCTCATCCATAAAAGCTGTGGAGTTCACCGTATTATTTCGATATCTTAAATATATTTTTGATTTTTTGTCCTTCCTCAAATCACAGTGAGTCCCCACAGCGAGAAGTGGCAGGGAGATAGATAGATAGATAGATAGATAGATAGATGATAGATAGATAGATGATAGATAATATCTTGGCCTATCAATTGAGACATATAAACTTACACAGTGGCATGCCCTACTTCAAGATATTGAGCATGGGCAAACCAAGGTTGGGCCTTGTTTGCAGCATATATTGTTGTCCCCCCATCACTGACACTGGGATCTGGGAAGAACAATAAGAGCAAACTTTACATGCATTTGTGAACCCCTTATATTATAACACTTCATGAGATCTACAGGCAACATTCCCCTTCAACAACTCTCTCATGAGACTTTCAAACTGGCAATTTCATAGAATCATAGAACTGCTGAGTTGGAAGTGACCCTGATGGTAATCTAGTCTAACCCCCTACAGTGCAGGAATGTCAACTAGATCACACTTGACAGGGTGGCCAATTTGTGTGTGAGCAGGGAGGAGCTTTTGAAAAGTAACCTCTGAAAAAGAAATTGTCATATGCCCCCTCAAGATCCCAGCCCAATTCAAAGCGCTGGTTTTGACGTGTATAATGACTGCAATACCTCAAGGACCTACCCAGACCCTGAGATCATCCTCTGAGGCCCTTCTTCATGTGCCCCCTCCACAAGAGGTCTAGAGGGTGGCAACATGAGAATGGGCCTTCTCTGCAGTGGCTTCCCGGTCGTGGAATGGTCTCCCTAGGGAGCCTTGTCTGGCGCCTTCGTTACATGCCTTTAGGCATCAGGCAAAAAATGTTCCTCTTCAACCAGGCCTTGGGCTGATTAACATCCAATGCCCTTTTAAATGTGTTGGGAGAGGGGGAATTATTGGTTGGTTGTTATTCTTGTTTTTACTATTTATTTTGTGGTTTTTATACAGTGATAGCTTGGGTTATAGAAGCTTCGGGTTACAGACTCCACTAACCCAGAAATAGTGCTTCAGGTTAAGAACTTTGCTTCAGGATGAGAACAGAAATTGTGCTCCAGCGGCACAGTGACAGCGGGAGGCCCCATTAGCTAAAGTGGTGCTTCAGGTTAAGAAAAGTTTCAGGTTAAGAACGGACCTCTGGAACGAATTAAGTTCTTAACCCAAGGTACCACTGTATTGCAATTTTTTGTTGTGAACTGCCCTGGGATCTGCAGATGAAGGGTGGTATACAAATTTAATTAAAATAATAAAATATATACAGTGCAGCCCTATGCCTGTTTACTCAAAATCAAGTCCCATTTTGTTCAACAGGACTTACTCCCAGGCATGTTTGCAGCTTTAGGTGCTTCAGCCAGGTTGGGTCCATGAGACACACTTGAGTCAAAACAAGTATAAAAGTGATAACAGGAGAGAAGTACCAAAAAGTTTCAGGCTGACAGAAATACGCAGACACTTTGCCTTTCCTCTCAGTTGCTTTTGAGCTGGAAGTGTAGACAACTGCTAGCAATGTCATGATCAGAGAATAGCTTTATGTACATTCCCTTGATGAACTTTGAATCTGCAAATTCTAAAGGAATAGCTGTGCTGCATCCATTGCTACAAAAAAAATATGTAACAAAGAATCTTCTGGCATTTTAAGTTTAACAAATGTATTGTGGCATAACTTTGGCCATGCAAGGTCACATTCTAATGTTGTTAGTCTTCAGGGTGACACAGGACTCATGTCATTTTTTAAAATTCGTGGGTGCCCTCCAACTTTTCCCACTACAGCATTCTCTTAGTGTGACATAACTCTGCACCCAGTAATGCCAAACAGATCCAAAAGGAAACCTAAAAGGAGATTTTTATTTACTTCTTTGGTCTAGGAAGCCTTTGTATATCCTGTAGCTTCAGCATATGTCCTACATTTAATATAGTTAAGCATGATCTGCATTAACTTCATCTTAATATTGAAAGGGTTGCAGACAATAGGATAAGCTAGGCACAGCGGGGAGTCTCTGCACAGAAATATCTAAATATTTTCTCATTTCTTCCCTCAAACATTCTGCCTGAGGAAAAAGATCTGGGTCACCTTATATACATTTTCAACAGTAATTTGTTCAGATAAGAGTCTCGTGTGCCTCTCTGTCTTCTTCTTCTATGGGATCAACACAACTCTATGGACTTTGACCAGGAAAACTATTTACTGGTTTTATCTGCATTTTTTAATTTCAAATAAAAACTCTTTTAAAGACATCCAAGTTTGTGTCAATCTAACCACCTTGTGACAGTGAATTCCCTAAGTTAATTATATGCAATGTGAAGAAGTACAGTGGTACCTCGCAAGACGAATGCCTCGCAAGACGAAAAACTCGCAAGACGAAAGAGTTTTTTGTTTTTTGAGTTGCTTCGCAAGATGAATTTCCCTAAAGGCTTGCTTCGCAAGACGAAAATGTCTTGCGCCTTTTTCTTAAAACCGTCAATGCATTTCCTATGGGAAACCGTGCTTCGCAAGATGGAAAATTCACAAGACGAAAAAACTCGCAGAACGAATTAATTTCGTCTTGCGAGGCACCACTGTACTAAAATGTGGAAAAGCAAGCATATATTCTCAGGCTTTAAACGATGGCAAAGTCTCTTGGTGAAACAACACAAAGGTAAAAAGATTCAGAGCAGCAGCACATGATGACTCATCGGCAGCGGTACCCGTTCTCCCTTCACTTTTGTTACAGTACACGATATATAAATGCAACGGGTTAGAGAATCAGGTAAGGGCAGCAAATGTTTGTTTAAAGCTCTCACCAAGAGACACAGCTGTAAGCCATCAAAATAAATTGTAGGTTCCACAATGCAGCCCTCTAATAATGGAAAGAGGCAGAGTCTACAGAACAGAAAGCAAGGTCACCTGTTGAGCAAATGTGGGCATTTACCTACATAATTGCAGAAATTAGGGAAATTGAGGCACAATCCAGTAATCTGCTGGTCAGAACCGTTTCCCAGTTATACTTTCATTTGATAAATTTTTAAATTTTTAAATATTGCATCCTGCAGCATTCAAAACTCCCATTATTTGAGGTGTGTTTTGCGAAAAGGAATTTCATTAGTGGGAGCAGTTTCGCCTAAGATTTCAGATTAAAACTACAGAGTGGAAGGAAAGGAAGACCATTTTCTGTCTCTCCGCTTCCATCCACTGAAGACTGGAGAAGAGACCCTCTTAAGAACGTTAGGGGGGCAGGCAGGGGAAGCATGGCTTTGTTTTTGCAGTCTTCAGATGAGGACTAGACCATGTGAAAAATGAACTTAAGATTTTAGCTGCAGTTCATTCATTTTCAGCTTTGTATCTTCTTATTAAAATGCATGCCTAAAAAAAGCAAAAACAAATTAAGCTGATGACAGAACCCCACACCAGCAGATCAAAAAGTTAGGTTACGCTGGCACTTTATTATTTTGCATGCTACTATAACTGCAGAGATGTGTGAAAGTGCATTGGGACAACAGACAGAAGAGTCAGTTTGGTTATAGTCTGGATGCAGCATAAAGCCTGTGTGCCTTACAGGACCTATTGAAAACAGAATTGCTGGGAGGGGGGGTGGAATAGACTGTTAAGTAAAAGCATCATATCCTCTCTTTGCTTATTAAGGTTTTCAACCAGGTACTGCTGTCAAATAAGCACTCAAGGGAAGATAGATTTGTAAGCAGCTTCGTTTTATGATAACACATGTAAGTATTTTACAGCAGTGCAGGGCAGCTTATGCACTCTTTGGCTTACTCAAACATAAACACATACAAACTGAACAAGACATTGGGGCTTAGCCACTCCAAGTCAGCATCGGGTGGGCGGGAAATAAGATTGTTCCATTTTATTGAAAAGGTGCATTAAATATACCATACCAAACACTATAGCTGCTGCTGGTATAGCATTTATACCCCACCCTTCTAAAAAATGGCTCTCCGAGCAGTTTACAAAACACTAGAAAGAATATACATGAACTAGGCAAACTCAATTCCCAATAGGGTAGGGTAATTCATCCCATCAGGGATCACATAGTAAACAGGGTGTCACATTCCCATTCCTGACACTGATTCACAAAAAAGAATGTAGATTAACACAATCATATTTGGCTACAAAATATCAAAGTAATATCAAATATCAAAGTAAGGCTGATTTAACAAATATACTAATATTCTACAAAGAAGTGCTGAGGGGAATCATCAAAAGGAAAATCATATTTTGACACTGCAAACATCTTTGTAAAAACAGTAAGTGCTGCATTTAATCAATTTATTAAAACAGTTATATCCTGCCTATACACACACACACACACACACACACACACACACCAAAGTGGAAAACGGTACTCAAGTTAAAAAACAATAGAAGCAGTCCCCAAAGCCCCTCTAGAAATAGCCATGTACTGGCAATACAGTGAAATAAAAACATTGATGAAATAGATGTTAATGAAGGGATACAGCTAAGAAGCTCATGCCTCTTAGTGCCAACCTGCTAAACTCGCTGGTGGTAAAGAGGCACAAGGAATTCTGATGTTCACCTGCATCTACAAGACTGCATACATGTGATGAGATGGTCCTTTCGATATCTAACACATTAAATAATTTAAGATTAAGCTAGCCCCCTGAAGTGGTCGGAAAAACAAATATGTACTCAATGAAAACAAAACAGGCCTAGACCTCTGTCTGTCCCACCCAAATGTTGAGGCACTCTCAGAGTGCCACTCTGGGCCAGCTAAAGTTTCTGGACACGCTTTCCCCCATTCAGTACACACTCAGCCCTAGATGTGATACATTTAATTGCAGAATACAACAAAAATATAGCCCTGAATCTTCTCCAACCAATTTTGTTTTTGTTTGCTTTTTCCAACATACAGTGAGCCAAACAGAGCATTTGTGTTCCTAGAATACTGTTTTGCCCTCATTCTCCCATTACTTATGCTGATGTATGTTGAAAATTGAGGCTTATCAGCTTTGATTATCTGAAGACTGCCATGGTAAGGCTCGAAAATAAGTTCCAGCTACAGATGGAGAGATAGATACAGTGCACTAGCATTATCTGTACATTAAAGAGTTTTGCAATTTCTGCCTCAAGATAAAGTGAAATGCCTGTTAAGGAGGGCGAGAGGAACAGAAAGAACAGAACGAAAGCAACACTGAAAAGGAAAGATGTTTTCTCCAGATGAAAGGAAACCAAGGATTGATCTACTAACTGCCCTCTGCCTGTTTTGTGTTTGTTTAATGTTTTCTACCAAAGACAGCAATTCAAAACAGAAGCTGCATGCCAGTCAGGTTTTGTTCGAGCGGGGAAATAAACTATTTAAAAATTAGTAAAACTGATATTTCAAGGCTTAGGAAGAAAGAGTAACTTCTGTAGAAAACAACGCATTTCTAGGGCTGCCAGCTGATGCACACTTATTTCCAAGTAAAAATTCATGGGATTGTACTGTAAATAGAAGTTTTTTAAAAAGCAACAAGATTCCACTTTACCAAATGAAATTCACAATCCCTTTTACAAGCAAAAAACCCCAACTCAAACTGAAGGAATAATACGAATAGCTACTGAAAAAAACATGTTTACCCCAAAACATACATCTCTTCCTAATCCTGGTGCTAGTGTCCTTATTAGTCAGGGCAATTGTGTAAATCAGCATGAATAATCTATGAGATAAGGAAGTGGGAGGTCTCACACTTTGCTTCAGAAATGGGGTGTGTGTCTCATTGTCCGGCTACCAACTTTTGCCACACCTGTGTAGCTTGCTTGTCTACTACACTTACTTTGCACACAAGTGAATTCTGTGTGTCTTTGGCTTATAGCAGCTTTGGGGCAAGTTCATGCACCGTGATAAAAAGCCACACAACAAGCACAGACTTGAACACCACCCGGCTAAGTCACATTTCTTTTTTAAAATTTTGGTCCCACTGGCCACCAGAGATTCATGTGATGGGAAAATAATGTCATATGGTGTACTCTGTTGACACAGCCAGGACCCATTCAAAACATTTGTCTTCTCATGCATATTTTGTATTTATTTATTTTTTTAATCTTAAAACTTTTTTTTAAAGAAGCCCTTGAAGGGGCTTACATAAGCAGTGCAATATACAAACAATAGAAACCAAATTCACAAAACAACTCATATCTCTTCCCAAGCAGCCTCAAAAGCTGCAACTGAATGCACAGAAAAGGAAACAATCCTAATATAACAAGGAGAGAAATGTCCTTCAGTTGAACTCCATTCTAAACAGCTACATTTTAACCAAATGCTGAAAATCATAAAGTACAGTATCAGGTTTTGGTGAATCTAGAATCACAGAACCGTAGAGCTGGAAGGGACCACAAGGATCATCTAGTCCAATGCCCTGTAACGCCGGAATCTTTTGCCCAATGTGGGGCTCAAACTCACAGCCCTGAGATTAAGAGTCTCATCTCACCCAGAAAGGTGTTCCATAGGATAGGTGTTGCCACCCAAAGAACACACCAAAATCCTGTTCCTTGTTGCCAAGGAGAACAAGTCAGGGCCTCAAATGATAAATTGAGCAAATGGAAGAAGTCAGTCCTTATGGTTCCCAAGTCATTTAGTGTCAGGGAAGAGCCAGAATGCGCTGCTTCGTCAGTAGCAGGGGATGGTTCTGAGCAGGAACTGTCAGAAGATGAAGACAGGGAACAGGGAGCGGAAAGTAGTCAGGCAGAGCAGTGGGTCAGAGATGGTGAAGAGCCCTATAACCCACCAGAGCCGGGAGAAGGAAGTTCAGACTCAGAAAGGGGGGGGGGGGGACATTCACATCAGCACAGGCAAGGAGGGAAATGAAATGTAAAGATCAAAGACGTCTCGCGAGGTTTCCATGCCTACTTTGTTGGAACCGGAATTGAAAGAAGCCACTCTCCAAATTTGACTCGACAGGTTCGGATGCATGATTTTGAACTGTAACTGTTCTTTTGTGTATATGCAATAAAGACTGTAAATATCACACTGAGTGTACTGGAGTGTTACTGCGAAGAGGGAAAACCACCTTGACATTTAGGCACTTAAAGGGAAAACCTAGGATCTTGAATTGAGTCTGGAAACAAGCTGAAACACAGAGAAGATCAAAGAAAATGGAATAATATGTTATGCTCACCTCATTCCAGTCAAGACCCTGGCAACAGCATTTTACACTAATGGCAGGTGCTTTTAAACCTTTTTGAAGGGAAGCCCTATCTAGAACACATTACTATAGTCTAACCTAGAGGTACCTAGGGCATGAGTGAGTGTGGCAAGGTCCTCTTTCATCAGGTAAGACAGTAAGTGATGTACCAGCTGAAGTCATGAAAATATGCTCCTCAAAACATGCACATTCAGCAGCAACACCATGTCAAGGAGCACCTCCAAACTATAGGCTCCCAAACCTGAATTGGGTGGCCCATACACCACAAGTACTTCTGTCTTTTCTGAATTGAGTTTTAGCTTGTTATACCCCAGTACTTCACAACAAACAGTAGTCCAGGGTTTCCATTATCTCCCTAGGATTGTATGTGTAAAAAAAAAGATAGAGCTGGATATCATCAGCATATTGATGATGCCACCCCCTAAATTTTCTGCTGCCTTCTTCCAGTGATATGCTTTAGATGTAAAACAGTATAGGAGACAAGATGGAACCACACAGAATCCTGTAGGCCACTGGGTGGCCTCGTGGTCAGAAATAAATGGTAGCAGTTCGATACCGCAATCCTAATACCCATCCCCATAAGGTTACCCAGAAGAACCATGCTCACTGTTGTCAAATGCCACTGAGAAGTTGAAAAGAAGAACCAAGAGAGTCACACGCACCAACAATCTCCCTTTCAAGTCATCCAGTGGGTCAACAGAGGCAGTTTCCATCCCCAAACCAGTCCAAAGGCCAGATGAGAAAGAATCTAAGTAAGCAATTCCATCCAAGAATCTCTGGAGCTGTGCCACCACCACCCACACACTCCCCTTGCCCCCCCAACCCAAAATGTGTTGGATCAGGTGATAGCTGTTTATCTCAGAAGAAATCATTGATTCTCACCGCTCTACAGAGCTGCCGTAATGCAACAAAGAGGTGCTGGAACTCAGAGACTCTCTCTCTGGCCAGACTGATTTCAATTAAGTCCCTCATCACATGGGGGAATTCCACTGCACAACACTGAACAGATGCGATGGTGATAGAAAACAGTAACTTCTTTGCCACCATCATAGAATAAACAGGAAAATGGCCTTTAAGATGTGCTCAGTTGAGTTTGCTGTGAGTCTTCTTCCACTGTTGCTCTAGTTGCCTTCTTACTTGCAAGATTAGCCCCAATATTGTAACCTGGTAAAGCACAAAACCTTATGAATTCCATCTGAGAGAAAAGGACACTTCGAAGTGATTGCACTGACCATCCATAAATTAAGTAATCTATCAAGACTCCCCCTCCCTTTCCATGTGAATGTTACCAATTGTGTCGTTATTCCCATGGCAATCCAGGCTGAGTGGTCTCCGAGTTGGGTCAGCCTTATCCAGGGCCCCTGAATAGGCTGCGTGGGGCAGCTGGGTACAGCCTTGGATGTAAAGGGAGGAAAGAGATAGAACTTCCTGAACCACAAGAACACAGTCTGTGAATAATGCTCCTCTTACTTGTTGCTGCTGTTGTTCTATTACCTGTCATTCATATGAAAGTGCCAGGGAGGGTTACAACAGTTAAAACACAATGCTATAAAAAGCTTAACACAATTTACTGAAACAGTCAAACTCAAACCTTCATGACACCACTCTGGTCACCAAAGAATGAATATTCAAACATTATGAATATGTGAGATCACTTCAGGGTTTATACCTTGCTGCTGGCAGCAAGATACACTGTCTGCAGCACAGTAGCTCAAGGGTAGCCATCCTAGCTACTTCCAGATATTTGATGGACTCCAACTCCCATCAGCCTCAGCCAGTATGGCCAATGGTCAGGGATGATGGGAGTTGGAGTCCAACAAACATCAGGAAAGCAGCATGTGGGCTTCCCCTTGTAGTAACGGAATTGTTTTGAGATGCAGGCCTTCTTGAGACACTGCAGGAAACATAGTACTGTAGTTCAACATACTATTGAAAAGATGTCAAAACTGAGAACTTTATTAGACACTCCAGTATCAAGTCTCCTCGCATGAAAAACAGCGAACAAACACTTCAAATCTTTGCATGGTAGAATCAGCCAAAAACACACCACTATTAGTAAGAGTAGTTAAAAACAGATTGATTCCATTGCAATCAGCACTTTATTTATTTTAAGAGGGAGAGAAACTGGTCATATTGCATGCCATTAAACACTCGAAAGGAAACAGCTGTAAATCTGGCAATTAAGGGGGCATAATTGGACTGTTCTGAGCATATGTGTCAATGGATGCAAACTGGTGTAGAATTTGCCACAACAAAAACAAAATGAGCAGAAGGTTGCTGCTTCCTATTTTAAGTTTTAAATGACAACTCATATGGAGCATTAAGTGCAAGAAAAGGAGATGTGAGATTTTAAACCTATTATGTGGCAAGGATGATTGTGTGACCCTAAGTGTTTCCTATTTTTAGTTCCACTATGTTTAGAGGAATACACACACTGGCCAGTGTGTTTAGGTTTGCTGCAAAAGTGATAAAGAGTCCTATGGAACTTTAAAGATGCACAAATGTATTTATTTATTTATTTATTTATTTACAAATTTATTATAGCATAAGCTTTCATGGATTACAGTCCAGTTTATCAGATGCATGAAGCGTTATCCCCTGTTGGTTGGTATATATTCAGGTATACAATATGTATACCTGCAACTCATAGCACTTCCTGCATTTTATGGGGTAAACTTTGATCCACAAAAGGCATAAGATATTTGTTAGCCTTTAAAAGCCCAGAATGGAATCAACATCAATGGAAGAGATCTAAATTGTCTATGATACGCAGAAGATATAGTTGCAATAGCCAAAGGTCAACAAGAACTATAAAAAAAGTTGGAAGAACTAAATGAAGTATCAAAAAAGGTAGGACTGAAGATGAACCTAAAGGTAAAGGGACCCCTGACCATTAGGTCTAGTCGTGACCGACTCTGGGGTTGCGGCACTCATCTTGCTTTATTGGCTGAGGGAGCCGGCGTACAGCTTCCGGGTCATGTGGCCAGCATGACTAAGCCACTTCTGGCGAACCAGAGCAGCGCACGGAAACGCCGTTTACCTTCCTGCTGGAGCGGTATCTATTTATCTACTTGCACTTTGACATGCTTTCGAACTGCTAGGTTGGCAGCAGCAGGGACTGAGCAACGTGAGCTCACCCCATCGCGGGGATTCGAACTGCCGACCTTCTGATTGGCAAGCCCTAGGCTCTGTGGTTTAACCCACAGCCAAGACTAAAATAATGTATTACATGTGATGTGTGTTGGAGAGAAGACTTAGACCATGACACAGAGAAACATGAACAGCTTAAGAATAACACAATGTACCATGGAATGTTCAATGTCAGGAATATAAAAGACAGAAAAGCTAGTAACTGGATATGACAGAGACCAGAAGTTATGGATGGAGTGGTGAAGGCCATGAAGTTGAAGTTGGACATAAGGCAGGACATGTTACAATGGGCAATTTAGGCGAATGGACTAAAGCAGGGTTAGCATGGAGAGCCTACAATTTCAAAAGACCAAGGCGGAACCACAGGCGGATGATCTGAAACTAACAGCAAGGCTTATGTGGATGCAAGGAGCAAACAGCAGAAAGCAATGGAGAGAACTTGAAGAGGCATATATCCAAATATGGATGTGAGATGCTGGGGGGAAACAAAACAAGAAGATGCCACAAAACTCTTTGAGGTTTTTTTCTTTTCTTTTGCCAGGAGAATAATGTGGTTACATCTTTGGAACTAGGTTTGAGGCTGAATCAAGCTGAGTTTTGTCACTGGCTGGTTATCACTAGAAAATTAGTCAATAAAAAGGGCATTTAAGAAAACAGAAAACACTGTACTTTAGTAGCTTTATCATAAACTGCTCTAGGAAATCAGCAACATATCAGTTTGGAAGAAAAATGAATTATAATGTTTCGCTTTCCTACCTAAAAGTAATAATTTTGAAGATTTTTTTCATAATATCAAAATCTGTCCAAGGGGACAGACTATTGGGTGAGAGTCAAGCTATATAGTCAGCCTACACAAGTCTGAACAACTCTGTGATTCTTGATGGATACTTGATGCCAATGATGCTATTAATTGTAGAAAGCTCCTCTAAAATTAATGTGGCTGAAAAGACTAAAGAGTCAAAATCCATAGCACCATAAAACCCTGACTGCTGCCTTCTTGCATTGGTGTCTCGTCCAGCTCTACAGTTGTACGATTCCTTAAGCCAAGCTCTTTGTGGATCAGCAATCCACCCCATAAGCACCCTCATGGAGTCATGCTGTCCAGTCCCTGAAGTGTTTTACACCTCTGGCTCAAAGCTCAAGAGATCTGTAGGTTTGAGTTGGCACAGTGGCGTAACGTGGGTTGTCAGCACCCGGGGCAAGGCAAGTAATTTGCGCCCCCTACCCCGTGGTTTTGCGCCCCCTAACCCGTGGATTTGCGCCCCCTAACCCTAACCCCCAGAAGTTGCGCCCGGTGCGGCGGCCCCCCCTGCACCCCCCACGCTACGCCACTGAGTTGGCAGAAGGAAGTGTACGTGGTGCAATCCTCGTATTAAGCTGATAGCAGTCTCTGGATAGCATTCTTTGTATCTTCCTTTGAATGCTCCATACATTTCTGCTTTGACTTGGCTGAAAAAAGGGAGGCAACAGAAGAACCTTGAGGTGGGCAGGAGGGGGTGGGGAAAGGAGAAGCACTTTCTCTTCAAAGTCTGGGTAGTCTCTTCCATCCTGCCACAATGCCTCACCCTTCCCTTAAAAGGCCCCAGTTCAAGTTTCATTGCAAAGTTCAGGAAGCACAGAGGATGGTATGCATAAACAATGGTACATAGATATTGTGGCTTTCATATAAAACAAAATGATATACTGGTCATATGACAGCGTCAAGCTTCTTCTAACTGACTCTAAGACAATCATAGATAGTCACAACTAGATTATTTCTACCCTGCCTAGATAATGTGAAATTCCATATACAAAATCCAAAAATCTTCAGCAGACATAGGTGACCTAATGTATCATGGTTTGCTATAAAATAAACACAGATCCAACCACATGTGCTGCAGAGACAGACAGGCAGACACATGATATAGCAACACAATTAAATTATGGGCAGAAAGCAAAAGCTCCATTTCCATGCCTAACTTGTCCTTCAATGTATTTCACTGTGATTGTCTAGCTGGATGATAAGATGCACGAAACAAGCACATCATCATCATTAGGCTCCAGTTGCAACACTGTTTGGAACCAAAGTATGCAGAATTTTCTAGCCTAGCTAGTTTTCTACACCAACAACTGGTTTTCTGAAGCAAGCCTTCACCACCAGCTAGATTCCCTGCTCCCTGAGTTGTTGTTGTTGTTTTTGCTCTGTTTTGGGTGTTCTTCAGACTTTGGATAGGCCACATGACTTCATCCTTTCAGCTTCTGCCCCATCCTTGAAATAGAGATACTGTAATAACTATTAAAATACAGTATTCACAGGCAAAGATACAAACTGCCAGTATTTAGCCCAGCAACATACATTTCCTTCAAACAGCATTTCCGTGTAGAAAAGGTAGGCTCAAAGCATATAATTCATGCCCAACAGGCATTCCCATCAACTGATGAACTGTTTCTATGGCACACTTCATTTAGCAGTTAAGACTGTTCCTACAGAGCATTTAATTAGCAGCTAAAACTTTTTATTAAAAGCTTTCAAATGCATTCCACAAACATAAAATGAATTTATGCACAAGAAGCAATGGGGTGGGGAATAATAATAGATTGGCAGCACTCCCCTCATTGTTTACACATTTCCGTAGGAAAGAGTTAGATATAAAACTATTCTAAGTTTCACACAACCATGTGTAAAGCAAACTACTTGGCTAGGGAAAACTTATGGGGAAATATGGGCATACGTGCATATGCAAGCATACTTAACATTGGACTCACAGAGAAGAAAAGAATCACAAAAAAATGCTTCTTCAAAGGGCTTGTGTATCTCAACGCAAATGTCAGATGTGTGTACTAAACGTCAGACGAATGTACAAGTTCATAATATGTGTGAATCAAAACACACACCCCACACACTTATATATATATATATATTACATAATTTGCTAGCCATTCAACATTAGAGGGGATGTGATTAATCTTCCACGACAGGCTCTGAACTTTCCGTTCAGATGGGTTCTTCCTCTTCCTTCAGACCTACTGGCAATGGATGTCATTTGACCTGCAGATTTCACTCCGAATAAGGATCAGAGAAACAAACACTGACATTATTCCGCTAACCAATTATCTGCCTCAATTTACTGCTCAAGCCCAGAGACTAGTTGGCTAAATGCATAACAACTAGAGGGGGGGGGGGGGAGAAATGTTTGATAGAAAGGAGGGGGAAATATCATCAGTTATTTCGTTTTGCACTTAAATGAGCAGAGTGGATGAAGCCAAAGGAAGCCAGGCACAAAGCAAACAATTTTGAGTTTGGGGAGGTGGAGGGGGCTGGGATCTAAAATACCATTCACCTGGGCTGGCTCAAAAAGTGGGGAAGGAGAAGCCAGGCCTTCTCAAGGGTTTTTGTGGGGAGGCCAAATAGGCTCCTTCGAAAGGGGCAGTAGATGACGAATAACAGGAATAAGAGAGAAGCTTTTGAACCATTTTGTCTGCCCTTATTTCCCCCCATCCTCTTTCCTTTCTCCAGCAGGTTGCTAGGAGGAACATGTGCCTCTACTCCATCCTGTGTTTACACTTTGGGAAACTCTCACTGCCATATCTCCCTCCCCAATTGCCTGTCCTGGGGAATGAAAGGCAGCAAGACTGTGTCTTTCTCCACCTCCCCCCACTTAACCCCAAATCCAATTCTTCACCCTACTTCTTCCTCCTCAAGGGACTTACAATCCTAGCCAGGCTTCACCAGAACCTTGAAGGGGGTTGGGAGGGAGGGGAGGAGGAGGAGGAGGAAACACACCTGTTTCATCAAGCCAGAAGAAGTGAATGCAAAACCGAGAGGGCTATTATTCCCTAAATAGAAAACAAGCACTTAGCAACCTTTCTAGGAGGACTTGAATGCCAGAACCCTCTTAAAAATAAAATAAAAAATGCACTCCTCTTCCTACCTCAGAAGGGGAAGAAAAACCTGGAGCTGGGTTTTCCTGCTCCCACCCTCGAAAGGAAAAGCAGTTGGTGGAGATCCAGAGGGGTTTGGATTTGCAAGGTCCCCTCCCCCCAAAAAGAGACACCCTTCCCCTAATCAGCAGCGGCTCAAGAAGTCACCGAAACCACTGTCTTGAGACCAAGGGGAGTCTAGCCATTCCCTTCAACGCCCGGCACCGCTTCCCCACAGCCGACCCAGGCACCCCTCACTCATAGATATCCAGCCCCACACAAGCCCAATCACCACCCCTTCCGCTCGCTCGCCCTCCCTTCTCCACCTCTTCCAGCTGGCAGTCCGACTTACCCACTCCAGCACCCTCAGGAAAGCCAGGGGCTCCTTCAGCGCCCGGAAGGTTCCCTTGGAGGCGAGCTGGGGGGGCGGGGAGAGAAAAGCCAGTGAGGGCAGAGTTAGGGCAGGAGGGGTGCCAACCCCCGCGGCGAAGCCTCCCGGCGCGCGCGCTTTCCCCCTGCCTCCCTCCCTCCCTCAGGCGCCCTTACCTGGTTAACGGGTTCCATCCCTGCCCGGCTTTTGGCGCGCAAACTTCAGCTTCCCCGGAGGAGGCGGCGTCCAGGTGCAAGGAGCGCCCTGGAGAGGCTCTAGGCGGCTTGCCCGCGCCGAGCAAGGCAGCCGAGGAGCCCGGGTTGGAGCGAGCGAGGCGGGCGGGGGGAGAAAAACCCAGAAGAGCTGAGCTCCCAGCGAACATCCACGCCCGAGCCGAGCGCGCAGGGCGGAGGGAAGGAGAGGAGAAGGAGGAGGTGGGGTGGGGTGGGCTGCCCGGGCTCGCCGCTCTGCCGCGCTTTAGTCGCCTGAAGAAGCGAGTGCGAGGTGGCCGGGCCGCTGCTTGAGAGAGGAGGGGGACGCTTCAGCCGCTCGCTTCGCCTTCTCACGGGCTGAGCGCTTCTCCCCTCACAAACCTCTGGACCAGGGGTGTCAAACTCAAATTCATCGGGGGCCGCATCAGCAGTTTGGTCACCCTCAAAGGGCCAGTTGTATCTGTAGGACTATGTGTCCACTCTTTATTATCATAAATTATTGTCACTGCATTCAATTATTACTGTTTTTTGTAATAATGTAGACGGTCCACTTCACATTTATTTTAAGGGTGTTTGGAGTGTGTGCGCGCGCCTCTCTCTCTCTCCCACTCACCCCACCACCACCACCACCCACCCCATATTCCCAAAGAACAACTTGATCACGGGCATCGTCGGTCCTAGAAAGGCTGGCTGTGCAAAGATGGAGAGGGAGGCGAAATGAAGAGGAAGGGAATCCCCGGGCTGGTGAAATCCAGTGCGGAGGAGAAGAGGATGCCTCCCACAGGGCGAGTTTGCACGCCAGGAAGGATCGGGAAGCAATAGCAGGACGTGCGAGGAGAGAGGGGCTTTCGAAGCCACCCACCCTGGGAGAGGACTCTCCTTAAAAAAAACAAAAAAACGCTTCTCTCCCACCAAGAGGGATTCCAAGGTGGCTGAGGATTGGAAGAAAAGGGGAGTTTGGGGGGCGGGCGGGGAGGATCCAGCATCCCCGGAGAAGATCCAAGGCTGGAATAAAAAAGTTTATCCGAGGAGAAAGACTCCCCCTGCGCGGCGCGGAGAGACCTGACCTTCCGCCTGCTCTTTTTGAGCAGTGAGCGGAAGAGAGAAGCCAGCTGCCCGCCTCGCTTTGGCCCCCGACGACGAAGGCGCAAGTTGAGAGACGCAGGGACATTTGAAGCAGCAGCCACGTCCTTAAGAGCGACGGGGGGAGGCGAGTAGGGAGCCGCACCATGTAAACTTTCTTGTGTCAAAAAAAAAATTAAAAAGCGAGAATAAAAGGTGAAGGCCGGCGGCGGCTACACGGGCCACATGACGAGGTCTGGCGGGCCGGATTTGGCCCGCGGGCCTTGTGTTTGACACCCGTGCTCTGGACGGTGCTGGCGCGCTTCCTCAGCATGTCGAAGCGGAGGCAGAAATAAGAACAGGAGGAGGACTTTTCGAAGAGAGGGGACGCGCTGCCACTCCGGCGCGTTTTTTCCCGCGCAGCGTCCCTGCGAATAGCGGCGCGCTCGCTTCAGTCGGCGTCTTCCCGCCGAGGGAAGAGCTGCGCCCTCCCTCCCGCGCGCGATGTGGGACTCGTAGCCCGATCCTACGTCTCCTCAGAAGCCGCCTTATACCGAGTCAGAGCACTGGCCCGTCTAGCTCAGTAAAGCCTACACTGACTGGCAGCAGCTACATGGAGAGGCCTGGGGTTGAACCCGGGACCTTTGGCTTGCAAGGCGGACCCTCTACCACTATCTATGGCCCTTCCCCTCTTACTTGGGAGTAAGCCCCAGTAGGGGTGACAGCACAGTCCGTGTGTGCAAATGCCATAAGCAAAAATAAACCCCTGCCTCCAAGGAGTTTACAGTCTGAAATAAGCAATGGGGAAAGCAATAAATGGAGCAGTGGATGCAGATAATGTTTACTACACCATGTATGCGGTTTAGCCCTGTCTCTCTCTATGTGTGTGTATTTTTCTCTCAGTTAAGCTAAATTAGATTTATTTCCAGCATGTATGCGCTAGGTTTGCACACATCCTCAGCAAATGTACAGTGCAATCCTAACCATGCCTACTATGAGAAGCAGGTCTTACTGAATTGAGTGGGGCTTGCACCTGGGTAAATGGGGTTGTCTCCCTTATCTAGGAGTCAGCACCATTCATTGATCACCAGTGGGATTTGCTTCACTGGAAGCTGACATGCAGAGGACTAGGCTGCATAAGGAAGTGGGTAGAAAGCAAGCCAAAGAGATAACTACAGCCAAGTCGTCTGAGGGTTTTATGGCTGGAATGATGTGCTACTCTTTGGACTGGCAGAGATCAGCATGAGGATTAGCACAGTGTGACTTACAGGTGTTGGGCAATGGCATGCTTCTTTGGCAGCACACCAATTAGAGCCTTAAAAGTCCTCTAATTATGTGCTCCTCTTCATGGAAACTAAAACCTCATTAAAGAGTCGCTGTTGTTGTTTTCTGCAGCGTTCCTCACAATATCGAGATAAAACATCCCGGAACATCACACATCACTTGAAATGCTGCACTGTTTTGAACACACCAGCTTGGCTGCTGCCTTTCTTCAAGCACCGAGGGGACATTCTTGAGTGTATTTATTTAGAACACACCATTGGGATGTGTGCCACTTGAATCCCGAATGGATTCTTCCTCTGGGGTGCAAGCAGGAGGCTGCTATTCTACCCCTCAAGCAAATCTAAATGAGAGGAGGCATGGCATGAAGGGTTCCTGTGAGGCCTCTGCCTCTCTTCTCGATGGGGCACATTTCTGAGGAGCAACAGAGTGGAATTCCTGACATTATTCCTCCACCCCAAGGAAGAAAAACAGAGGAGTGTACGTAAAGCTCTGGGTGTCATAAAAATGCAAATACATGTAATGGAAGAGTTTCGGCATTTTAAACCCTGCCCCCCATGACTCTGCTTGATCCCTCTGTTTCTACAGCTATCCTCCCACCCCTTCTTTCTTGATCTTTGCTACCTCAATGTTTATGAGACTTTTTAAAAATACAGTGGTACCTCAGGTTGCATACACTTCAGGTTACAGACTCCGCTAACCCGGAAATAGTGCGTCAGGTTAAGAATTTTGCTTCAGGATAAGAACAGAAATTGTGCTCCGGTGGTGTGGCAGCAGCAGGAGGCCCCATTAGCTAAAGTGGTGCTTGAGGTTAAGAACAGTTTCAGGTTAAGTACGGACCTCCGGAACGAATTAAGTACTTAACCCGAGGTACCACTGTATGGGAAACACAAATTTGCAATTTGGAAAACTTTATTTCTTAAAAGAGAACCAAACCTTGAAAGCAGAAGAAAGGAAGAGAGCACTAAAGCTCTAATCAAAAGCTTATTCACATAAGATAGAATACATGATCATTTGAATATTTCCAAGCCCTGTTTTAGATTCTGCCCCATATCTACATTTGTATTTGCACTTTACCCAATTCGAATTTCCTATTACGATCTGATTTCACACCTGCATTAACTTATGAAATTACCTGTTCTACCTCTCAGAATATTCACACTTAACTTTGCTTAAGCATTTACTTCGTTAGCTTTGGTTTTGAAATCCCTAAATATCTCCAGATGTTGTTGGACTACAGTTCCCTGACCTTATGACATGGTGGCTAGGGCTGAAAGGAGTTTGAATCCAGCAACTTCTGCAGGGCCACAGGTTAGCCAACCTGCCACAAGTGGGCTGTGGTATTTCAGAAACAGCCCCTCTTAGATTAACCCTGTTCAAGAACTTCGTGTAGTTTTTGAGGCCCTTTCTCATGGTCCACCCCCACTGGCAGAGGTGTGGTTGGTGAGAACAAGACAGAAGATCATTTTGATTGTGGCACCCAGATTATGGACTCTTGCAGTTCTTATGCTTTATAAACAGACAGGCTGAATGTGGCTTGCTATGCCAGAAGAATTGCCTACAGGTGGTCAGCCGATCCTGGCTCTCCACCCACTGCTTGATTTCTTGCTGTGCTTCTTCTTGATTCTGAGCTTTCTGTATTGATGGATGAGACTGCCTAGTTAAGCTCTCTGAAAACAGCATATGTATTCTGTATGTAGTCAAAAAGATGTGGCACCTAGAAAGGAGTCATGAAGAATCTACTATATACAGCAAGCTTTACAGAATCTACTCTAGATTTGAAGGGTGCCTGGTTAAAAATGTTGGCGTTTGGGCTTCCAGGCTGAACAACCACGAGGTTTTGTGATAACTGCCAATCATGCGGACAGTGCTGAGACATTACTTTTCGTGGGCCAGTTTCTGTTGTTGAAAATGTGCACATTTTCATGCCTCACACAGTTCTTTTCAAAGCAGGAAGAAAAGGCTTTCCAGCCACCAGCTTTTTTTTTGCTTCTTGAGAACAAAATGGCAATTTTTTTCTTATCTCAGTGGGAGGGGGCGGATTTCACAGTACCTTTTAAAGTGCTCTAAATTGCAGAGTGCTTTAAAATGTTTTAAGGGTGTGTCACAAAAGAGGGCAAAACATAAATAAAATCCAAAAGTGACCACCAAGCCAGAACTGGTTGAGTTAGAAGCAGTTTGGCACTATATGCTGAAGACTGTACTGCATCGGCCCCTGAGCGTTTCAGTGGAACCAGCAGTGTGTTGCTGTGACTCTTTTTACTCTCTTCATATACACTGATAAACATGGGAAAAGAGGGAACTCTCACAGCAGCTCCTCGGAGGCCTGTTGTCAGCTAGAATGGTGGGTAAAAAGATGAGTATGGGTAAGTAAGCAAGGTTCCCTGAGATGCACAAAAAGGTGTTTATCCAAACTTCCATGCCATATCGCAAAAACCGATTTTGAAAGCACCCTCCATCCCAAAACTGGTTTTCCATGTAGTCTGTAGAGGCTGCTGCTCAAGAAATATCTCCTTGGGCACATGGAATGATTGCCAAAGTTCCTTTATTCACAGCTACTATCATTAGCTTTTATCATTTATATAGTACAGTGGTACCTTGGGTTAAGTACTTAATTCGTTCCAGAGGTCCGTTCTTAACCTGAAACTGTTCTTAACCTGAAGCACCACTTTAGCTAATGGGGCCTCCCGCTGCCGCCGCGCCGCTAGAGCACTGTTTCTGTTCTCATCCTGAAGCAAAGTTCTTAACCCGAGGTACTATTTCTGGGTTAGCAGAATCTGTAACCGGAAGCGTATGTAACCCGAGGTACCATTGTAATTTAATTTCCATTGCAGTGTTCATAGCACTTTCGCTTTCTTGCCTCATTGATCTCCGGGTAAATGGATATAGTTTTCATGGTTGTTGTTGTCTTTAAATGTCTGCATTCCTTGCTGCTCAGGGAACCTTGTATGTAAACAGCACGTAGTTGCCAGTACCAGAGAGTACCAGCCGTCAACCATGGCATTGCACTGGTCAGTTTGTTTTAGGGGGCAAAACAAGCTCCAGCTGCAAACCTGCAGGGCTTTGGGGAGCAGCTGCATCCTCAGCACAGCTGCACATGACAGCTGGGGGAGAAGGTCGGGGGTGAGGACAATTGCTGGGCCAACCTGGAGCTGGCATGGAGATGAGGCCTAGATGTAGCATGATGCTGCCACACAATCCTGGTGGAACGGGCTTGAGATGCAACCGGTCTCAGGCCAGCTCAGCCCTGACCACCTCCAGAATGTGCCATTTCAGGTTCCTCTCATGGCTGCTTCCAGCAGGGGTGCTGCTTCAGCACTTTCTCTCCATCACATGTTCAGTGGGTGGAAGGGAATGCTTTGCAAAAGCAAAGTGTCCACATACTGGTCCATTGAGTGGGGTTAATCTCATAGCCTATGTCATTCTCCCATTGTTTTTTGATTGCATCTAGGGGATTTGCGGGATTCTGGAGTAGTATTTTGTATATTGCGGATACCGTCCCTCTACTTTCCTTTGTTGTCAGGAGGAGGTTTTCGAAGGTTGTCAGGGGCCTAGTTGCTGCTGATTTTACTGTTGGGTTGTTTAAGAGGGCATGTAGTTAGTGTTGTGTTAACCAGGGCATTTGGGTGTTTTCTAGTTTGTCTTGTATTTTTTGTGTTGACAAGGGTTTGTTATTTTTATAAAAGTCTATTAGGCGATATAAGCCTTTGGTTTGCCAGGTTTTTATCTGGAGGTTTTGTGCTGCATCTTCCCTCTCTCCACCCCCCCTTTCTTTTTTCTTTCTTTTATCCTTCTCCCCCTAATGCCTCAACAAATGAAATGGATTTGTAAAAATGTTACATGGGGGAAAAACAACGAGGCATTACACTTACTTCTGTAAAACAAGAAAATCCTTAATAAAATATCAAGATGGCAAAAGCAAAGTGTCAGCAGTAGCCACTGGGAAGCCAGTTTAGGCAGCAGAGTTGGATGGAGGGACCTCTCTGTCCAGACTCCAGGAAGGGTAGTTTGGATGGTTCTCCTCAAATGCTGTGAATAGTGTACGTACAATACTAACCTTACAACATCCCAAACCAACAATAAAACTGAAAATGGTTTATAAATCTTAAAATTTACTGAATGTCAAAAAGCTGGGCAAATAAAAAGACCTTCACTTGGTGTCTAGGACACCTCGGTCATCAAGCAATATATTCAATATCTGTGTAGGAAAGGTGAGTGCTCAACTTGCCAGGGAAATGGGATCTAGTGCGGTAAGCTTGATCATAAAAAAAATGGTTGACTCCCACCCAATGAGTATGGTGTGACCTCCCTCAGGAGGCTCACCTGACACCAACATTGCAAGCTTTTTGATGACAACCTTCCTATTAGTCTGGGCATTGTAGCTCAGGAGTGATGATCCTCATGCCCTGGGGTTGATTGTGGACTCCAAGCCCCTCTCTGGACCTTGAGCTTCTCCCCACAATGACCCTTCTCCATGCCCTCCTTCAGTGTTTTTGCTTGTCTGGAATGTGTCCTTGGACTCCAATAATGCCTCTTGCCTCTCTACATGGAGTATGGAGGAGGATGTGCAGAAATTAGCTTTGCAAAGGGACAACAACAACAACAACAATAATAATAATAATAATAATAATTTATTATTTATACCCCTGCCCATCTGGCTGGGTTTCCCCAGCCACTCTGGGTGGCTTCCAATAGGAGATTAAAAATACATTCAAACAGTCATTAAAAACTTCCCTAAACAGGACTGCCTTCAGATGTCTTCTAAACATCAGTTGTTTTTCTCTTTGACATCTGATGCGAGGGCGTTATACAGAGCTGGTGCCACTACCAAAAAGGCCCTCTGCCGGGTCCCCTGTAACTTCACTTCTCACAGTGAGGGAACCGCCAGAAGGCCCTCGGCGCTGGACCTCAGTATCCGGGCAGAACGATGGGGGTGGAGATGCTCCTTCTTTTTCATTTGTTGCCTCACCCACTTTTGCTTCTGGCCCCACCCACAACTGACATGCTGCTTCTGGAAGGTTGCCCAGACTGGAGCATTTTGCTTGGGTTGAAGGATGTTCCCCACTCCTGTTACAGGTAAATTTTTGGAACTGTATTACCTTAAAAAAAATTTTTTTTTGCTTTGTCATTTATTTATTTTGTATTGCTTGCTGGTTGGTTTTCAATTATACTTGTATACTGTGTGAATTAACTTTATCCACACTTTCTGAATTTGTTGGATGAAGGGTGGTTAAGAAATATTCTGGTCCCAACCAAAGAAGCAAGGCAACTTAAACTGATGGAGTATGTACAGTTTGCAGATGTAACATAAGAGAACAAGAACATAAGAGAACAAGAAAAATACATGTTTAAAGAAGATTGGAAAATGTTTATTGAATATATGGGTGAAAACTGTGTACATTTGAAAACGATGGCAGCATTAAGATAAATTCAACAGGGTAAGTAAGTTTTGATGAATGTAATATTGGAATATTGAATGGTTTGGATTATGTAAAATATGCAGGGATGTTTGGTATGCAAATTGAACCACAGAAGGAGAAGAAGGGAAGTCATTGATTTAAGATTGTTTAAAAGAATATTTAAAAATGTAAATTAGAAAATTAATAAAAATCATTATAAAAAAGAGAAATGTTTTAAATAGTCAAAATAAAGACCAGTGAAGGGGCATAAAGATAAACAGTCCTACAAAAGTAGCAAAGGTGGTGGTGGGGGGAAATCTCCATTTCAAGTCTGTATGAATGGTATTCCTAGGAATTGGCTGAATATGACATGGATGGACAGGGAATTATATTTTCTCTACCCTTCATTGAGATTTCCAGATGGCTGTTGGCGCTCATGCTTCAATATGGCCAAAATCTGCTGTTTTGGTTTCCACATCTGTTCTTATTACAGACAACCCTTAGACAGCTTAGTAGTTAAAATATCAGGCTAGCTGTCTCTTGACGCTCTCAGTCTAAACCTTCCCCTGGAAATAGCTTCTCATGTTCAGCACCAGAGACAGTTCCCTTTCGTAACTCCCCCCCCCCCCACCCTAGTACAAATATACAAACATTCCCATCTGTTCAAGTTCACTGCTGTGCTGAGTTATTCAGTTGAAAACACGGAAAAGAAGACCAAGAAATGAGAGGCTAATTAGGTGATTAGATAGGTTATATTTTACTGAGGTATTCAGCATTATTTTACTGAGGCCAGCATTATGGAAATGTCAAGAGCAGTTTAACCAGTTACAACCACTGGAAAGTGTTAAGTAGCACAGTATGATATACCAGATTTTTGATATAATTAATGAAAATAGCTATTTTTATTGACGAAAACTGCAACCCTGGACTCTGCTACATTGGTAAAGATAAAGTGCTTTATATGTGTTATAACAATGTGACACCAGATGGCGCTGTGGAATCCTGTCTTTTGCCAACGGGATTTCCCTGTATGAAGTTTATAATACGTTTAACTGAATCACTTCTTTAATATGCCAAGATCCAGCCCCTATGTTCACTGAACAGAGCCACTGAAGTCCACTGAAGAATTTGCTGCGGAATAGACATGAATAGAATTCCGCTGCTGATCATATCCTTTGGAAATGCAGATGTAGCAATCAGCATATGAACAACGTAAAGTGAATAGCACGTCTAAAAACACCCCAATTCAAATGTCCACTCAGCCATGAACTCACCGGACCAGTTGCTCTATTCCTAATATGGGATCAATCACTCTTTCTCAGCCTAACCTACCTCACAAGGCTGTTTCATAAAAGCTGGAGAACGACGTGTGCCAACCTGAGCTCCTTGAGAGCATGGACGGGATAAAAATGTATTCATTGCACTGTAGCACACCAATGAATCAATTCATATCAGTGACTGATGGCTTGATTTGATTGATTCAATTTATAGGCCTACACTTCACTAATAATCCCAGGATGGGTTACACATACATAAAAACAAATTTAACACTGTATCAGAAAAAAATCACTAACATATTAAATGTAAGCAGCATTTGTTTCCTTCAGGATCCTAGTATAAGGAACCTTTAATAATAAAAGACCCGATCCTGTGGCCGTGTTTTAAAAATATGCTTAGTTAGGCTGCTTAGAGAGCCAGTGTGGTGTAGTGGTTAAGAGCGGTAGTCTCGTAATCTGGGGAACCGGGTTCGCATCTCCGCTCCTCCACATGCAGCTGCTGGGTGACCTTGGGCCAGTCACACTTCTCTGAAGTCTCTCAGCTCCACTCACCTCACAGAGTGTTTGTTGTGGGGGAGGAAGGGAAAGGAGAATGTTAGCCGCTTTGAGACTCCTGAAGGGGAGTGAAAGGCGGGATATCAAATCCAAACTCTTCTTCTTCTTCTTCTTCTTAAATACAAATGAAGATACTTATATATATGTAGAAGCATTTGTAAGTCAGGGTGGCACTTGTTTCCTGAGCCTTTAACAGCCACCTGAAAGACAGAAATTCAGCAGGTGTAACCTTTCTAGGCATGAAGATAAGATGCTGGGGAAAATGTCATTAGTTTAATTTCTGCCTGAGATCCAGCTGTTAAAAAGCACTGAATCAGGAAAGCTGGAAAGAGATTTTCTAAGTTTCAGAACCTTGCAATTTTTTTATGACTCATTCCACCAAAATAATTGATGTTTAGTAGTAGCTCTGCATGTTTTATTATCTGCCTCCACAGTCATATTTTGTCTAACAAGGCATCACGGAATTGAACTGATCATAACATTATTTTGAATTTAATAGGATACAAGTAGACTCTGTAGTATTTTGTTCCACAGGCTTCAATGCGCAACCTCGATGAGATTGAATCTTCAATCCAATGTATACTAACCTCAGAGGGAGGTCCCACTAAACTCAGCAGGACTTACACCTGCGCCCAACTTTGCATGAGTGAACATGTATTGAATTGTGTTGAACATCTATTGGATTGTTCCGTAAGTGGCCAGTTTGATTTCCATAAATCATAAAAAAAACACTTAACAGTAGGTTAGGAAAATGGATGTACTCAACATTCAGCAGGAAGCATTTAACATCTAGATTGTGCTTTGATCTTACATGCCAGTGAGCACAGGGATACACAGCCACAGGACCATTGCTATCAGGAAATTAATTGGTCATGAAGCAGTGTCTCTTTTTCTTATGCACCAATGGCAGTTTTCCAGCTGCTTTTGCAAGCACTGGAACAAGCAAGTTAACCAGATATCACTGTGTCACCAGGCACAGGTAAGTGGCTCTGCCTGGTTTAAGTTTCAGTATAGCATAGCTAACAAAGATAATTTGTCAGTTTATCTTAAGGCTGCCATACCAGCAGAATTGTGGATTCACCAAGTGGAAAAGCGCTTCCACAGTAGATGATGGCTGCAAACTGGTGAATAGCGAGTTTTCTGCTGCCTTCCCCCAGGTTTCTCAAAAACCTTCAATAGCGTTTGAATCATAATATTGTTATGAATATGGGGGATACGAAGCCACAATCCAAAGGAAACATGTCAGGGAACTGGGCTAACTTATAACTGTTTTGTTTTTTCATTTGCATGTTCAATCTGTATGCGTAGGGGCTATTTTATTTGGGACGGTGCTCACCTATTTGGTATCCCAGAATCCACAGTCATCCAACGAAGATATTCAGGACAGCCAGAAGGATGTACAGTGGCACCTCGGGTTAAGAACTTAATTCATTCCGGAGGTCTGTTCTTAACCTGAAACTGTTCTTAACCCGAGGTACCACTTTAGCTAATGGGGCCTCCCGCTGCCGCCACGCTGCCACCGTGCAATTTCTGTTCTCATCCTGAAGCAAAGTTCTTGACCCGAGGTACTATTTCTGGGTTAGCGGAGTCTGTAACCTGAAGCGTCTGTAAGCCGAGGTACCACTGTACTTCTTCACACAGGGAAGTTGCTGCCACAACATGATTTGATGGCCGTCAGTTCAGATGAACTTTAAAAGAGAATCAACAAATCCATGGAAGACGAGACTACAAACGAAACATTGGAGGGGAGAAGATAAGTCTCGCCCTGCACAACTGATCACATGACGCAGTGCACACCCATCATTCGAATGAGAATGCCCATCAACTTTGTGGGGGCCTGGCCTCCTCAAATATTTTATAGCTCCTAGGAATTGGTTCCTTTGGCTACAAATAATGTCTGCTTACTCCTTCCAAGAGAGGAGGCACTATACTTCTGTAAACCAGTTACTGAGGAGCAATAATGGGAGGGGCCTATGGGAGTGTTTCCTATTTGGCTGGCCACTGTGCCTGGTACCTCGCTTGATTTCAGTGGCGTAGCGTGGGGGGTGCAGGGGGGGCTGGCCGCACCGGGCGCAACATCTGGGGGGGGCGCGCTCGCAGCTCTCTGCCCCTACCTGGCTCACTCACTCTCTCTCACTGCAGTGCTGGCTGTGCGAATCCGATCCGAGCCTCCGGGTCGCCGCCCACTGTGGAGGGGAGGGTGCCAGGCGTGCGGTGCAGTGCTGAGAGAGAGCGAGGGACTATCTGGGGGAGGGACAGTGCAGCGGGGGGGGGGCGCAAATTACTTGCCTTGCCCCGGGTTAGGGGGCGCAAATTACTTGCCTTGCCCCGGGTGCTGACAACCCATGCTACGCCACTGCTTGATTTAAAGATTTTCAGAGACTTTGAGTCTAAAGATTTCATTTTGTACTTGTTATGGTTTGAAGGAATTCCATAAAGATTGTCTATTGCGTATGTACGTACACGGTCATCGTGTTGCCTAGATATTGCTGATGGCCACTGTGGGGAACAGGATGTTGGACTCAATAGGCCTTTGGTCTGATCCAGAAGGCTCTTCCTAGGTACATAGATGCCATATACTCTATGGTCTATTACAGCAACAGACGCATGACATGAATCCTCTCTGTATTCAGTACTTCACCACAAATCAGGTGATTGCTTGTGTGTCATTGAGCAGAGTGATTCAAAACTGGTGGCAACACGCATCTAAAAATATGCATAAAGATATGCAAGAAACTAGCGTCTGCTCCAGGTTGAGGTTATCCAAGGACTTAATTACAGATGAAGGGATCCATTTTAAGAATGCGGTTGGAAAATGGGGGTGGCAGCAGTAAAAGATAAAGGATAATGCAGCAGCGTCACGGCAGTGAAAAGCCTTGCTACAATTTTGGCATGAAGGGCCATTCTTTCTAATGGTCATGCTGTTTAAGAATCCAAAACATATATCATTATTTTTTTAATGCCAGAAGAATTAGCAACAAACGGTGCACCAGGAACAACAAAAATATGTGACATAATGTTGAACACTGGAGAATTTCTTGCTGCAAAACTGCTTAGAATCCCCCCAGAAGCAACTCCCTTAAGACACGTTTCAGCAATCAAGTGTTTTGACTGTAGCTCTTATCAGTGTTTCCAAAATGGAATTGCATAATTAAATTATTTAAAATTGGCACTGTAATCAGGGGCATGCATTTAATGAATATTCAAGCTCACGGATCATTTGTTTAGGAATGAGAAAGGAGGAGCACTTGCCTAGCTACTCCCCCCTCCTCTTATCATCTAAAGAGCCATCCAGAAGATGGAGCCCCAGTTCTGTCGCTAACAAAAAGTAACAGTCAAAATAATTGAATCTGTGCTTCTCCAAATATCAGGAAATGAAAATACTTGCAGAAATATAAAGTGAAATCTATATTCCAAGGCAGCTGGAATGATGATTGGAGGCACTAACATTTTCCAGCATGGAAAGTCTGGTTTGGGGCAATGTATCGTTCGCATCTCGGCTCCATGTCACTCAAGGCAAGGTCAGCCATCGCAACAGGAACGGCTCTGGTTGCTATAATTCTGTGCCATATTCACAGACGAAACACACGGCACTTGTGAAACTGATAATCTTGAAAATCACCGATCCATTCAAATTTTGAAAATAAAATGAGCATGGGGAGGCTTTGGGGAAGTTGTGGTCCTTAATAGGCTACATAGCTCTTTGCACTTTAAGGGAAAACATTTTTAAAAGATCTCTTTCCCCAAATGAAATATTGTAGCACCAGACCGTAACAGCAGATAGGAATCTTTGCTAACAGGGTTCGCTTTGTTAACTCGATCGCCATTCTTCAACCATTTTTACAAAACCTGTAGGACTTCATTTGGACGACTTATGCATACATGAAACGAGCACGAGAGAACCCTTTTTGTTTGTGCGGTGATTTTGGCTGGAATGGGGGGCTTTTAAAGAATTTTGATCTGCAATTCTTCCTTTTCTGAGGTCTCTTCTATGTAGTTCAAGCAATTTGTCATCCGATTAGCCTGATGAAGCATGGCGAAGTTATTTGAACTGTAAATTTTCCGCAGGCAAAATAAAATGCAAACAGGAAGAGCTTCCTGTGCCTGCCAAAGCAATGATCCTTGGAATACAAATAAGAGAAAACCATGCTGACAGCAAAAGCTATTTTTAAATTCTGTCACTGGCTCGCAGGCATCATGCCTTTAACCGGACTGCATCTGTATTCTCCAGCCCCAATAAGAGGGAAGCTCTTGTCTTAAAGAACAGCTCTTTAATCACAGCGAAGGAAGACGCTTATGTGGATATGAGTGGTGATTGCTGGTTCACACTCAAGTGGAATGTTTACTGTTCGGGCCAATCTTGACGGAGGAGCAGGAGCAGGAAGAATTCCCAGCCCATTTGCAAGATATTGGAGCACGCTATGGGGGAGAAGTAAGGGGTTACCGCTGCCGGTGACATTAAACGATCTTAATGCCTTGTAGGAAGAACTAGTGGGAAGTCCTCACTTGCTCGAGCAAATCTGTGTAATTTACATCATGACACACTCCAGAAGTCCTCAGGGGTGGAACAAAATCCCCAGAGAATCGAAGTCAGGACTTCTCCATTAGGGTTTATTTCAATAGCTCGGAGTCACATTGAAGATGGGAGCATTTTGCCTAGTCTTCCATATCTTCAGCGTTTGCACAGTCTATCCACTCAGCTGGTTCCATGGCAACGTGCGGCCGCACAACAGGGACATGCCTCTTGGTCCTTTTCCCTCTAAATGGCTTCAGCTCCATAGAATTCATGGCTTTGTCCTCAAGGGAACTTGCCCAGGAATCAAGAAGCCTGAGCTTACGTTTTTCACATAGGCAACAACTTGTCTCTTGGTGGCGTGTCCATCTCTTTTATCCCATCAATTTAATCTGGCAGGCTGAGAAACACAGAATCTTACAGCGAACGCTGCAATGAGTACCTCTCAAACCAGGCCTGGAGGTGGCAAGTCTCTGTCAGGAACAGATCTATTAGCAAAGCACAGAACAAACTTTTATAAGAGAAAGGAAGAAAAGAGAGATATGAGATTCAACCAATACTTCTGGAAATAAATCACAGTATCAAAAATACATTTAGGGCTGAAATTGATTCAGAGCACACGTGTGTATCGGTAATATTTAAGCATGGGGAAGAAATACACTGTATGGTGTACTCCATACAGTTCTAAAATTAACTTTATCAATTGTCCAAGTTTAACTGGAAATTTGTTGGCATACATCTCAAGAAACAATGGAGTAAGCCTCTGGGGGTGAAGTAAAACCATTGAAGAATCACAGCACCCGCTGGGGTATAGAGACAGGTAACTCCTAACTGCTGCCTCTCACGTTGTTTTTGCTGCATTAGCTGCCTTTGGGGCACAAGCCTGGGTAGTGCTTATGGAGGTCCTAGGCTGTCAAGACTTGGCCTCATTGCTGTGGTCCAAAGGTCCCAACCAGCTTGGCTGCAGGACTTGCCAGAAGGAGGCATATAAGACGCCATCCAACTGTCATAGGGACTCCAATCTAGATTTGTGCAGGCTTTACGCCTTAGCCTTTTCTTCTCCCAAAGATGTCCTGCAAGGCAGTGGGTACAGATTTTTCCTCAGGGTTTACTCCAGAAGCCTTTCTCACGAATAAGTATAGGCAAAACAGAGCTTGGTGAGGAGCCACCTATGGAACAATAAGCAAATGGCTGATCTCTGCTTATTGTACACTGATGAAATCCTAATTCCCTATGCTTCTGAGGTTCTGCAGGGCCATTCCCTCCTTTCAGACATGTTTTGAAAACTATCTTGTTTAGACACGCCTTTGAAATGAAATGAAATAAATAAATAAATCTCATTCTAACCAGTCAGTATTTACTGATGCTTTATTGATTTTTCTAATGGCGTTCTTATGGATCAGCTTTCTGCTGACTTAATTTTTATATGCTGTGTCCTGCAGATTATGACTATGTCAATAAATAAATGTGCCACCGTGTCAAGAGTTCCTTTCTGCGCTTATGTTTCCATGAATACACATGTGTGCTATTCTATAACTCAAAAGATGGAGGAGATGCAAACTGAAAACTATGGCAAACTGCAAGCAGTGAATTTAAGAAGCAAGATACAGTTAACACAGATAAAAGCCCATGGCTCTATTTTAATGTTTGTTAGGCTTCACGCCCCCCGATTTTGGGCAGCAAATTTCATCTATGCACTGGTAACTTCCAGATTGGATTACAGCAATGCACACTCTACATGGGACTGCAGCTTAACTGCTCATTGGAGCTTGGCTGCTCACTGTGACAGAATATCATCATCTTCATTATTATACCACTGTTGAAAGAACTGCACTAGCTGCCAATTAGTTGCTGGGCTAAGTTCAAGGTTCCTGTATACAAAGCCCTGTAAAGCTTGAGACCAGTTTTCCTAAATGATACTCTCATCCCTTATACAGCAGATCAGATACCATCTTATCAGAAAGTCTGCTCTGCACTGTTGGAACTGGCTCTTTAGGCCAATACCTACCCCTTGAAATGCCCTCCCATTACATATCAGATAAGTGCCATTAAAAAAGGGGGTTCCTGTTGAAGACTCCTCTTTCAACGGTGGGGATTTTTTTTATTATCCCAGTTGGTATAGGAATTAATTGTCTTTTTTTTTTAAAAAAAAAGACTTGCGATTGTTTTTATATGTGCATATGTTTTAATTATTTTCTTTTGTATGCAGTGATTTTGTACAAGTTTTTGTTGCACTGTGAAATCATTTCAATATGCTTCATAGGAAACTACTCATAACTGAAATTGTTGTTGTAGTAGTAGTAGTAGTAGTAGTAAATGAAAAAGGTTATGGGCTTTTCCTTTGCTTAAAAAACCCCAAACATTAAAGGGGCTCTACACAACCATCCTTGGAGGGACCTGTCTGTATTTGGGCAGATGTAATCCACTCCTGTGCCTATAGATTTCATCCACTTTGACCAAAAGTGGAAAAGTCATAGTAAATTTAAGATTCCTCAGTACAGTGGTGAATAGGGAACACACAGATTAATTTTCCACAGAGCAGCTCATTTTGGATCGAAGAGGAAAGAAAGGACGGAGCAACTGAGAAACAGATGGGAACTTTTAAAAATTACAGTAGTACCTCGGGTTACATACGCTTCAGGTTACATACGCTTCAGGTTACAGACTCTGCTAACCCAGAAATACTACCTCGGGTTAAGAATTTTGCTTCAGGATGAGAACAGAAATTGTGCTCCAGCGGCGCAGTGGCAGCAGGAGGCCCCATTAGCTAAAGTGGTGCTTCAGGTTAAGAACAGTTTCAGGTTAAGAACGGACCTCCGGAACGAATTAAGTACTTAACCCAAGGTACCACTGTACACAGAAAAAAGGTGAAGCTTGGGGGCAATGCACTCCATAATATTTACTTTAATATTTGTGCCCTGCTACCATTTCCTAAAGTTAGCTAACATAACTATTAAAGCAATAAGGGCTGTAGACAAGGGTCATAATCCCACTCAGAGCAGACCCACTGAAATCATTCAACGTGTCTATGTTAAGTCTGCTGTTTTCAGTGGGTTTACTCGGAATAAAACTGAATTGGATACAACCCCATAATGATTATTGTTTTACAAGCCCCTGGAATCCCTGGATTCTCTCACCGCTTAGAGCTTGGGATGGCACACAACAATATGTTGATATTTCAGGCAACGTACAACATATGGGAAAACAAGAACAACACACCAGCCCCACTAAACAGTAATAAAGAAACCCATTAGCTATACACAAACATTAAACAAACAATAACTAACTTGCAGAGAAACAAAATCTCAACCCGTCCTCCTTAGCCCCCAAATCATTCACATTTCTCCTCCTTAACCACGCCGCCCATAATTCTGGCGTCAGGCCAGGTGCTGCAAATCAGCAATGGGGAGTCGGAGTCTAGGGTCCCCCTCCAGAGATGCTCCAGCATCTCTCCTCTCCAGCAGCTAAAAGGGTCCTTCATTCCACGTGAACTTCAAGGGGAGGGTGATATGACCTGTGCTAGAAACGGAGCTGAGACCTTTTCCTGAGCATGGGCAGACAGCTGTTCACTGTGTGGGTGGCAATTCTAAACCCCACCCCCCCTGTGCCTGGTGGGGCTTTATAGAGGGATGAGACCAGCACTGCCTCTGCAGGAAGGTGAGGAAAGGGCAGGCCGATCACCATGTCAGCTGGAGAAGACACAGCAATCAGGCTGGATGCTACCATGCAACAGCCCTAGGCTCTCCCCAGCTCTGGAAAGTGCAATCTTAGGGCTTTTCAGCTGGCTGCTGCCGCCAGTGGCAATTCTATCTGCCTCCACATTTGTTGGGTGGAAGAGCGAGCTCTGCGCCAGCAGAGTGCGCAGATTGTGGTTGGTGGATTGCACTTCCAGCTAGAAAAATTCATTTAGGAATGTGGGCCTTATACTAAGTCAGAACATTAAAAAGGTAAAGGTAAAGGGACCTCTGACCATTAGGTCCAGTCGAGGCCGACTCTGGGGTTGCGGCGCTCATCTCGCTTTATTGGCCGAGGGAGCCGGCGTACAGCTTCTGGGTCATGTGGCCAGCATGACTAAGCCGCTTCTGGCGAACCAGAGCAGTGCACAGAAACGCCGTTTACCTTCCTGCCAGAGCAGTAACTATTTATCTACTTGCACTTTGACGTGCTTTCAAACTGCTAGGTGGGCAGGAGCAGGGATCGAGCAATGGGAGCTCACCCCATCGTGGGGATTCAAACCTCCGACCTTCTGATCTGCAAGTCCTAGGCTCTGTGGTTTAACCCACAGCGCCACCCGCATCCCATACTGTCTATACTGACTGGCAACAGCTCTCTGGGGTTTCAGGCAGGAGTTTCTCCCAGTGCTTCCTGGAGATGCCATTATGGATTGAACCTGGGATCTTCTGCATGCAAGGCTGATGCTCTAGCCATTGAGCTATGGTCCTACCCCTTTCCAAATGCACAGAGGATGCCCATCCGTACATGTTGTTAAGGCTTTGATGGGTTAAAAACACACACACACACATGCTTTCTGAAATATGAACAGCAAAGCTCTTCTCCTTTTGAAAATGTACCTAGCTCAGTCTGAAGGGAATGTTCCTGCAGAAAGAGGAGGGGGCTGTCTTCCGAACTATCAGCAGTGACTTTTTCCCTTTTATAACAAGGGTTTTACCCTGCAGGAGAAGAGAGGGAAAGAGGCAGAGTCAACGTCACGGATAAAATTCAAGCCCAAACCTAATTTTCATGCTCTACTTATTTGGCTGGATCAGAGGTCCTGACGGAGATCCTTGAGAATGTGGAAAAAAGTAAGAGTGAGTATGTGAAAGCAAAAAAAGGCAGCTTGTCTCAAAGATGTAGTTGGGTCCCGTCCCCCAACACCGTCCCACCTTTTTGGATTGCGAGACTACACAGAGCACCAGTCTCGTTTCTTCAGTGCGGAAGCTGCCAGAGAGAGAACCCACACAGGAGTTTTTCAGGGACCTAAATCCATTTCCCCTTCGTCCTTAGGTTGACCCATTGGAAATTGACCAATAATCCACCAGTCACTCCCAGATGAAGTTTACCCCTGCAGAGATGGCCAAAGAACCATTTCAAAAATGGCTGGGAGCTGCCATTTTAACTCCCTGTGCCTGGCCTAATGTCATTCCATGGTGTTGTGGCAAATTAAAATGGAGCCTCACAAGCCCAGTTGCCTGGTGTGAAGGGCCGGCCACAGGCCTCACCGCTGGTCGATCCTGATGGAGCATGGAAGCCACCCTAGGATGCCAAATGCTGATACCACACCTGACATGGGAACTGTGGGTTACCCTTGTCTGGAATATTCATTGAAGAAGCTGGAGATTTTAGAAATATTCATCACTGTTGTGGTGGTTCGGTTTTGTCCAATTTTCTTCGGATTCCCTCCCCCAATCTACTGTATCCTTTCTCCCCCTCCAAAATCATGTGGAAGAAGCAATCAGCAGGGTGCCAGCTGATCGCATTTCAGATGGGCTGCTACATTCGGTTGAATTAGCAAGCGTCTATTTTTAGGTGAAATTTTCCTTACAGGTACATAACAAACAGTACACAAGGGAGCAGCTAATTAACTGATTCCGTCCGTTAGAGAGTTGCCTCAAAAGGTCAAACTATTCTCAGGTCTGTGCCAGCAAAAACAGCTGTCAGTGATTTGATCATCTCTTTGCTAATTATAAGGAGAGTTTTCAATGCCTTGGTCTCTGTTGGGGCAATTAGTACTCATGCCTTTACCGTAACGTCTACTCTAAACCTTATGGTAATGCTTTGGAAATTCCAGCTCAGACCCTGAGATCATCAGCAGGTGTGTCTTTGGTCGTTCCTCACGTTGGGGAAGATCGATTGACAACAATGGAAAACAGAGCCTTTAGTGTCATCAGCCCAGTCCTGTGGAACTCCCTGCCACTGGAGATTCAGCATGCGCCTTCTGTGTCAACTTTTAAATGCCTGCTGAAAACTTCTGTCCTGCCAGGCCTATTCAGGTGATTAAGAGTATGTTCCCTACAATGGACTATCAACCCTTGTTTTTACAAAACACAATTTTTTACTTTTATCTTTTGAATATTTATTGAATTTTATAACAAATAATGATACAAATCTCATTCATCATGTTATTTACAATTATTCTCCCACCCCTCCTCTGGACTTCCCTCAGCTCCCCCTCTGCTGAGTTATTTAGTTTTATTTATTGTATCCTGCTTTTCCTACATGCTTCTATCTTGTTTTAATTTTTTTTGGTGCTTTATTGTTTGGTTTTATGTTTTTATATTGTTGTAAACCGCTGTGCTATATCTTTATGTTTTCTCCTGGCGCCTAAAGATATGCAGTGAAGGTGCCAGGTGGGCATTCCACAAAAGGAGAGCCATCTCAGAAAAGGCCCACTCTCATGTTGCCACCCTCAGGATCTCTTGTGGAGGAGGCACATTAAGAAGGGCCTGTACAGTGCTAATCCTACTAAGAGTAGACCCAATGAAGTCAATAGACGTTCCTTATGAATTTCAGTGGGTCTATTCAAAGTAGAACTTAGTTGGATACCACCCATCGACAAAGGGTACAGTCCTGTTTGCTTAGATGGAAGTAACACTACAATTCTAAACAAATCTTACTGAATTCAGTGGGGATTAGTCACTGGTGAATGAGGTTAATATTGTAGCATAAGCATCCTTGAATTTAGTAGCCCTTCTGAATTCTGAATGGGGCCGGGTGGTGCTGTGGGTTAAACCACAGAGCCTAGGACTTGCCGATCAGAAGGTCGGCAGTTCAAATCCCTGCAACGGGGTGAGCTCCCGTTGCTCGTTCCGTGCTCCTGCCAACCTAGCAGTTCGAAAGGACGTCAAAGTGCAAGTAGATAAATAGGTACCCCTCCGGCGGAAAGGTAAACGGTGTTTCCGTGTGCTGCTCTGGTTCGCCAGAAGCGGCTTAGTCATGCTGGCCACATGACCCGGAAGCTGTACGCCGGCTCCCTCGGCCAATAAAGCGAGATGAGCGCCTCAACCCCAGAGTCCGCCATCACTGGACCTAATGGTCAGGGGTCCCTTTACCTTTACCTTTACCTCTGAATTCTATAGGAGTTTGCTGCAAATCTGGTGAACCAGCACTATACCAAATAAGGGCAAATAAGAAATGGAGGAGGGGACCCATTATACACATTATCTAAAAATCAAGAAATTAAAAGCACATTCTACTCCAATTATAATAATAATAATTTATTATTATGGTCAGAGACCAGCTTGTAAAACACGTAATGGGACTGCACTCCCAAAAGCAAAGCAGACATTTAAAACAATATAAACACCCACCTCCAATAAATGACCTTCAATGGAACACCAGATCTGCAGTTATTTTCTTTCTCCTTGCTCATTTCATTTTACTTTATTGATAACAGATTTCTCCTTTCCCAGTTTTTGTTGTTTCTTTTAAATAAAGGCTCTGTGGGTGTACAATATACCTGCTGCAACGTTGTTCTGCAGCGCTCGAAGTGATTCCGTTGAAAGGGGTCGTTGATCATCCCACTTCACATCTCTAGTGTAAAATTCAGCAGTCAAAGCCACTGCTCCAGGCTGGCAAGTGCTGTGTGTTTAATTAAATTAGATTAACTACATCATTCGGCAAACATCCCCTTTGTCTCTTCCAGTGCAATATCTTAATCTCTCATTCCTCATTGCAATCTGCGCTGCAACCACACGGTGGTGCCAAATGGCTTAAGAAAAGGAAGGACTGTTTTGCAAAAAAAACCAAAACACGTTTAATTTAGTACATACTGTGAGTCAGGGCAGCTAACCGTGAGTTTGGGCCCTGGGGGGTGGGGGCATTTGAGACCCTCAGCAAAGGAGAACCAGCTAAATATATTTACATGGGATATAGAATTACCTCGTAATATGTATAATAAATCTCACCGTGTTAAGAATATTAACAGGAACAAACAGGGTGGTATTCAAATGTAACAATGCTGTCCAGGGTTGTAAAGACTGTAGAGAGAATAATAGGGTACACTCTTCCCACCTTAGATCAAATCTATGCTGCCAGGTGCCATAAGAAAGCTGCAGAGATAGTGCAGGATAGTACGCACCCCGGAAATGACCTCTTTCAGCTTCTGCCTTCTGGAAGAAGGTATAGGGTTATAAAGGTCAGGACTAGCCGCCTGAGAAACAGTTTCTACGCAAACGCAATTCTGGTTCTAAATGCAGCATAAGGGGTCTCTATAGCATAGTGTATTTCAAAATGGGGTTTCAGAGTTTTTAGGGGTTTTTGAATGTTTTATGTAGTTTTTCAATTTCATTGTTCTGCATGGGACAATGACAATAAAGATATCGTATATCATAATAAATCATTTGATAAATAATAATAATGGTGCTTGTGGAAATCTCCAGTGAAAATATGGTGTTCTGCTGCTGCAAGTGCTTGGGTTAGATGTGGGTTTGTTTTTGAGACCACTGTTGCTGAAATATTGTAAGCACAGGAATGCTTCGAAGTGGTCTTTATTAGCCAACCAGTTTGACTGCCACATTCAGGACTGAACCAGAAGAACTCTGCAGGAACCCAGAAGAGACCAATGAGAAACAAGCAAAGCAGGAACATCCCCGGTGGCTTTTGGCGCATGTTAGCACCATTATCATTTCCACCAATGGCTCGTGTCACCCTGGGTGCTTGTGTGATGGTGGGAGGGCCATAGCTCAGTGGTAAGAATCTGTTTTCCATGCATAAGATCCCAGACACCACTCCCAGCATCTCAAGTCAGGGCTGGGAGAAAACCCAGTCCAAAATCTAGTGTGGACAATAATGAGCTAGACAGACCAATAGCCAGACTCGGTATAAGGCAGCTGCATGCATTCTTGTGTGTTGCAGCCAACACACCTGAACCAGAAGGAATCCTGATGCTTGCAATCATTTATTTCATTGGTTTAAACATCTCAGTTCACTGTCGGTATTTGGGCTGCAGACTAAGAGGAGCCAAAAGCACTCAACAGTAGACCTTGGGGTTTTTTTTTTTGGAAAACAAGTGCCAAAGGAGTAAATACATTTGCATGGAATAAAGACATTTGCAGTACCGCTAGTGGAAAATCCTTAGCCATACCTACTCTTCCTTAACAAGCAGACACAAACTTAATAATGTACCTGCTGATTTTAACAACATCCTACAGGAATTGAAACATCAAGAGAATGTGCTCTCCATTTGTCTTACACAGTTTTACTCATAAAGACCACCTATAAATATTTGAAGCCATGAACTAAATATACACATCCTAAGTCCACCTGCAGCTTCAATTCCTTTGGAGTCTTTATATTTTGGGAAAGGGGAGGCGGAAGAGCGTGATGAGCAAAGGCTGGCGCCGTTTGAAAAGGACGGCTGCTTCATCTTGTGAAGACGGTCTCTGAGGCTCCAGGGTACTCTGTGAAAAGCTAATATTTCATCAAGAGGAGTTCTAATCGACTATCTCCCTGCTTGAAGTAGCCACAAAATTACACAATAGGTTAATGAAAGGGCAGCGCATACTGTGACACTTTCAGGAGTGATAACTGAAGTCAAATATCTTCATGGGATGGGAAAATAATATTCACCCTTGAAAGCAGGCTTCTGCAAACCACTCTGTATGTGTTTGGGATTACAGCTACAGCACAGCCAATGTGGGGGGAAATTCAGGGATGATGGCAATTGTATTCCAAACATCTGGAGTGCAACAGATAGGGGGAGGCTGCTTTCAAAGGTGATTTGGGCAGGTTTTTAGAACAGTGTCTTAAAATATTATCTGTTTATATAATACCCTCCATGGCATGGCACTTTGCAAACATAGGAAGGTGGGAAGCTGCCTTGAAAGAGTCCTCCACAGTGATGAATGGCCCCTGCCCAGTGAGGCCATCTGATGGACACATCTGCCATATCCTTCATGACATCAGGGCTGGTTACAATTGCTCTCTAAGCATTTATTGTGGCTTATCCTTGGGGGCGGATTTTATCCTTAAAGAATGTACGACGAATGAACCGTAAGAGTGAATGAACAATAATATGGGGAAATGATTCTGCTACAACTAGCCCAGACTGTTCCCTTGACCTCAATGCTGAGTTCCTCCTGTCCGCTGCAGTAGGATGGGTGAAACAGTTTCATTCTTTCACATCTGAGTGGATTGAAGGTCTGACTTGTTATAAGACAACTTCATATAGCCATATGTTTTCAGTCAAGACTGATCCTAGAGAGGAATCTCAGTCTGGACCAACATAATGGTCCAATTCAAATCCATGCAACGGTGTGAGCTCCTGTTGCTCTGTCCCAGCTTCTGCTACCTAGCAGGGAAGTTCGCCTGGTGCCTTCATTATACACCTTTAGGCACCAGGCAAGAATGTTCCTTTTAAGCCAGGCCTTTGGTTGATCTTATTGACATCCAACACCCTTTTAAAATATGGGGTTTTTTTTGGGGGGGGGGGTTATTGGGTTGTTGTTTTTATTTTGATTATGTATTTTGAGGTTTTCTATTTTGATTTTATTCTGTGAACCGCTCTGAGACCTCTGGGTATAGGGCAATATATAAATTCTAACAACAACAACAATAGCAGTTTGAACGCATACCAGTGCAAGTAGATATATAGGTACCACAGCGGTAGGAAGGTAAACTGCATTTCCATGTGTTCTGGCACTCGTCACGGTCCTCTGTGCACCAGTAGCGGTTTAATCCTGCTGGCCATATGACCTGGAAAGCTGTCTGTGGACAAACGTCGGTTCCCTCGGCCTGAAAAGCAAGATGAGCATCGAAGCCCATAGTCGCCTTTGACTGGACTTAACTGTCCAGGGGTCCTTTATGTTTTACCTTATAGTTCTATCCTACATTCTTCTAAGAAGCTCAGATGGCATACCTAATTTTCCACTAGGCATTTTATTCACATATCAACCTTATGTGACAGCCAGTGTGGTGTAGTGGTTAAGAGCGGTGGACTCGTAATCTGGTGAACCAGGTTCACTTCCCCGCTCCTCCACATGCAGCTGCTGGGTGACCTTGGGCCAGTCACACTTCTCTGAAGTCTCTCAGCCTCACTCAACTCACTGAGTGTTTGTTGTGGGGGAGGAAGGGAAAGGAGATTGTTAGCTGCTTTCAGACTCCTTAGGGTAGTGATAAAGCGGGTTATCAAATCCAAACTCCTCCTCCTTCTCCTCTTCTTCTTCTTTTTATGCGGTAGGTTAAACCAGGAGAGAGTGACTGAACCAAGTTCACTGATGAGGAATCTGAACTCTGGTCTCCTGTGTCCCACTGTGCCAGCATTGCAAAACAAAGCAAGTAACCATGCAGCTGTTCATACACATGCTAGCATGTCACCAATGTGCACTGTTACCACATAAGGGTGTCTTGGAAAACCCTTGTGCACAGCTGGCACAAGGAGGGTGGGCCCCTATGAAGCCAGTTATAACGGTGTAGCTGCACACATGACTTGGGATTGCAGCCGACAAATAGCACAGCATAGCAGACTGCTTTACATAAGTGCAAGTCTCTGCTCTGTTGCATCTATTGCAGAGACTGGGTTCAAGAGAAATGTGACCTTCCCTGAATTGCAGAAATGTTGGGAATCTGAGGTGAGATTCCCCACGTGGCACAAGTTGCCCCCAGTTCCAGTTCACCACACAGAGGCAGCTTAAGGACCAAAATAGTTTACTGCGGCAAAAGATAAGGCTTCAGTAATACAGTTACGGATGTTGATACATACAGCTTGTAGGCTTTGTAGATACACACACAGTATTTCTATTGCTCCAGCAATTCGAGACATGACATAGACTCTGAAATGCAGCACAAGACCCTGACACTAATGAGCTGAAATGCCTTAAACACTTATATAGTCATCACTGGACCACTAACATAGCAACTGGCTTGGCTGCCCATGTACCAATTGGCTTATCTTATCCATGGGGTGATTTATGCCCAGGAATGAAATTAAGCCCTTCCTCCATGACCAGTTCCTCCAACAAGAAATGTGTGCTAGCAACTGCAGAAGCACTTCAACATGCAGTGTGCCTCTTGGCAAGGCAAGAGTCACAAGAGCCTGGCACTGGTGCCTCCAACTGCATTAGAACTGAGAAACTGGGGACTCAGCTACATTAGTCAAACAACAGTGTTTTGAATGCGTTATAAACATGCAACACCAGGTGGCGCTGTAGAGCAAAAAACTTTTCTATGCGATTTTACATAGTGCTTTTTTCTTTCGTTATAATGATTTCATTTATGACTTATTTATAGTGGCTTTTTCCTGTGTGTAGATCCATCCTCAGAGTCACTTTGCTTGTTGCTTATGTGTGGCCCGAGTTTACTCTGAGCATGTGTCCAATGTGACATCGTCCAGTGAATGTCGGTATACAGTAATCCTGCCGTGCCCAGAACCCCGTCAGGCATGTTCAGCAGCTGTGCTGTACAGTTCTGCGTAAAACACCTGCATAATTCAGCATGATACAGCTTTGCATATGAGGAGTTCAGGAGTGATAAATTTATTTAAAATTATAAAATAAAAATCCAAGTAATATTTCTAAAATGTCCATACTTGGGCAGTTTCAGAGTAGAGTTTCAGAAAGCAGAAACAGGGGTGCCCCATGACTGTTTTCCCCCCAAATTTTTAAAATTGATTTTCACATTTATCACAAAATGACATAACAAAAAAACGCAAGACACACAACAAAGAAAAACACATGAATTTCATTATATCACATTTATAACAGTTCTCCAAGTTCATATTTCTGATATTAACTCCTTTCATTTACTAATCTTTTTTCCTTTATTAATCTTCTAATCCTTAATGTTTACTACCACATATCCTTATTCTACCTCTAGGCCTATTTGTTACTTCCAAGGATTTTCAATTTATCTTCTATTACATTATTTAGCTAAATATTATTTGATTTTCTTCCAATCCTCTTGTGTCTCCTCTTCTTTCTGGTCACGGATTCTTCCAGTCAGGTCGGCCAGCTCCAAAAAGTGCAACATCTTCACCTGCCATTCTTCTAATGTTGGTATTTCTTGCGATTTCCAATTTTTGGCTAATAAAAGTCTTGCCGCTGTAGTGGCATACAAAAATAACCTATCATCTTTTTTGGGCAATTCCCATGACTGTTGGTTCGGTATTACTGCAGAAAGCCAGGATGAAAACATTTTTAAAAAACAAAAAACTAAACAGTGTAAATCTGTGAAGCTGCAAAATGTCCCTACCACATAACTTATTGCTGATATTTCCCTAGCTAGCAGCCATCATTGGGAAGAGAGTAATAGGTTCATTAATGAGAGCAAGATGGCAGTACAGGATCAGGGTATAGTTTATGAAGATCTGGGACCCTCTGGCATCTCCCGTTCTCCACATAAGCATGGTATAGGAGTGGATGTATGGAAGTGAGAGCTGGACCATAAAGAAGGCTGATCGCCGAAGAATTGACGCTTTTGAATTATGGTGCTGGAGGAGACTCTTGAGAGTCCCATGGACTGCAAGAAGATCAAATGCATCCATTCTGAAGGAAATCAGCCCTGAGTGCTCACTGGAAGGACAGATCCTGAAGCTGAGGCTCCAATACTTTGGCCACCTCATGAGAAGAGAAGACTCCCTGGAAAAGACCCTGATGCTGGGAAAGATGGAGGGCACAAGGAGAAGGGGACGACAGAGGACGAGATGGTTAGACAGGGTTCTCGAAGCTACAAACATGAGTCTGACCAAACTGCGGATGGCAGTGGAAGACAGGAGTGCCTGGCGTGCTCTGGTCCATGGGGTCACGAAGAGTCGGACACGACTGAATGACTAAACAACAGGAGTGGTTGTCAGCACTGCATGGGTTGTGACACCACATTCATGTATCTCTAAAAATACATTTTGCTGCACGTTTTCCCCTCCCTGTCGTTAATTGTGGCTGCCTTCCTGATGCAGTGGAAGATGGTTTGATTGGGTTTGGCAACTTGAGAAACAAATACTGTGAGCGCTTCATTTTGCTACCAGAGCTGAATAAGCCCTTATCAGCCCAAGAAAGAACTGCCTATCCATATTAATTTAATTCCAACTGATTTGAATTACTGAGTTTCAGGGAATGAACAAAAGGGCTCCTCTTTGAAAAGCAAGGATTAGCCGTGTCCTCATTTTCTCATTTTTGGAAAGCTTCAGAAACTATCAATCCTTTTTACGCCCTCTGATCTTGCTTCCCTGCTTCTTAAAGCCTACAGTGGCAGGCTGAATGACTTCAAGGGTATAGATGTTTGCTGACAGTGTCTGTCAGGGAACGTGGAGTGATCAAATAGTTCTGAAACCATTTGTGATCAACTGGATCAATAAAAGACCAATGTGGGCAGTTTGCCATGCTGACTTCCTTTAAACACACACACACACACACACACACACACACACAAATAAACCATGACCTTTAAGAGATTCCAACAGAATGTTCTAACGCATGTTTACATGTTTATCCAGTTAAGGTGTGGGCAGCTGTTGCGGCCCATCAAGGCGGGCTCTGATCTCCCGGGAGCAACAATGGGGCTAGGTGGCCAGCAGCTGGGGAACCCCTTGGCTGGCCGCTTTGATTGGTGGGCTTTCCTGCCATCTAAACATTTGAATCCTGAGCCAATCCAGCCAAGGTGAGTGGGTGGGGCCGCAAGCACTGTAGTATCTATCATTATATGAAAGAGATGGAAAACCTTTGGCCCTCCAGATGTTGTTGGCTTCCAACTCTCATCAGCACTAGCCTACATGGCCAAGTATTTGGAATGATGGCAGTTGTAGTATAAAAACTTCTCCATTCCTGTGGTAACTCTTCAAGCCAGATCCTGTTGCAACCCTGTTCAGAGATATGCTAAGTCACTGTCATGTCATGTGACGTTTAGTTAATTACTGATCGATTCCCTAATATTCTACAGAGGCAGTTTCTGGCACGTTTACATAGCCTGAAGAGACCCTTCTGAGTCTCGCTGATGCTCAGAATTGTGGACCATGTTTTGGATCAGGTTAGCCATATTGATTTGTATGCTGTTGGTGGATTATTGTCATTGTCCTGTTGGGCTGTGTATGTGATAAAGGGGAGCCATACCGGGGTGAAGGCGTCTTCTTCTGTTTGTCCCCGTGTCAGTTTCAGTTTATTAGTTAATTTTTCTAGTAGGGCTGTTTCCCATACTATTTGGTACCATTGGTCCATACTTACTCCTGACAGGTCTCTCCAGTGTCTGGCTATGATGCTTCTGGCTGCTGAGAGTAGGTGGGTTATGAGTTCTTTGTGGTGTAAATGGAAAAACAACAACGAGGCATTACACTTACATCTGTAAAACAAGAAAATCCTTAATAAAATATCAAGATAAAAAAAAGAAAAGAATTGTGGACCATGTTTCCAGATACATGTTACTGTGGCCCTGTCGCATGGCACTGCCTTCCTCCTGTCTACAATGGAGAAGACTGGCACCATTGCTGTCCTCCATTTTGTTTAGCTTACTCAAGGTGTAGAAAACAGGCAGCTGCCCCCCCCCCCAAAAGGAAAAAAGTCTCTCAGACAGGATTGGCCTTGAAGAGAAGTCAGACTGCAGAGACTTGGCACCCACAGTCAAGGAGAATGGAAGTAGGATCAGGGCTGTTAGAATGTGTTTGCCCAAGCCAGACTCTGGGAAAGGCAGCATGCCAAACCTTTGCAGGAATGAAGCTTTTGGGTGAGCAAACTGCCAATTCTTGAATTGCTGTCAGCTGCGAAACGGGAACCTTCCACTGAAGTGCTTATGCAAATCCTATCTTTGCTGAAGTAGATATTCTAATTCACACTCATTGTGGTAAGTAGTGGCAAGGCGTCTGGATTCTCTGATGAAAAAATAATAATATATGCAGGCTTAGATCCATCTTTTTATGCTAACGTTTTCATCAAATCTGTTTTATTATTTCCTGCTTGGAAATAACACATTTATGCTGAGTAATTATATAACCACTGCTGATTTCAGAAGTGCCGAAATAATTCTCCCTGTCATCTATGATCTTCATAGGCCCAACTTTTGTAGAGACACCCCCAGCGCTTCAAGTGTATGCCACCATAGCTGTCCACTTCTCATCTGTGGCATTCACTCTTATTGATCTCTTTCCCTTTCAGCCAGGTGTGGAGAATCTCTGGTCCTCCAGATGTTTGCTGAACGACATGTCCCATCATGCCTAATCATTGGCCACACATGATAGGGCTGTTGGGAGTTGTAATTCATCATGGCCTAGGACCCTCGTACCTACGGGACCGCCTCTCCTGGTATGCCCCGCGGAGGACCTTAAGGTCCATAAATAGCAACACCCTAGAGGTCCCGGGCCCTAAGGAACTTAGATTAGCCTCAACCAGAGCCAGGGCCTTCTCAACACTGGCTCTGGACTGGTGGGACACTCCGTCTCATGAGACCAGGGCCCTGCAGGATCTGATTTCTTTCCGCAGGGCCTATAAGACAGAGTTGTTCCACCTGGCCTTTGGCTTGGAGTCAATTTGATTGCCTCCCCCTCTTTCTTTTTTCCTTTCTCCTCCTATGATGAGGCTGCGTTTTAATGTTTCAGTGTTTCAATGTTGTATTTTAATCTTGTTTTTAAGTTGTATTCATTCAACTTGTTTTTATTATTGCTTGTTAGCCGCCCTGAGCCCGGCCTTGACTGGGGAGGGCGGGGTATAAATAAAATTTATTATTATTATTATAAACATCAGGAGGACAAAAAGGCTCCTCACTTCACCTTTAAATACACCATGCCTCTGAATGGCAGTTGCTGGGAGGTATAAATGGGAAGAGTGCTATTGAGCCCTTGTCCTGCATCTTGCCTTCCCACAGGCATCTGTTTGGCCACTGTGAGAACAGGATGCTGGTCTAGGTGGGCCTTTGGCCTAATCCAGCAAGCTACTCTTTTACTTGTATGTCCTTATTCAACTACCACCTTCTTGACTCACTTTAAGGAATCGTTGAAAACTCATATTTTGTTACCTTAAAAAATTTATATATGTCCCTGCTCCTGGGTTAATTCCTGCATTTTAAAACTCCTTCCTCCTCCTTTTACTCCCTCCTGCAAGCAGTGCAAAGCTTTCCCTCCTCGCCCATCCCCTACAAACTCCCCCCCCCCATGTAAGCTAATGGACAGGGACTTGAGCTTTTCAGTTTTTGTACAGCACCTACATTGGACACTTTCCAATTATCATCACCACCACCACAACCACAACATACCCTCCAACATTTCTCTGATGAAAATATTAATGATTTAATAATAATAATTTTCTGATTTATACCCCCACCCATCTGACTGGGTTGCCCAGCCAATCTGGGCGGCTTCCAACATATATAAAAACATAATTAAACATTTACAAACTTCCCTACACAAGGCTGCCTTTAGATGTCTTCTAAAGGTTGTCTAGTTACTTATTTCCTTGGCTTGTGGGGTTGCATAACTCCGATGAAAACAGGGACACCTTACCACACCCTCCAACATTTCTCTGTTGAAATTAGGGACGCCCTAAGGAAAAGAGGGACATTCTGGGATCAAATCAGAAACCTGGACAGCTTCTATAAATCCGGGACTGTCCCTGGAAAAAAGGGACACTTGGAGTGTCTGTCACCATCATCATTATCCCGATCATCATCATCGTGCTGTTCACCCTAAGGTCCCAGGGCAAGTTTTAGCTTCATTGTGGTGATTATGAGATGGGCTATTTTCATTCCATTTCCTTTGCCTGCTAATTGCAAAGTGCTGAGTTCTTACAATATTAGCTCTATTTCTTGTCTTCAGAGATGATGACCGCTGTGGCAGGCTGGTATGGATTAGGAGACTTAGACTGCCAAGAAAAATTCCAATCTTAAAAAGCATTCTTTCCTCTAGGGAAAAAAATTAGCATTCTCATTTTACATGTGCAGGCTGGACAGATGCCTCTTAGTCACAGGAGAAAATCAATGGGGAACATCAAGGCATTTTCGTAAGCGCCTGATCAGCTTGTGTTCAACTTCTCAAATGCTTTCGGACTTTACAAGAACGCTAGGCTCTCAAACACTAGCTGAATAAATTGTTCATTGCTTGCTTAGCAGTTACACTGGAGAGCTGAAACAACAGGACATAATGGATTTAGCACTTGTCAAGGACCAAGGTGACGAGTGCAAGGAGATATTGTGCTAGGAAACAAAGCCATATTGCTTTGGGGGGTAAGCTTTTTAGGCCACAATACTTCATCTATTTTATGTCAACTGCATTGGCTGTGATTTGTTTCTGGGGGTAGTTCAATGTGCTAGTGCTTACCTACAAAAGACTAAAACAGTTAAATAGCTGAAAGATCACATTGCCCTGTATAAACCTGCCCATAGATTGAGATCACCTTCATAAAGGTAAAGGTACCCCTGCCCGTACGGGCCAGTCATGTCCGACTCTAGGGTTGTGCACCCATCTCGCTTAAGAGGCCGGGGGCCAGCGCTGTCCGGAGACACTTCCGGGTCACGTGGCCAGTGTGACAAAGCTGCTCTGGCGAGCCAGCACCAGCGCAGCACACAGAAACGCCATTTACCTTCCCGCTATAAAGTGGTACCTATTTATCTACTTGCACTTAGGGGTGCTTTCTAACTGCTAGGTGGGCAGGAGCTGGGACCAAAAGACGGGAGCTCACCCTGCCGCGGGGATTTGAACCGCCGACCATGCGATCGGCAAGCCCTAGGCACTGAGGTTTTACCCACAGCGCCACCCGCGTCCCTCCCTACAAAAGACTAAAACAGTTAAATAGCTGAAAGATCACATTGCCCTGTATGAACCTGCCCATAGATTGAGATCACCTTCATGGGCTCCGTTATATATGTCCCACCGATAGTTCAGTTAGTGCAAAGATAAGGCAGGGCCTTCTCTGTGATGGCACCCAGGTTGAGGAATTCCCAAAGAGGTGAAACTGGCCCCTTCCCTGATGGCATTTAGGCAGGTAGCAAAAGCATTTTTGCCCCATGTGGCTTTTAACAGGGAGGTTTTGACTATTTTAAAATTATTTGTTTTAGAAATGTCTTTTCCAAAGAACCTCAAGGCAGCTAATTAATCAACAGGAAAGCAGTATAAAATAAAGCAGCAATTCTGCAAATTAAACTGACTCACACAATCAAAATATTACGATAAAACTAAGAACTAACAGTTCCAAACAGCCATCAAAATAAACATAAAACTTAGCTAGTGAAAAAATAAATTAGTCAGCCTTTTTAAAGAACCTTTCTTAACAACCATTTGAAGCAGTATAATTCTGATATACTTCACTTGCCAAGATATTCTATAAAGTGGTGTTGCAAAGGAAAAAAGTACTACCTTTTCCTTTTAATCAATTTTAAAGTTTTTGGTAATGAATCTTGTTTCCTGATGGGTTTTGTTTGTTTTTGGTTGTACTCTTTTTTTTGTAAAAAGCTTTGTGGGGAGCCCTTGTTAGGGCCAAAAAGTAGTATAAAATGACTTTATAAACAATTCTAACAAGGGCTCAGTGCTGTTGCACCCAAATTGATGTACATCTTAATAAAGGAGGTGTGTGTGTGTCTGTCTGTCTGTGTTGGCAGTATGAAGGGGGAGTTGGCAATTTTAAAAATAAATCTGACAATCCCATCTGAAAATTTTCAAAGCAATGTACAACAGGTATTTTACAAGATGGCAACATATAAGATAATAAGAGTACATTAGAACAATATAAATTATTTCTCCGGCATTTGACAAAACTAATGGTAGACATGGCTGTGCTCACCTATCTGGGTAGGCATTTCTGAATAAAAATGTGTTCAGTAGGAGTTGAGGGCCTAATAAGGCAACACACCTGTTTGATAGCACTTGGAATGAAGATCTGCAGTACAGGAGCTGCCACGCTAAAGCCTTTGCCACAGAGTGAGTTTCTGAGACATGTGGAACCACCCTAATGACCACAGTGACCAACTTGGGGTACAGGGAATAAGGCACTCTCAAGTATCCTGGTCTCATGTTGTTTAAGGTTTCATATACTAACAAAACTTTAAACCTGTCCTGGTAGTGTATTCAGCAGTGCAGATCCACCAGCAATAGTGTACAGTGGTATCTTGGGTTCCATACACTTCAGGTTCCATACGCTTCAGGTTACAAACTCCGCTAACCCAGAAATATTACCTCGGGTTAAGAACTTTGCTTCAGGATGAGAACAGAAATTATGCAGCGGTGGTGCAGCGGCAGCAGGAGGCCCCATTAGCTAAAGTGGTGCTTCAGGTTAAGAACAGTTTCAGGTTAAGAACAGACCTCCAGAACGAATTAATTTCTTAACCCGAGGTACCACTGTATTCAGTAATGGTAAACAGTTTACAAGTCATGGCACTACCAGGAGGAAGGAGATTAGCAGCGCAAATTGGAGAGGGACCAATTGATTCCAGCATTGGAAGACCCCAGTTTTTAAAGGCCACACCCATCAGCTCAGGGTTCTTTTCATCTATTCATCTACCCCAAGTACCAGGCTTCCTCAGCCCTTGAAATCTGAGATTTTTTAGCAACAACAGCCTGCTTGTTTGTACTGTGCTAGCTTGGCTGAGTGTTGTCAGCTGATCCCAAGGACCAATACTTCTCAACCAAGCCCTATAAAGCCCTGCCTTAGAATTTACTCATCAGGCTGAGCAAATTGTACCTGGGTGAGCATACTGCTTCTGCTTCCAAACCCTTGGGGCCTGATCCACATCCATTTTCAGTCATGCACCTACTTTTTTGCTGCATGGCACAAAGCAGCAAATGTCTCTCCCCATACAATCTTGGTCAAGGAACCTAGTACTCAAAGCCTGCTCCCTGTCAGTAAAAACACAATAATAATAATAAACTAAAACTGACCACCATTTTCTGCCCTGTCACAAGCTGCTGTCTTTTACAACATCCATGATCAGTTGACAGAGGTCACTGTCTTGCTCTTCCTGATGGTGGGTCTAATCTCATTCTGGATGATCTGAGCTAGAATTCACCCCCTACCTGTTCTCTGTAATTCTTGGGTTTCTTACACTACCAGCCTCCACCACTGGGTTGCATCTGTTTTTCTTCTACAAGACTCCAACTCCCATCACCCCTGACTATTAGCCATGCAGGCTAAGGTTGATGGGAGTTGGAGTCCATCCCTTGCTGTAGGGCTTTGCCTTTTCTGCATTTGAACCATCCCTCCCTCTCCAAGCTAGAGCTTTTTTAAAAAATAAATAAATAATATTTATTAAATATTTAATAGTTACAAACAGAAAAAAGATAAAAAGAGAAGAAAAAAAAAATTTAACTAACAATACATCAAAAATAGAAAGAAAAAACAGTACAGCAAAACAACAAGAAAAAAAAGAAAAGAGAAAAAACTAAGACATTTAAAAACACATCCAAATTTTCATTTCTTTATCTTTCATATGCTTGTTTCCCCAACTTCCTCACGCCTCCCTTTTTTGTATTCCCGTTCAAATTAGCTGGTTCAGCAAATCCTTTCCCTCTTTCTCAATTTTTGTTCTATAATTTATCTTAACACAGTTTAACTTTAAATTTCCCCTTTTAGCCCATTAACTATTAATTTTTATATAATTCTTAATAACACTTCTGCTAAAACCATATAACTTCATTCCAATATTTTTCTAACATTCATTAATTTTGCAATATTTCTGTAATATACTTTAATTTTTTTCCAATCTTCTTCCATCAACTCTTCTCCCTGGTCTCGGATTCTGCCAGTCATTTCCGCCATTTCCATATAGTCCATCAGCTTCATCTGCCATTCTTCCCGGGTGGGTAGATCTTGTGTCTTCCTCTCCAAGCTAGATCTTGCTGCCATGTCCCAGGATCTGTTGGCCTGGAGCCAGTGAGAAAGTCAGTCTAGGTGAGATAACCAGGGCAGAACCAACCTGAGCTCCTCCTTCATCACAGTGAAAAAAAAGCTGGAATGGAACAATCAGGCAAAGCTGTTATCCGGTTGCACAGGAAGAGTGGGTAGGAAATGTTCTAGATGGATAAAGGACACGGACAAGCAGTATATTTTAATTTCTCTTCCAGTAGGCATATATCGGAATTTGGAATGGATTGAAAGTGCCTTCCGATTGCAGGTTGGATTCCTAAACAAAGAGACAAGGTTGTTCAGGTCCCGCTCAAGATGTAGGGAATGGCAACAAAAGAAATGCAATCAGTTTTTGAAAAATGTTATGTACCAGCATTTGCATTCTGTGGCTTGGCATACAAAACGAAGGCAGGGGGAAACAAGAGAAAATAATGAGAAAGCAAACCTTTTCCATCCCTGCTCCCATCTAACACCATGAGAATGAGGCAGGAAAGAAACAGCCAAAATGATAATAATAAGAGCAATCGACTGATCAAGCAAAAAAGTGCCACAGCCCTGTAGGTATAAACTACAGTGGTACCTCAGGTTACATACGCTTCAGGTTACATACGCTTCAGGTTACAGACACCGCTAACCCAGAAATAGTGCTTCAGGTTAAGAACTTTGCTTCAAATAGAAATTGTGCTCCAGCGGCACGGCAGCAGCAGGAGGCCCCATTAGCTAAAGTGGTGCTTCAGGTTAAGAACAGTTTCAGGTTAAGAATGGACCTCCGGAACGAATTAAGTACTTAACCAGAGGTACCACTGTAGTTCCCTGTAAGGGAATTTCAATGGAAATAGCCTACCTTAATAGTGGAATTCATCGGGTGTCATTGTCTCTTAAGGGTTTTTCTATGTGACATGGTGTCTACACATCCATACTAGCCAGAGGTTTCGTTTTTTTTCTTGTGTGAGCTGAAGGTTCTCATTTTTTTATTGGCTTTCGTGGGAAAACGAACCCACGCACATCTTGTAGAATGCTGAACGATTATTGAGCTTGCAGTCATCGACTTTTAAAAAATTCTGAAAATTCTGTCAGTTTGAGGCAGATCTTTTTGTAATTGATCTTTTGCTAATTAAGAACTTGCATGTCTTCCTCCCGTGATGTGCTGCCTTCGCTTTGGATCAATTTGGTTTTATCTTGAAAGTTGATTCGTCAAACATTTGGGATAATGAACTCAATGTCTCGACAGGATATTTGGCAGCCATGAAGATAATATAACTTTATCTGACGTACTGTAGATAAAACCAGAAGCTTACTGAGAAGTTCACTGCCGTAGCTGTCAGTTCAGCTATCTCGGCTTGCCCTATGCTAGAATGCTGTATGTGGGTGGACTCTTTGGCTAGAATCCAACACAGACTGAAGCACTGAAATCCATTGGCTTCACTCTGCATTTGATGGTTGTGACCCTGCTTTTCTGAGCAGATTAAGGTTGGCCCAAGTTGGTTAGGAATCCTAGGAGACTGGTTTTCAACCACCAAGTTAACGTAATGATCCAGGCATTGCCAACATAGTGCCCATGGGTGTCAGTGTATTCACCAGTACAGTGGTGCCTCGCAAGACGAAAAGAATCCGTTCCGGGAGTCTTTTCGTCTTGCGGTTTTTTCGTCTTGCGAAGCAAGCCCATTGACGGAGTAGCGCTATTAGCGCTATTGGCTAAAAAAGGGCTAAAAACGGCTTTTTTAGGGGGGGGATTAGCGGTTTTGCTGCTAAAATGCTTTTAGCAGCCTAGCGATTCAGAATAAGGGGTTTTGGAGCAAAAAAAAAATTCGATTTTTTTTCGTCATTTTTCGTCTTGCGAAGCAAGCCCATAGGGAAATTCGTCCTGCGAAGCGCCTCTGCAGACGGAAAACCCTTTCGTCTTGCGGGTTTTCCGTTTTGCGAGGCATTCGTCTTGCGGGGCACCACTGTACTTCCTGTGGTGCCCATGAGAGATCTCAGTAAGTAGCAAAAATAATCCACAATGCAAAAGATTGTGCCCTTCCAGCCACTCCTACCTTGAATATGACCTGCCCTGCCCGAAGCACTTCTCTGTGAGTGGGTGTGGTTGCCATGCCTTTCCATCTTGTGGTACATATCAAGGAGGATGTTAACAACTTTTGCTTGACACCAAAACCTCTCATTCCAGCAGGCAGCCCTGTTCAGGGAAGTTTTTAATCTGTGATATTTTAGTGTATTTTTGGTTTCTATGGAAGCCACCCAGAGTGGGGTACAAATAATAAATTATTATTATTATTATTATTATTATTATTATTATTATTATTATTATTATACCACTAAACAATGCAATTTTGCACAACTATACCTATTGCTATACATGGACCAAATCTGAATGTTGCATACAGCAAAGCCATATCAACTCCTTCAAATGCTGCTAATATAATTTTCTACCTGGAGTTGCATGCTGTGGAGTAAAACTTGAAACAAACGGAAGAAATAGGACATAATTCAACGAGAAGAAAATGTCTACATGTCTATTCAGAAATATGTCCCATTGACTTTAGTGGGGCTTATTGCATGCTTAACTAGGAGTAAGTTCGACAGAACTCAATGGCACTGACATACATAGGATTGCACAGTAACTGGATCTAACACACTGAACCGTATACAGCGAGATGAGCGCCGCAACCCCATAGTTGCCTTTGACTGAACTTTACTGTCCAGGGTTCCTTTACCTTTTTTTTTTTTTTAACCTAGAGCTGCTCATACTGTGTATGGAGAGCTATGTGGCAATTTGAAAAGCCACAGGTGCTGAGGGATGTGGATCAAGAGAATAAATTCTGCAGTGTTTATGTATAGTCCTGAGAGGCTTATCAGAACATATGTATATGTTAGTTTCTGTGTTGCCACTGTGCAGTGCTCTTGGAGTCACAAGACTCTGTTTACATTCCAGGGATTCCAGACTGTTGGAAGTCTCACGGAAGACAGGAGACGGATGTGATGTTTACTGGTTTCCTGTTGCTTTGTTTTTCCAGTTGCTCTCTGCTCTCACAGAGAGAGGATGATTTCTTTTCTGCCTGCGTAGTTAGAAATAAAACACTCTTTGCAATGTAGCCCATAAACTTCTCGTCACTTCTGCTGCTTTGATGCTCTGCAGAATGGGAATGTGCCTGGAGCCTTATCAGAGGCTCAGGTCGTTAATTATTATCGGAGGAGAGAACGGAGGCGATTCCGGAGGAGTCGCTCGGTCGAACGCAGGTTCCGACAGTATATAGGCTCCATTTTAGATTTTGGTTGTGGGGGATGCAAGGAAATTTAGTGGGGAAGTAAGATTCAGACAGGCCTGAAAACCTTTGTTTTGCTATATCAAGATCAAGTAGCCAAGAAAAGCAGTGCATTTTTTAAACCATATTTAAAGTGATCTTCTTTTAGAGCACACAATAATTATATAGTGTCGCCAATGAAGGACAGACAAGACACCCATTTTTGTTTCGAAGGACAAGGGATCTTTGCATTTGCTATTCACACCTGGTACATATGCCCATTTAATTGTATATTGCCACCATCACTCATCTGGTAGAATCAGGCAGCTAGACAGCTATAGTGGTTCCTGAGGATCAATCACATGAGGTCAGAAAGAAAAAAGGGGGGAAATGAGGGTTTCAAGATTCATTTTGAAGTACTATTTGCAGCTGCTTTGATTTGGGGTAGAAATGTTTTTAATAGCAAGCTGAGCCAATGGAAATGGTAAAAATTGAATGAAAGCGTCACACTGGCCAAGCTGACTATAATGGCGGTTCTTTGGCAACTAGCTAGCCAAGGTCACTTCCAGGCGGCCTGCTTGTTGAGCATTCATTTTGATTTGTTTGCAGAGAGGTGAGGCACTGCTGTGTCAAGCAAATGCTATTGGCCCATATTCCCTGGTGTATTTTTCTTTCACTTTCCTTACAAGAAAAAATGTTGCTTTGCTGTGCGAGAGCTGTAACTGTGAAACCTGAATTTGACTGTATGTTACTGAATCCCACCAGAACATGGCAACAGCCTGGAAGCGACCCAAGAGCTCCTCCATAGCTCCCACCTTGCACCAGACTCTCCTATATTCAAATAATCGCCGGCGTTTGCCAGGAAAAAGACACAGCTGTTGCAATGACTTTGCAGGATCTGGCAAGCTTCTCTCTCCAGCATTCCATCACCTACTAATAAGAGACGCTGTCATTCTGTTATTACATTTGTGCTGCAGACTCTCAACATATGTCTGTCAAAACTAAATTACTTAGTAGATTGTAAAGAGACAACACTCCTCTTTCCCCTCTCCGACTTCTTTGCTGATGTTCACTCAGAAACATACCAGTATTTAGATGCAGCAGAGAAGCTTGAGCTCATAGTGACACAAGGTACACAGTTCCATCTCTCAAACACATTAGGAATCACCTTCCTCAACTAAGGTGTGCTGCAGTTGTTCCCTGATGAGAGCTAAAATCCCAAGGTTGGGGAAGGTTGCTCTTGAAAAATGAAAAATTTGATAGAAGCAGATGTGACTTGGGAGCCTGGTTCAGCACAAGTGTCCTAAAATTTGGGTGGAGTCCAAATTCATAGTCACTACAAGGTTGCATAGCTGTCAACCGTCCCTTATTTGGCGGGAAAGTCCCTTATCCCAGTGCTGTGTCCCGCTGCTGTCCCTTATTGATGATGTCCCTTAAATTTCCCGGGTTTCAAAGGAAGCAGCTCCTCTCCCTCCCTCCCTGCCGGCCAGGGAGGAGGGAGGCTCCAACTGTGTTGCTTGGCTGCGTTGCTTACGCAATAAGGAGTCTCAGAACGACTGGGGGGGGGTGGAGCTTGCATGCCTTGTGCCGATCAAATTGGCCGCATTGCCTGGGGACTCCCCTTTGCTCAGCGCTTCCCAGCAGAGAGGTGACGGTGGTTTCCCTTGCTGTGTTGCTATGCTGTGGGAAGCCCCGCTTGAGGCTTCATTTGGCTGCTGGCTGGGCTTTCTGCCTTTGGCTCGGAGGGGCTCAGAAGTTGAACATGCCTGTGACTGGAAAATCCCTTATTTTGGCTTCTGATCCCTTATTTTCGAGGTTGCTGGTCCCTTATTTTCAAATCTGTAAGTTGACAGCTATGCAAGATTGCCACCAACTATTTGGGAATCCTACAAGATAATCTTTGTTGTGGCAGGTCTCACGGTGGGCTGTGCTTCCTCTAGATCAGCCTTCTCCAACTTGGTGCCCTCCTTTAACTCCATTAGCTCCAACCAGCCCAGCCAATGAGCAAGGATACGTCTGAGTTGGATTCCAGCAACATGTGGAGCGTACCAAGTTAGAGGAGGATGTCCACATGTCTTCCTCTTCTTCGATAAATGTATGGAAACTTTCCTACTTTCCAGAGATGTTTTTAGAGGGCCCATTCTTTATTGACATGCACCCCTCTGTTGCTCTGTCTTGCCTTCCTTTTCCTTTTCCACTTTGCCTTTTGGAAACACTATATTTAATGCGTTCGTCAGTATTTTATAATTGAGCAACAAATGTGCTAATTGAATTTTAGTCTGTGAAGTAGCCTGAGCAGGAACTGTTAAAGGAGATATACTAAAGATAAGAATAGTGAAAAATTGTGTCTGATATTTGAGCACGTAGCAATGTTCTTTAAAGTATTTCTTTAGCATTTAATGTACGGGAAGTTTTTAATGACTGATGTTTTAATGTATTTTTAATCTTTTGTTGGAAGCCGCCCTGAGTGGCTGGGGAGACCCAGTCAGATAGGTGGGGTAGAAATAATAAAAGATTATTATTATTATTACTATTATTATTGGGACGCAGGTGGCTCTGTGGGTAAAACCTCAGTGCCTAGGACTTGCTGATCGCATGGTCGGCGGTTCGAATCCCCACGGCGGGGTGAGCTCCCGTCTTTCGGTCCCAGCTCCTGCCCACCTAGCAGTTCGAAAGCACCCCTAAGTGCAAGTAGATAAATAGCTTTATAGTGGGAAGGTAAACAGCGTTTCTGTGCGCTGGTGGTGGCTTGCCAGCTGCAGCTTCGTCATGCTGGCCACATGACCCGGAAGTTTCTTCGGACAGCACTGGCTCTTGGCCTCTTAAGCGAGATGAGCACGCAACCCCAGAGTCGGACACGACTGGCCTGTACGGGCAGGGGTACCTTTACCTTTACCATTGTTGTTGTTGTTGTTGTTGTTGTTATGAACCAAGTGAAATGAGACATTAGGGGTGATGGCCACAGTGACACTCTTGGATCAGGCTTGCTGAGTGGGGTGGAGCAGCTTTGCTAGCTTCCTGTGGGGTCGCTATTGCTTACTGGGAGAGAGGCGAGACTAGCATGGTGCAAATGCCCTGGTGGAGCCAATCCGGTGTTCCTGCCAAGTGTGTTTGTACCAGGCTGACCTCTGTGCTGCCTTACTCCTCCCTATAAGTTCCATCGGCTCATCTTCTGGGAAGCTAGCATAGCAGTTCTGCCCGCCCCCCCAGGGAGCTGCTTCTGCTAAATCTACAATCAGGGGTTAGCAAACTTTTTCAGCAGGGGGCCGCTCCACTGTTCCTCAGGCCTTGTGGGGGGCCAGACTATACTTTGAAAAAAAATATGAACGAATTCCTATGCCCCACAAATAACCTAGAGAGGCATTTTAAATAAAAGGACACATTCTACTCATGTAAAAACACGCTGATTCCCTGACCGTCCACAGGCTGGATTTAGAAGGTGATTGGGCCGGATCCGGCCCCTGGGCATTAGTTTGCCAACCCATGATCTACATTTATCAAGGTTTTTTTGTTTGTTTTAGATTCAGGTATCTGAAGAAGTGTGCACACACAGGAAAGCTTATACAGTCATACCTCAGGTTAAATGTGCTTCAGGTTGAGCGCTTTCGGGTTGCACTCCCCGGCAACCCAGAAGTAACGGAACATGTTACTTCCAGGTTTCGCTGCTCGCGCATGCGCAGACAGTCAAAATGATGTCACGCACATGCGTAGAAGTGGTGAATTGTGACCCACAGATGCGGGTTGCGTTTGCTTCTGGATGCGAACAGGGCTCCAGAACGGATCCCGTTCGTATCCAGAGGTACCACTATACCAAGAACAAACTTAGTTGGTCTCTAAGGTCTTAGGGACGCAGGTGGCGCTGTGGGTTAAAGCCTCAGTGCCTAGGGCTTGCCGATCAAAAGGTCGGCGGTTCGAATCCCCGCGGCGGGGTGCGCTCCTGCTGTTCGGTCCCAGCGCCTGCCAACCCAGCAGTTCGAAAGCACCCCTGGGTGCAAGTAGATAAATAGGGACCGCTTACCAGCGGGAAGCTAAACGGCGTTTCCGTGTGCGGCTCTGGCTCGCCAGAGCAGCGATGTCACGCTGGCCACGTGACCCGGAAGTGTCTGCGGACAGCGCTGGCCCCCGGCCTCTTGAGTGAGATGGGCGCACAACCCTAGAGTCTGTCAAGACTGGCCCGTACGGGCAGGGGTACCTTTACCTTTACCTAAGGTGCAACTGGACAATATATATATATATTTGTTTTGTTTTGTTTACTTCTTTACTCTGAGCACACATTCATGGCAGTGTGCACAGTCATTGCCAGGATGAAATCCAGGGAAGTTTTTAAGTTTTTAATGTTTGATGTTTTATCACATTTTTTATATTCTGCTGGGAGCCGCCAAGATTGGTTGGGGAAACTCAGACAAATGGGCGGGGTATAAATAATAAATTATTAGTATTAGTATTACCCACTTACCATTGTGCTCTGTATAAATGATTGGTTTTCCTTCATATTTTAGGATGCGGCACACTTGTTGCATTAATAACCATGGTAGTGGTTATTTTTATGACATTTAGGCAGCACGTCCTCGAGAAAGACTGCTGTCAAAATGTGTCACGCACACTTGCCAAAATGAATGTTCACTTGAAAGCACCAGGCTGAGCCTCAATCTTTCTTTTCAAGCCCTGTGGGGTTTTTGCTGCAGCTCTGTGTGGACTGAGACTCACAGCAGATGTTATGCTAAACCAGGGTTAAAGAACCTATGACCCTCCAGACATTGTTGGACTCCAACTCCCATGAGGCTTAGCCAGCACGACCAGTTGCCAGAGGGTGATGGGAGATGTAATCTAGGAGCATCTAGAAGGCTTCCCCTTCCTCGATGTAAATATTTCGGTCCCAATCATATTGATTTAGAATAATATAGTTAAGATGACATATCTATAGATGCATTCCAGAATTCATGCAGTGGCTCATATAACAATAACAATAATATATTATTCATACCCCGCCCATCTGGCTGGGTTTCCCCAGCCACTCTGGGCTGCTCCCTACTGAATATTAAAAACACAACACAGCATTAAACTTCAACAACTTCCCTAAACAGGGCTGCCTTCAGATGTCTTCTAAAAGTCTGGTAGTTGTTTTTCTCTTTGACATCTGGTGGAAGGGCGTTCCACAGGACGGGTGCCACTACCGAGAAGGCCCTCTGCCTGGTTTCCTGTAACTTGGCTTCTGGCAACAAGGGAACCGCCAGAAGGCCCTCGGCGCTGGACCTCAGTGTCCGGGTAGAACGATGGGGGTGGAGACACTCCTTCAGGTATACAGGACCGAGGCTGTTTAGGGCTTTAAAAGTCAGCACCAACACTTTGAATTGTGCTTGGAAACGTACTTAGATCACTTAGTCCTGGCCCTGCACCCCACAGAATTTCGCTGGGCGGTGACCCCCAAACAGGCATTTTCCTCCATCGTCCCTGCACTGGAATGCCTCTCCCTCTGCCATATGTGAAGCATCATCCATCAGATGTCTTTTAAAGACATACAGTGGCATAGCATGGGGGGGGGCACAGGGGAGGTTGTCCAGGGTGCAAAATTGTTAAGGGCGCAAAATTTTGACAACCAGTGCTGCCTCAACACAGCTGTGTGCTTCTGTTGCTGGGCTCTGTTGGAAACGGCATCTCCATGCGAACCAGGAAGTGACCTCTCCAGAGCACAGAATGACTCTTCTTTTCTTATCTCTGTGGCTGCAATCTGCATGGCTGAAATGCATCCTCCATCCATTTCCCTTCTTCCCCTGAGCACAGCCCTGGGCACTGGCAACCCACACTATGCCACTGAAGATGTATCTTTTGACCCAGGGTTTCCCTGGCCCATAAGACTGGGCCCTGTTATTACTGAATTCCAGCTTTTATGTGTTTGTATTATACTGTTATAATATATAATATAATATATTATACTGTTAGGGACGCGGGTGGCCCTGTGGGTAAAAGCCTCAGCGCCTAGGGCTTGCCGATCGAAAGGTTGGCGGTTCGAATCCCCGCGGCGGGGTGCGCTCCCGTTGTTCGGTCCCAGCGCCTGCCAACCTAGCAGTTCGAAAGCACTCCCGGGTGCAAGTAGATAAATAGGGACCGCTTACTAGCGGGAAGGTAAACGGCGTTTCCGTGTGCGGCTCTGGCTCGCCAGAGCAGCGATGTCACACTGGCCACGTGACCCGGAAGTGTCTCCGGACAGTGCTGGCCCCCGGCCTCTTGAGTGAGATGGGTGCACAACCCTAGAGTCTGGCAAGACTGGCCCGTACGGGCAGGGGTACCTTTACCTTTACCTTTATTATACTGCTATACTGGTTTTTCAGGTTATAGCTCTTTTTAGGATACTGTTTTATTTTTGCAATACCACTCAGAGATTTAAAAATATTAAGCAGCTCAGAAATGCTTTTTAAATAAATAAATAAATAAATAAATAAATAAATAAATAAATAAATATTGTACTGATTGGTTCTAATACACGCTTTATACCTCAGAGAGGCAGGCGAAAAGGCCATTCAGTGAAATAATACATAATTATTTCTCACCTGCTCCCATTCGCCAGCATTTTCTATGATGGACTTTGATTTTAAAGACAGCAAGGCTTTGCTGAAACCATAAATTGTGCGTGTAGTCCAAGTTGAATATATATATTTAAAACCTATGGGGCCATAAGGTATTACATTCAAGGAGCAGGAGGGGGCGCCCTTGGAATAATAAAATATCCAAGCAGCAAATTGCAGCATGGGCTGTAAAAACAACCCTGATGAGAATTATTTCCACACTGTGTGAGTAGCAGCCTAAGAAGTAGAGCTGTTGCATAAGGGCATTATAATGTATGTATGTGAGAGTGTGTTTCTTGCTGTTGTGTTTTGCACAACTACAAACAGCGAAGCAAAGGCATGAAGGAAAGAGTTTTCTGGATAACCTTCATAGCGAGGCAGTGCAACTTGTTTAAGATGCAGAAGATGACAAGATGAGAATTCTAGCAGCCAAATAGCACCTAACAATGTTGAAGATACAGGAGTCCTGTCCTCTTTTACATCTGGTCCTAAAGCAGTCACAGTAATTATCATACACAGTGGTACCTCGGGTTAAATACTTAATTTGTTCCGGAGTTAAGTACTTAATTTGTTCTGGAGGTCCGTTCTTAACCTGAAACTGTTCTTAACCTGAAGCACCACTTTAGCTAATGGGGCCTCCTGCTGCTGCTGTGCCACCGGAGCACGATTTCTGTTCTCATCCTGAAGCAAAGTTCTTAACCAGAGGTAATATTTCTATGTTAGCGGAGTCTGTAACCTGAAGCGTCTGTAACATGAAGTGTATGTAACCCGAGGTACCACTGTACTTGTAAGCTAAAGTGGCTTTCTTCCCCATGGACATTGTGGCCACCAAACTACAGTTCGAGAGGAAATGGATAATGCCTTAAATTAGATGTTTTTGTTGTTATTTTGCCATTACTCTGTTTTATTTCCCCCTCTATTTTTTGCCACAAGGGTGGGGGATCTGTCCTTTACTTGTTGACCATGATGGCTATTGACTGTCACAATCCCAACAACATCTAGAGGTGGCTGCAGGTTCCCTATCCTTGATTTACCACCACAAAAAAAAAAAGAATACTTTGCCTCTTAGCTAAAACAAAAGTGAAAATGAACTACATGGAGGACAAGCCTCTAGGGTAGTGGCTTATCCACATTACAAATGCATTTAATAAATTGATTTTGTAGAGCAAACTAAGCTTACTTAAATCCCCTCCTCAGCCATCAGCTCTGTGAAGTTTTAATAAGGACACACATATACGACACAGTGCATGGTTTTAGTAATGGTATACGTTCCCATGAATGATTCAATCCTTGTATTTTCGTTGCATCCCCAAATCCCTTCCCTGTAAGTTTCACATGGAATGAGTTTTCTCAGGCAAAGCTAACTTTCAATTCATTCTTTGGTTATTTCCCTGCCCTCCACATGGGGGGAAATAGCAGCAGGTCACTAGTTTGGCGATCACACAATAGAAACATAAGAGCGCAGCCTTAGATGATCATTTTGTGCTGTTTTAAACCTATCTTCAGTTGGTTCATGTGCTGTTTTTTTAAAAACTATTTTAGCTGTTTTTATGGTATGTCTGTAAATCGCCCTGAAGCACACTCAAAGCCAATTAATTAATTAATTCACAATCCCCAAATCTTAGCATGAGAGACATGTCTTAAATGGAAACCTTGCAGAAAAAGTGAGAAATCTTGTGACGCCTGGGAAACCAACAACTTTAGAGCCTCCCTGCATCAGTTGGGTTGAAGTGAAAGCTGAGGCCAGAAAAAGCTTCTGCCACTTTTGCTGCAACAGAGCTAACACGACTACCCATCTGGACATCGACATCAGGTGAGTAGGAAGGGAGCAGTTCACCCCAGGTGCCATCATGGGGGGGGGGGGACAAATTATCAAGGAACAATGACTGCCCTACTAGGGCGGTTCATAAAAAAACTTTCTTTTTTAAAAAATGCCTGCTCCAAAGGTCTTATCTTACTACACTAGGGATTATATAGCTATATCTGAAATTTCATGCATATCAGTCAATATTTGACTCTCCTCCATGAAAATAGCTGTTTACTTGGCCATTTTCCTATGTCATGAAGGCTGAATTTAGGAGGGAGAAAGGTTGTTTTCTGCTGCTCCAGAGAAGCGGACACGGAGCAATGGATCCAAACTACAAGAAAGAAGATTCCACCTAAACATTAGGAAGAACTTCCTGACAGTAAGAGCTGTTCGACAGTGGAATTTGCTGCCAAGGAGTGTGGTGGAGTCTCCTTCTTTGGAGGTCTTTAAGCAGAGGCTTGACAACCATATGTCAGGAGTGCTGTGATGGTGTTTCCTGCTTGGCAGGGGGTTGGACTCGATGGCCCTTGTGGTCTCTTCCAACTCTATGATTCTATGATTAAGAAAAAATCTGGTGGATCAGTGCACTGCAAGAGACCGGACTTAGATGATCCTCTGGGTCCCTTCCAACTCCACAATGATTCAAATCCTGCTTGTGGACTTCCTACAGACATCCGGTTAGCCACTGTGAGAGCAGAATGCTAGACAAGATGGGCCTTTGGCCTGATCCAGCAGGGCATTTCTTATGTACTTCTTATGCACATGTACATACATGTACGTACCTATTAGCCATTTTGCATTATTGGTTGTTTCAATGAAAGACAATGTGGATATAGGTAGGATTTGATGTGTCTATCATCCATCATGCTGGCTGAAATCCACCAGGACCACTGCTAGTCTTCTGATAAACATTATCATTTATTCCAAATTATTTTCTTTTGTTTCAGAATAAAGCCGAGCCAACAAAAACTTTTACACAAAATGCAGAATCCGTTTTTGAAAAAGGAGTGTCCAACTCTATGATTCTATGATTCTATGAATTTTCAATTCAGTGGAGCAGGGTCAATATATCTGATATGCATGAAATTTCAGATATAGCTATATAATCCCTAGTTTAGTAAGATAAGAGCTTTGGAGCAGGCATGTTTTTTTTTAAAAAAAGTTTTTTATGAACTGCCCTACTGCCCTACCTTCCGCTGGGCTCCCCCCCCCCACCTCCAGTCCCCGTTGTTGTGTCTTTATCCGTTGTGTGTCCTGGCTGAGGGGGGAAACAGAAGAAGGATGGCCATTGGTCAGCGATGGTCTAGTTGTCAAAGTTTATCTTTCCCCCACCTCCAGTCTCTGTTGTTGTGTCTCCTGGCTGAAGGGGGGAAACAGAAGACAGATGGCCATCGGTCAGGGATGGTCTAGTTGAGATTCCTGCATTGCCCCAGGGGTTTGGCTAGTTGACCTTCAGGGGTCCTTTCCAACTCTTAAATTCTCTGGTGCAGGCTTGTGCAGAGTTTTAGGTACAAGCTGGATGCAAGGGGTGCATAGGATTGCAGCCCATCTCGGGAATAAGTCCCACTGGTCATGATGAGACTAGATTGCTGATGTGCAGTCCTGTTTTTTAAACAAATGTTTTCCTTTTCAGATAATACAGAGCATGGTGAAAGCACAGTAAATAAAACCTCCCCTTCAGTAGTTTCAAGCACTACTACAGATTCCACATAATAGCTGTACTGCATTGTTTACTGTGACAGCACCTGTACTTTGGGACTCCCCGCCTATTGCAACAAAGCACGTGCCTTTCCTAGACTCCTTTCGGGCATCTGCTAAAAGCATTCTTCTTTAGGCAAGCATACCTAGATGCTTAGGAAGTTGGAGTAATTTTAATTTTAATATTTTAGGTTTTGTATGTTTTAAGGTAGGATTTTTCTTGTTTTTGGATTTTACTGCTGTGGTGTTTTCTGTTTAGGTAAACCACTTTGCAGGTTTTATAAAAATACATTTTATTAAATAAATAAACAATAAATATAAAATAAAACAGCACAAGCCAAACACAATCCATCCTGTAGATTTAAGTATCTTTCTATAGTTGCCTGCTTGTTATCAGAGGTCCAGAATCCACATTCCTTTGTAAGAAAATATGAAATAACGTAAAACCATTTTTGCAGGCAAAACATAAAATAAAAATCAATGTGTGTGTGGGGGGGGTGCGACTAGAATTTTTCCGCACCTGGTACCACCTGACCTTCCTGTGCCTCTGATCAACATTGCAGATGCCTATAAAATGCAGGCGCCCATTTGAGCTGTTGTAGCAATGCCATTCCCAAATGGCCTGCACAAACAACTCTGCTATGGTCCAGGCTCATTCTGCCTCTGCTTTCACATCTGCCTACAGGTTAGATGACCAGCGGCAAGCAGGAGACCAAGGTAGGAAGGATCTAGATCGTAAGGGACTGGTGTGCATTCTACGTTGCTGATCTGGTGGAAATGTAAGGGTTCTTTAAATGGCCAGTGTGGTGTAGTGGTTAAGAGTGGTAGTCTCGTAATCTGGTGAACCGGGTTTGATTCCCCGCTCCTCCACATGCAGCTGCTGGGTGACCTTGGGCTAGTCACACTTCTTTGAAGTCTCTCAGCCCCACTCACCTCACAGAGTGTTTGTTGTGGGGGAGGAAGGGAAAGGAGAATGTTAAGGGAGTGAAAGGCGGGATATCAAATCCAAATTCTTCTTCTTCTTCTTCTTCTTCTTCTTCTTCTTCTTCTTCTTCTTCTTCTTCTCAAATAGACTTCAAGCCATAGCCCCCTTGTAGCAAAATTCAGCCACTGCAGCTATAATAGCATCACAAAATATGAAGCAAAGTAAAGTGTGGAAATACAGGCTCTTAGAACTTAAAATATGCCACTGTGAGTTCCCTCTTCCCTCAGCCAGAACTTAGCACCCAACCCAAGCCCAGACATGTGCCTGAGGCTGCTTTGCTGTATTCCTGCTTTAAGAGTACTTTACCTGCATTAATTTATGGCAGCCGCATAAGGAAAATGCATGTCTGAGACCTAGAAACTGTAAGTAAAGCATTTGAATTTTACTTTGTGGTTTACTTATTGAAAAACGGGTAGCTGAATGGAATAAATAAAGTTTAATGAGGTTTAATAGCCTATATTCCTATGCTGCATTAAACTGCTTAACTATTGGAATAACATTTTGCTAGAGGCTTTCTCCTGCTGGAGAATTGCAAAGCCCCTTGCTTTAAAAACAGGCACCAGCAGTTTTCCTTTATTGTTAACCCACATACGTGGGTCTCTAGAGGATTAAATATCATTAATATATCCTCTTACCAAGTCCCAGCATCCCACACGTTCCAGGTACTTGTCTGGCCAGAGTAATCTCAAATGCTTTTATGGCTGCTGCAATCCTATGCAGACTTATGTAAATGTGCATAGGATCGGGCCACATGCCAGTAATCCTACATACATTTTCTTGGAAGTAATCACCAGCCAGCACAGTGAAACTTAATTTAGTGATGAAATGTGCAAGGGGTTACATTACATGTGCTAATTTCTTCATCGTGAACCACAGTGTGTTTTTGTTGCATTCTTTTAACAGTTAAGGTAAGCTTTCGGAAGCTTTAAGCTGTTATAGCCCTTTACAAGAGCTTCCCTGTAAGGATCTTAGATATTTTTTGCAAGATGACACCTGCAGATTAACTGAGATCAAATATTAAAATCCCATTTCATTTATCCACTGTCAGTATTCTTACTTGTTGTATTTATTAGTCACTTAAAAAAGAAGAATTCAAAGCAAATTATAAAAACAAAACAAAAGTGGAAGACAAATCCAAATTCTTTACAAAACCATTGTCCTCAGCTTTAAAAGTTTTGTTGGCATCCTTTTTCCTCGGGAGTTAATGGAGGAAGGTTCCTTTGGGGGGGTGAAGTCAAACTGTTAGAGGGTTGCAGTGCCTGCTGTGGGTGCAGAGGGACCGATGTGTGAGAGACATGTTTTGTTGCAGCTGGGGCAGATGAAGGCATCCGGTTGAGCTGCTGCAAATGCATCATGGCATTTCTTCTTTCTGCGCAGAGAAAGTTTTTATTTTGTGTAATCACTTTGAGGAAAAGAAAGTTTGCTTGAAGATACTGGAGGGATATATATATATATATATATATATATATATATATATATATCCAAAAACTAGAGCTGCTCAAGCTATTAGTGAATTTCACTAGCTAACACTCAAAAGGTTCTTAGCAGTTTATTTTATGTTTACTGAATCTCTAATCAAGTTGTTTATATAATTCCCTTGCTTTCCAGTGACCTACTTTAGATTTTAAAAGCTCATAACATAGTGTGATCCTTTTTTCAAAAGAAAAAAAAAAGTATTATGCAGCATTCCTCCACTTCATTACACTTTAGAAAATAATGAATCACAATCTTTGTATAGTTAAACCTAATTGGAAGACTGTGAATTACAGTCAGCGGGGAATGGGATAGTATCTAGAAGAAGAAGAAGAAGAAGAAGAAGAAGAAGAAGAAGAAGAGAGTTTACATTCACTGCTCCCATCAGTATTGTTGTGCAGGACATTTATAAAGCAAGTTTGTGCCTCTCTGTCTGTTTACTGATTTCTGTGGGAATGACTTGCCTGAGGTACCATAATATTCATTGTACTTAATGGAATTTACTGTTCAGAAACATGCATAGGATTCAACTGAAAGATTGCAACCCTACTATTTATCTTCTACCTCCCAGTGCCATCTAGACCACTGTTTCCCAAGCTTGGGTCTCCAGCTG